>NC_137462.1:179194338-179624338 GCF_964235325.1 Thermobia domestica
ATGTTAAGTCTAGAGGTATTCTGCTTTTCGGTGATTATTCCTCAGTGGTATGTCCGATCGGAACATGCGACCTCTAACAACACACAGCGCGCACTCTCGAATCACCATGTCAAATTTAGTTAAGAAAGGTTCAGGTATGTCGTAGGAGTATCCGGACAAACAACTGCCTGAGTCGTGTAAAGTAGAGATTCACTTACTTCGCTCCAATTGCTTCTGTCCTTGACATTTTTACAGCATTTCGTTGCATTTCTAAATAAAGTTACCTATTTCCTGTTGTTTTACTACAGGTAAGAAGAATTAGGCATATTGGCAGCGTCATCTTTCCTATAAGCACGCATATGCAATTTACTTTTTAAATGTAAAATTAATGCTTTTATAAGTTTCAGTTTCTTTAATGATTTCAGGTTTTGATGTACTAATTCCTGAAATGGATAATCAATCAGGTCGAGGATCATCTTTATATACAAAAAGATTTTAACTGGTTCATATTAGCTTTGCTATCTTAAATAATTTGAACTAGAAAACAAATCACTGAAAAGAGCAACGTTTATTTTAAAATAATAACTGTAACAGTTTCGCCAACTAACTGAATATATTGGCTTCATCAGACACTGTAAAAAGAAGAGAAAGTTTTTATCTAAATATAACAGGCTATCGGAAAATGGTTCTGAACGCTTAAACGGATTCAGCAAATCATAACAGAAGTTGATAAAAGTGAAACTAAACACCACAAATCCACCTCCCTTCCTGGTCTGGTAGAAAACTCAGCTACAAATTACGTCTTTTCAACAACTTGCCCTACTGTTCGTCAATTATCTCAGTTGTCTTCTCCCATACTTTCTATTCCCCACCATGTCTCCTTTTCTTCCTCACTATCTCCTTCTGTATTTTCCTTTCTCTTCTTGCTGTTGTGGTCCTTTCTTCTTATTCTTTCCATCCTTAGCTTTCCCTTATCATATCCGTTGGTCTCCGTTGCTTGTGAAATTCCTCTACATTCTCTTCTGCCTTCCTTCTGTCACTACTAATCCACATTATATGACTTGTTCTCAATATACATCATCATCGACGTTGTCCGTTTCATTATCGCGGAAAATCTGGTGAACCGTTTGGAATGATTTTTTGAGTAGTTAGCATTTGCCTCGAACTTGCTTTTTATCTTGTTATTTTCTGAGAATGGATATTCTAAGGGGGGAAGGGGTTAACATTTATAACAAAAGTATTTATCTCATGAGCCCTTCAACTCGATGTACATTATTGTTATCGAAAATAGGTTAAGGCATGTCTCAGGCTTTTCGGAAATTCTACCTGTAAGGGAGGAACATTTCTGTAATATTTTAATTTCTAGTTTGTTTGCATAAAATGTCGAAAGTGTGGACATGATCGAACAGTTTAAAATGAATTTTTAAACGTAACTTGGGTTTACCAGGGTATTTATCTTTAGCTCTACACTTGGATTGAAATGCATATTTTAAGGAGAAAGAAGGCAGATTTTTCGCGAACAACAACGACCACACGATTTCAAAGGACTTTTTAAAGATAGCATTTGAGTTGAGTCGAATTTCTGTTTTTTCATTTGGATTCAAATATGGATCCTAAGGGGATGGAAAAGAGGGTTAAAATGTGTTTTTCACATATTTGGCATGGACTAATTCTTTTCGTATTAAGAACTAGCATTTCAGCTAATTGTTAATATTTTAAATAGGAAGAAAAATGTCAAATATATTTTATAATAATAATAATAATTAAAAGAACATTCTTCATTAGAAACACCTTACTGCGAAAAGATCTTACATACTATGGTATTATTTTTGTCATACTGGCTATAAATAACGTGAAATCAAATATTTATATTCATACACAATTCATGCTTGACCTTGAATATTTTTACAATTTTTAAGCAAAAAATACTGATATCTACTATAAGAAAGTTATCATAAAAGTAGTATAAAAAATTGTATTCAAATTATATATGTATGAAAAAACTTTCAGTAAATATATATACTCGCTGTGCAATCCAATCCGAAATTTTTGCAGTTTGCAAAATTGTAACATTTAATTCTGCATATTCTACTAGGTTCTTTACTGATTAAAATCCTTGAAAAGGAATACTACTATGATTATTTAGTTACCTTCTTTCGTCTAGTTATTGTGAAGGAAATTGTGGGGATCAATGTGAATATCCGATCTTATATGTTGGGAGAACAATAATGTACTGCTACTGAGTAACTGTCACTTGAGAGAAACACCTTGAAAAAAAACATGAATATCAGAAAACTCCAGTAATTTACCGGTTAGAAAAGGAATACATTTACATTGTCCTTTGTTTCTTTTTTATTTAAAAAAACATCTACAAGTAATTTAAATAAAAAAAATCAACAAAAATTATTTTTATTTTTTTTCAATACTGGTATAGAGACTGGACATTGTGTACATTAGTCATATTTTATTTCGATGAAGGCAGTTTCCCTGTTCCCATACACTTTCTTCTGAACTTTTATCTTTCATTCGCTATTTTTTTTATCGTCTTAATAATGCCAACTAGGTATTGGTGAAAATATGATACCACTTCAATTCTCATTCAAAAAATAGAGCATCGAAAATAAATGATAATTTATTAGTATTATTATTATTATTGTTAATCTTTAAGCATAAACCATTTCTGAAGGATTTAAATTAAAGAAAAAATTACGTTTGTCTACTAACTTTTAAAATGTTATTTAATTTTATGTATTGAAAAGTTTGTTTTCTGCTGTACTTACATTTCTTTTTCTTATTCTCGTAGCAAGAAAGTTCAACAGCAAATGATCTGAAAAATATGCTTATAGCTTTAAAATTTCCAAAGCCTCCTGCTAATATAACTCCTGCTTTACTTTTTGGAAAAGTTGAACAGAAGGTAAGTAATTTTATTTTATTTTATTTTATTTTTTTTTTAATCTTTTTAACTTTGTTTGTGTATGTTCAAACATAATTGTATTTATGTATTATTGAAGTGTTCTCTATACAATTCAGTGTAAACATTACACAGTGAAACCTCTCTGTGTTGGCTGCCATCTAGTCCATAAAGAAGTGGCCAACTTAGAAAAAGTATGTGTATTTTGAGGTAATAACTATTATATATGTACTAGAATCAATTACCTGCTTCGCTGGATTCAATTAAGAAAAATATGTCCCGTTAGTCAGTCACTTTTTACTATTACTAAAGCACTCTTTGATATCGGTCATTTTCGATGATTTTTATATATTTCGCTCTCCTCCCCATGTTGCGGGCACGACATCGGAAGTGTCATTGCTTATCTCAGCGACCCCGCAAACTATGAATTCGACACTGATATTAGTCATTTTCAATAATTTTTATGTATCTCCTCCCTCTCCCTCCGCCAAGTTGCGAGGTTGAATTTGTATTTAAACGGGATCGGAAGTGTCACTGTTCATCTCAGTGACCTCAAAAACTATGGATCCGACACAAATATCAGTCTTTTCGATCATTTTTAGATGACTTTCCCTCTCCCCTCCCTTAAGTTACACCGTCAGAGTGATATGACAGAAACCATCTCCGGGTCGAACTTCATCTAGGTTCAAAATTTGATCGAGATCGGTCGGGTGGTTCAAGAGTAATGAAGTCATAAATACAGTCACTTTCATTTGTATTTTTAACATTATCTCCCCTCTCCCCCTTCCCTACATTGCACCGTCAAAGTGAAATGACAAAAACATCCCAGGCCCGAACCTTATCTATGTTGAAAGTTTGATCGAGATCGGTCGAGTGGTTCAGGAGTTATTAGGTTTTATTCCTTTTCATATATTTCCCCTACTCCCCTCTCCCTCTTCTAAGATCTACCGTCGAAATGAAATGGTAAAAAAAAAAAAAAAAATCCCAGGTTCGAATCCCATCTATGTTGAAAATTTGATTGAGTCACTTTTATTTTTATATATATTGATTTCTGTTAGTTATTATCTCCCCCTCCTCTACGTTGCTCCGTCAAAGTGAAATGCTAAAAACCATCCCAGGCCCGAACCTCATGAATGTTGAAAATTTGATACAGAGCGGTCGGATGGTTCAAGAGATTAAGTCACAATCATAGTCACTTTCAGTTTTATAATATAGATTAGTTTGTTTTACAAATAATACATATCTTAGAATGGTTCAAAAATTTCGTGTTCCGAACAGTTTTTTTGTTTCACTCCCCAAAACTGTTTCTTTCTGTAGAGGAAAATTTTCTACAAAATTTTATCGAAATTTGTTGCTATTTACAAATCACTCATCAAGCATGAAGTATGCTAGATTGGCGCAGAGTATTGTTTCATCATGTAACGTTTCAGCGCAGCTTTACTGATAACAGCAATCCTAGAAAACATAGGAAAGCAAGTCAATGATTATTCTGTAAGTTACTCCATTATAAGAAAGGAGAAATAATAGATCCGCTGTTATTTCAGTCAATGTGCAAGTGCAATTTTAGCCAGAGGGATCTCTGATTATACACTAGGACGTAAAGTTGTTTGCAAGATATATCTAGAAAAGTTTATTATTATTATTATTTGTAAATAGTTTCCCTGCGTATTCTTTATATTTTCTTCAGAATTGATTGTTGCATAACTGCATAGAGCTCTTGTTTAGAGAAAGGTTTTTGTTGGTTCTAAGAAAAATTTCAGATGAAAGTGTGGCAGCGAGGAATGATAGTCTACTCTGTATAGAACACAAAATTTTCCCCCTCAGTCACATTTTGTTTCCCTTTTAAAGAAGTCAGCTGAGGTTTCCCCACCGGGGATGCTCGCTTTTCCCCCTCCCCAAACTATGCTTAGTATGACGCCAAATTTCAGTGATTTTTGTAATCTCTTGTAAGTTTAATCTTCAAGCTGTATTTCGAAGTGAGCGATGAAAACTATTCAGTTTTGGTCATTTCTACTTATCACCGAAATACACACTATTTTCACCGTTGTTTAGTTGAACTATATTATTATGACTACGGTTGTTACTTACAACCGTACCTTCGTACCCTTCAGTTCGTCATCGTTCTTCAATTTGAATGTACTAATTGCACATAACAAAGTCATATATGGATTTATAAATGCTCTTAGTGGTTGGCCAAGAAGAAGTAAACAAATAGCTTCTTCCACCATACTTGGCGAATTTCGGACATGTCATATTTATCCTCGACATTTGTATCGATTATCATCTTATTTTAATTTCTGTTATATTTTATTTTCCAGTGTATTCTTTGTTAGCACATGGTCCTCATTCCCTAGTAGTTTACGTGTGTGCAACTCAAAAGTTGCATTTAATTTATAGTAATTAACATAGTAATAACTGCTTTTTATAGTTTACGGAAGTGAACTTTAGAAACTGTAATCAAAATCTGAGATATAGATATTCTCTCGTAACTATATGTTAACTTACATGCCGGGGATGTGACTGTAGTGAGCAGACATGTTAGTGAAGGTGGATAAGCGCATAATTCAAGATTTGTTTCAGCATTTGTTAATACGACTGGTCAACAGCGTATTTAAAGGGTGACTATCGGGCCCAAGCCCCACCCAATAAATTTGTTATATACACAACTTCATTAAAATTTGTCTGTAGGGACCATTCCATACGAAATCAACAAATCAAGGTGGCTCGTGTGTTTTAAATTTTCTTCAAATTTTGTACAAATGTTGTGGTATTCAAACATAGCACTCCTGTCAAATTTTACAGCTCTACCTCAAAGGGGACTGCTGTAGGAGCCATTCGAAATCTGGGAGTTTTGTGC
Source organism: Thermobia domestica (assembly GCF_964235325.1). Lineage (NCBI taxonomy): Eukaryota > Metazoa > Arthropoda > Insecta > Zygentoma > Lepismatidae > Thermobia > Thermobia domestica. The sequence goes on from NC_137462.1 coordinate 179,200,086, forward strand.
AAAAAGTACCTAAGTTCGCCTTCGACTTAAAGTACTTAAACCGCTAGATCTCTGGAGATATTGAAGCTATTTGAAAATGACTTTCACTAAAACAATCTTAGAATTTGTAGCATTTAAAACATTGTAGTAATGAACTGCCCAAGTGGGATTAAGCATATGAATTTCACCGTTAAAGAGAAAAAAAGAAGATAAAATGTCAAAATTTGACAACTATTTCTGAAAAAGGCCCACCTAACATCAACCTCAAATTTTCAAAATAAGTAGCTTTTATGTTCCTCTTTAACATATAAAAAAATTAGGAGGGTATTTTTTGGTATGTTCAAGAAAAACAAATTATGACACAATGTAAGTTGAGGGCGGATTTAGGCACTTTTTGCACAAAACCCCCAAATTTCCAGTGTCTATTTCCAATTTTCCGTGTTGAAAATGTTTATAACGCTCAAGACTGAGGTGATTGAATAATTGAATTGTGACAGAAATTTGAAATTTCAAGTACCATTGCTGAAAGGACTCAGATTCTGTCATTAGTTCCAAAATCATGGACGACTATGAAAACTATTGAAACATTTAAAACAACCGAGTATCTCGTTCGTGCATTAGAAGAACTGGCTCACTCATAAGATATAAGTACAAACAATGGATTGAAACTGACAAAACTCAAATGGAGACAATGATTAAAGATATAGACGACTTTGTTGAGATTTTGGTAGGAATAAAATGACAAATTAGCGCAGCATCACTTCATAGCCAAATCCCAGAGCAACTACTTCAAATACACACAATAAAAACTTTGGATGACAAATCATGCTTAATTATGGTTGATTTTGCTGAAAACTACTCCTCTATTATTCAAGATGAAGTTTAAGAGTAGCACTGGACCAACATTCTACTTAACTGTGCAACATTCTATTTTTTTTAAATGCAACATCTCAAGACATCCTGTAACTTCTGTTATCAAATGTTTCATTATGTTGTATCAGTGATATGTTAAAGCAGGATACAGTTATATTTTATGTTTTGCAAGTTATTCTTTTGAAATATGTTAACTATGTTTTTCCTCATATTAAACACGTTATCTACTTTGAAGACGGGTCAGCAGCCCGATATAAAGGCGCTATATATATATATATATATATATATATATATATATATATATATATATATATATATATATAAACTTTGTCAACTTACGCCTGCATGAGTGATTTTGGACTCACTTGTGAAAGTGTTTGCGATGACATAGTTGAGACGCTGAAATGTCTAGCGAGACATGATAGTTTACAGTCCACTGGATGACCGGATTGTTACTGTTGCCGATTTTTTCGAATTTTGTCAAACTATAACCAAACGCTTTTTTTATGCTGGAATATGTTGGAAACCTTCGTCCAATGCTTCAAAAGAGACTGGAAAAGCCATAACGTTGCAAGGGATGTGTGATATTCATCATTATGAACACATCAGCCTGTTGAAACTTGAAGCCAGTCGTGTATCTTCTTCAAAGACAACATTCACTCTAGATACTTGAGCAGAATCGAAAGAATCTTTCATGTGAGCAGTCTATTGCGTGCATTTCTGAAGAGAAATGGTGGATTGCAAAAATAGTTGAGAATTCACAAGAATATCGTGACTAATGTGAATTTCCTTCATCCCCATGGACACAAGTTTTATTATTATTATTATTATTATTATTATTATTATTATTATTATTATTATTATTATTATTATTTGGACAAAAACCACTGACACATGCTGGATTCCATACGAAAATTGCATCATTCAGGACATTTTTTAAACTACCTTTTTGTATCCAAATGGATACCCAGGCCCAGTACTTGGATACCCAGTGCGCTTCATAAATCATTAAATTACGGAAAGAGAACTTGAACAATACATTACTTAGTTGGGTTTTGCGAGTACATGTATTAACTTGTATTCTGTGGATAGGTATAAAATTGGAGAGCTTCAGTCTTGAAATTTCAGATACTCCTCTTTCCTTAGTTTCGCGTAATCATTTGTCTACCTCGAGACACTAGCACTTTCATTCTACTCCAACACAGAAAAAGTGCTAGCATCCGTAACATCCTTACTATTTGGTGTGTTTGCCACAGATCTGATCTTGCAATGGAGGACATTTTGGAGACTGTGTCCCTGAAGTGACACAATGGCTGTCAAGTTTGAAAAATGTTGCAACGTACTTCAGAACATCGAAAATAAAAACAAAAATGCTGCACAAAACAATACCTAATTTCCACACTGTTCCTGCCTATTTTGAGGTACGATTTGCTGAGCACTTGCGTACATTGGTTGCCGCCATACTCCACAACTTACCTGGATGCAAGATGGTTTGAGGGGACAATTGTCAGGGGGAAAGAAGGATCGAGCTGCTGCCAAAGGAATGTTAGACGGGTGGGCCGAAAATTCATATATGACATCACGCGTATCTTCCATCAGATGCAGAAAATTCTTCAACAGTCTGATCTACTGCCTGATATTCTTGCAGCAAGGGATTCAGCATTAAGGAAACTGAATTTAATGTTGAAGAATTCCTTTCCCGGTGGACAGGAGGACTGCGTACTTAACAACATGAATGACGATGAACAGAGGTGACAGTGCTATACAGGTCATAATATGCATGTGACTCGTCGGAACAGAAACTTCGCTATCTGTTCGAAGAGAAATATAGTGCAGTCTTGCTTAAACTTCCTTAGTGTTCGACTGAACATAGAAGAAGACGGCATTCTCAGATCAATTCAGACTTCCCGCATCTTCAGCACAGTCGATGATGAATGCTGCTCGTTCATTAGTAGAAGCAATATTTGGAAAAGGAGGAGTACAGACTTTTGCCTCATATGTATGCGACAGCTGGCCAGGAATTGAAGAAGTACCTTACTAGTGGTGCTGATGCAGGAATGTAATATTCTATGAGATTGAGGAGACTATTTCCAGTCTCCTCTCCAATGTTGCAGAAATTTTTTGCTGCCTTACTTGCAGTATCGCCTCACAGCATGTCAGTTGAACAAGCTGTTTCACACTATAACCTGCTTCGAAGTATTCATCGTTTGTCGATGAGTGAAAACACGACTACTGATCGACTTATGATATCACTAAATGGAATGGGTACTGCAAACTATGACCCAAGACCGCCTTGAGTTCTTGAAACAAAAGGACAGACGGGAGAGCAGGCCTGATAGTGGTATTTATAAAAAAAGGGAGTTTGTGAAGAAGTTTTTCAGAGTTGAATAATCTGTTATATTCAAAATCAACATATTTATATCACATAGGCCTCTGTTGCAATTTATTATCAGTCAATGCCCTTTATTCGGTGATAGTAGATCATGTATGAATTGCCGTGACAGTAATATAGGTGTTAAGACTGCTAGTGATATTAATGGTTCCGTCAAACCTATGGTAACTAGTTGAGAAACTTACTCAAGTATATTCTAAACGTGTAAGAAACCAAACACTGCAGAACACATTTAGATGTAGAGTGTGAAAATAATAGCAAGAGTGCAACTAATAACAACTGGGATAACACGCTTTAGAGCACATGAGAAACCAAACAGTGTGAAAATAATATCAAGAGTATTATTAACATTAACAAATAGCCTAAAATGTTGTAATACAGGTAAGAAACCAAATAATATGGGACAAGTTAAAATTTGAAGTGTGAAAATAATACTAAAAAATAACCAGTTACAAGTGTAATAACACGCTTGAAAACAGGAGAGAAACCAAACAATGTGAAACAGATTGAGATTTAAAGTGTAAAAATTATAGCAGAAGTGGAACCACTAACAAAAAAAAGCTTACATGCCATGATTTAAACCATTGATAAGATTTAAACCATAAAGATAAATTTTTGATTATATTTTCTTTCTTAAAAATTGAAGTATTGTAGTAATATTTAGTATTGAATACATATGTACACATAAAATGATTTCGTTAGAGAAATGTTTAGTCGAGTTCATGTATTGTTATTTCCTTGTTGAGTAGTTTCTGTCTTGTATTGTGTGTGTTTTTTTATCCTCTCCATCTGTACCAGTCGCATTTTTTGTCTTTGTCATGTCTATGCCTAACTTAAAACTATGGATGTAAAAATAATTAAACAAATAAAGAAAATTATCAAATTATGAGAGCACAGTTCGGTTTTATCTTTAAGTACCGGCGTGAAGGTGGATTTGAGCTAAAATGTAAAAAAGATAATGCCCGCTCCTGTATTGATGGCGATGTGTTGAATCGGAAATGAAACGGTTAGTAGAAGTCTGACATATACGTTATTTTGTATGTCATTATTTCAAAGGTATACATTGCACAAAAATGCACTTTAAAAAGATCTCTGTGCGTTTGAATTTTGCTGTGTGTGACAAGGGCTCTTTTGTGCCTGGATACCCAGTAGAGATTTCTTAAAAAAAATGCACTGGCATCATTAATAGTGAAGTACCCAGTATTTCAACTGGTACTGGCAGAAATTACAACATTTCTGAAGAAGAAATTCAAGTTAGTGAGAAGACCTTCTCTAAAATTAGTGATAAGAGATCTTAGGCTCAATATTTCAAATTGCTCACAATCAACCAAACATGTAAATGTTATTTGTGTATTACATAACGATAGTTCACTATTGTTCACTGTTTCTTTTATTAAATCAAACAGCACTATATAGGTTGCGTAATAGGCACATATTGTTTTAAAATAACTTTATAAATTACATTTAAGGAAGAGTTTCTACTTGTTTATTATTATTATTTCTTCATAAGAATCATCTACCATTGTAGAGGAACATACTTAACCATGCAAGTCGTATTACTAGAAAATTAAATAATATGAGACTTGAATTATGTTTTTTTTTTTTTTTTTCCTTCAACATATCAAAAAACACCCTCCGAATTTGTTTTTATATGTTAAAGAGAAACACCAGAGCTACTGATTTTGAAATTTTGAGGTTAGGTGGGCCTTTTTCAGAAATAGTTGCCAAATTTTGACATTATTTTTTCTTCTTTTTTTCTCTTTGACGGTGAAATTCATATGCTTACCCCACTTCTACAGTTCATTACTACAATGTTTTAGATGCTACAAATTCCGAGATTGTTTTAGTGAAAATCATTTTCAAATAGCTTCAATATCTCCAGAGATCTAGCGGTTTCAGTACTTTAAGTCGAAGGCGGACTTAGGTTTTTTTTTTTTTTTTTTTTTTTTTTTTTTTTTTTTTTGCACAAAACCCCCCAATTTCAATTGGCCTACAGCAGTTCTCTTTGAGTTGTAACATTTTACAGGTCTGTTATGTTTGAGTACCACAACACATGTACAAAATTTGAATAACATTTTAAACATATGAGCCACATTTTAGTTCGAAATTTGGTGATTTCATATGGAATGACCCGTACCCAAAAGAAAAATATAAATGCTTATTCACGTGTTGTGCATACTCCCCCCGAAACAAAATCCTAAATACGCCACTGCGACTGGTTGTTCGTGTCATTATTGTCCGTGTCTGTATAAACACTTCAACTGGAGCGGGGTTTTTAAAGTTAACCCTTCATTTTTCCATTTTTCCTTTCGCTGTACAGTTTACCGTCCACGCCAATAATGTCTGAAAAACTTCAATGTAATGTTTATACTCTATTTAAATAACGTAGCACATGATGAATCAACTCATCTGTAACAGTAAAGTAATTGTAAGTGTTGACTTCCCGAGCTCCGTCACGGAATCGATATTTGGAGGGGAAAAAAGCGTGAAAAGCGCAGCTTTAGCGGGGAATAGAAGCTCAAGCTCGAAATTTGAATTGAGAGTTTTTAAATATTTGGACTTCGATTTGACCTTGATGCCAGAAATCGGGACCAGCACCAATCCATTTCTCGTATGATACCTAGATTTTTTTTTTTTTTTTTTTTTTAAGTATGACCAGTTTAATATAATTTTTAATTTTAGTGGTTTTCATAATACTGAGGTAGGTTTTCTTTTGCAAGGCTGTGTATAATAAAGTAAAGTGGAAGATTTCAATATAAGCAGAAAAATTAACATATGCTTGTTATCATGGTTATCTCTTCGGCCGAATTATTAAGTAAATAAACCTTAGAGAGCTACGGAGACAAGAGTAAGTACAACATTTAAACACGTTCAGAAAGGTTCGGTGGGGTGTGTGCATGTCAGACAATACGTACATAGTTATTGTCGGTGGATTTATTGAATTAATAAATCTCCTATTTATTACAGATGTCATATATATATATATATATATATATATATATATATATATATATATATATATATATATATATATATATATATATAGATAGATAGATAGATAGATAGATAGATATAGATATAGATATATAGATATAAGCTTATTATCTCAGTTTGAATTATTGTACCTTTAGACTTTACGTCCCGTTTGTCTAATTTTATCCCCTCCCAATATAGATTATCTAATTCGGACACTGAGCTTAATGATATACCGCCTACCTTTTGCTGCGAGAAGGTTTTGGTTCAATCCTGGATTATGTCTTTTTTAGCCTAATGATCATAACCGCAAGTCGTTAAGAATTTCATTTTGGTTAATTTCATTACATCCTCCCGTCCCATGTTCTCTCGTTTGTGTTTCATTCCACCAATGCACCAAGAAGGTAGTGTAAGTTTTCGGAGAACGTATTTTTGTTTTGTGTTATGAATAATCGTGTAATCAGGGATGCATGTTCTTTCACACCAAGAAAGTAAGGATTTTTTTTTTCTTTAGTACTCAAGAATGGCACAGATACATTTAATAATTTATCTATTAGTTCTAAGCTGGCCAATAACTTCCTTTTGTTTTCAGTGTTGTGTGTAGTGATAAAATATTGTTATAGCATTATGTACACTCATGTCCAAAATGATTGTCGCATATCTATAACTGTCTTCTTGTAAGAATATAATTTGATAATGATTTTGCCTGGTACTTTTAATACTGATACTGTGTGTATAATCGAAAAAGTGATATTTGTGATAAATTTCATAGGAAAAGAATTATAAATACGAAAACTAGAATGAGTAAAACAAAATGTTGCTAAATGGACAAGGAACCTTTAATTTCGTTTTATTCGTATTTACTGCTCTTTTGACATTAAATTTGCCATGTTGCATTATACCTTGGTATAATGTATCCATGATCTACATACAGCCTGTATATATAGATTCACATTTTGTTACAAAATAAGTAGAGATTTTGAAATATGTAGAAATTAATTCTTGTACCGCAGAATTTAATTATGAAATTTTAAATACTATGCCAAAAGAGCAATATTCCTCTTTCCTTTCTCACGACGGGCTGTGGATGACGGACTGCGGGATGCCGAGCTGCGGGTTGTGATGGAAGAGGCTCTGGAATCATCATCATTGGGCAAATTTGAGTTCCATTTTCTGGGGACAATTGGCCCGGTGAATGGGCTAGTGATTGTTGGTGGCATACCTGAAGGGGGCCAGTAGGTGTCGCGGCCACCAGTCAAGTGATACATTTGCACAGTCCATAGTCCTAAGGAAAGTGAATATCATCACACTATTACTTTATATATATATACAGTATATATAAAGTAATGTGAGATTAATTGTTGTGTATAGTGTGATGATGTTCACTTTCCTTAGGACTATGGACTGTGCAGTTGCTCCAACGACACATACATACATGTCTTTGCTGATTTATACACATATACTAAAATTATAAGAAATACTGGGCAAATTTGTTATCAAATTATATTCTTACAACAACATATTTTAAGACATGCGACAATAATTTTGGACATGAGTGTACATGAAAAATGAAAATAATTTAATGCTTCTTTCTTTGAAAGAAATATTCTGTGGAATGAGGAACTGTATTTCTGGACTATCTGAAATTATTATGACTGATTTCAGTGTTTGTATCTCACGGAAAGTTTATCTTCATTATTTCCAGTCAGATTTCAGTGCCCTTTTCTTGTATTATGAATGAATTAGGTATATTCTTGGATATACGTATCAAAAATGGTAAAATTACATTACCAATTATAAGCTACAGAAAACGCTGGAAAGTACTTTTTTAACCTTTACAAAATGAATATACCTATATGAATGTTCATATCTTTGGTACGAATAATCCCTAGGTTCAGTTCACTGGGAGAATATAATTTTCATGTTGACTCAGTATCGTGAAGCAATTATGGGGCTAACAAATTAAGAAGTAACGAATTCCAGTCTAGTGTACCGAAAGAATGATGGAATTTATGTGCATATCACACATTACCTAACAAGCAGTCTGACGGGATATATCATCCATGACAGTAAAAAACAGGAAGCGCAATTTATCATTCATATATGCTTGATTATTGTTTCACGCATTATCTTCGCTGTTAATCGTAGAGTTTACTCCACAATAAATGATCTACCGCATCCTGCTTGAGTTGAACACTATGAAGACCGACCATACAGCTTTTAGTTGAATGATGTGTATTCAGCACATTGGTTCCCATTGGTGCTGTTTCTGACTTTTCGATCGATTATTTATTGAAGTTCATTTCATTTATTTAAAAATACTATAATGCTAATATATTTATTTCGGATAGTAAAAGTAGCATATTATTGTTTCATTTCAGTTGAAAGAAGTAATAAATAAAGCCTCACCGGAGTTAGTTGGGAAACCTCTTTTCACAGGAGTGTTAACAGAGAAACAATGGCATATTCTGGGAGAAATCCAAAGTGAACTACAACAAGAGTATCGTATGAGGAGAGAGATGTTAATCAAGAGATTGGATGTAACTATTCAGTCTTTCCAGGTAAGATTTTTCTCTGCAATTGTTCTCTCGTAAGTATAAAACTTCCTGTCGTCTAATATAGATTTCTGCGATTAAAAATACGTTCATAGAGAACTACACGTAATGTAAATAAAAATACACGTACCAGCCTTTTTGACCGTTATAAACGTTATGAAGCTAGTATTAACTTACACTGCAAAAAGTTTTGGTATTCCAGTAGTCAGACGTAAGATTTAGTCGTATTGCGTCATGAAGGTAAGTCAGTTTTCTGGAAAACTGCGCTGCATTTTACAATTTTATTTCGATAAAGACGCAAATGTTGCACAGGTCCGTGAAAAAATGTGTACTCTTTATATGATACGGTATCAAAAGCAACAGCCAAAAGATAATTCTCTCGTTTTCGTTCTGGACAATTAGATGTGCAATGTGCTTCTCGCAGTGTGCAACCAATCACAGCAAAAGTGGATGATATTCTGGCAAAAGTTGAGCAAGACCGGCGTGAAGCAAACATGACATCACCAGTGACCTAACATCCATCACCAACAGTGTTAAGCCATTTGGAGAAAGCTGTCTATAAAAAGAAGCTCGACGTTGGATGTTACATAATCTAACTGAAAATTATTTACTCGATCGAATATCTCTCTCCGAATCTCTACTGAAACAGAACGAATTCGAGTTATTTCTGAAGCAGTTGCTCACGAGTAATGAAAAGTATATAACCTACGATAATAGTGTGCGAAAAAGGACCGTAGTCGAAATGAGAAGAAACTCCGCAGTAAAGTCCATACTGATACACAGGAAGGTTATACTGTGCGTTTGGTGTAATTGGAAGGGTATCGTGCATCATGAGTTGCTACCGTTGGGCAGAAAAATAGACACGGACCTGTACTGTCGACAGGAAGCGCAACTGCATCTAGCAATTTAAATGAAACGGCCGGAACTGATCAACTGGCATAAGAGTGTCATATACCACGCTGACAACATCAGACCGTATGCACTTTTAACAAGCTGTCAGAAATTGAGAATACTTCGCTGAGAGGTTTTAATGCATCCACCTTATACAGTAACCCCGATATGGCACCATCAGACGTATCATTTGTTTCAGTTTCTACAAAACTCACTGAATGATGTTAAGTTAATTTCAAAAGGGGCGTGTAAAATCCACGTAGTGCACTTAGTTCTGTAGTGAAGGATTGTGGTGTTGCCGGAAAAATTGCAAGTCATAAAAAAATGGTGCATATGTGATTTCATAATGTATTTTCAAATGTAATAAATATCTTCTCAATTTTTACCTCCAAAGGCTCAATACTCTTTAGGCAAATTTTGATATTGGGCCATTCCACACCCAATCATCCATCGGAAATAAAATGTCCATTTCACCCCATGTCAGATTTCTATAAAATTTACTATAAAGCATGTATAGTAAAATATAAAACCATTTTTTTTCTCACATTACCTCCGGTTAATTAGTTACTGCTTCCGAATGATTACTGTGCTCGGAGGCTTTGTGAACGTTGATGTGAAAAAATAGAACATGTTCCTTCAATTTAGCAGTACAAAATCGTGATTGAAGCAAAAGTATTGAAATTCACCTTACTACAATAAATTTGATTAGGATTTCTATGTAGTGTGAAACGACATGAATGATTTCAAACCCATGAAGTATCTGTCGAAAGTGTTGATATGAGGTCATACTGAAAAGTAATGTTTTTAGTTGAAGTTACGGGTGTAAAAAAACACATGGATGAGAATATTACTAAAAGTTTAGTATACAGAGAACAGTAATTACACTGTGCAATTTTTTTCCCTTCAAATGAAATTATGTGATTTTAACTAAATGACAGGTGCTGAATTTATTGGTGAAAACCAAAATGTTCCATCACGTCACGTTTTTGTTGGACAGACCACAACACATTATACGAAATGTACATATTTTCGTATATTTACTATCTAATGTAGGCTAGGAAGAAGTATTATACTACTATTAAATTTTGTTTACTTACCCTTTAAAATGCTTTTTTAGTTGCTTAGCTTGTAGGCATCTTGTGGAGTCTCTATGATGATAGAACAGCAATACTCAGCAAGCATACTTTCAGTCCGTTTTCCACTGTAGTGCTTTTCAAATGTGCCAATGTCCTGATGAAACCGTTCTCCGTCTTCATCACTTACTGCGCCGAGATTTTTAGGAAAAAGTCAAGATGAGTGCAAGAAGTGTAATTCTAATGACATGTCGCATCCCGTGAGTTGAAAACTGCATACCACGTCACTTGCAATAGCTTCATAATTTTCAGTCTTTACATTTCCAAGAAAACCTGAACATACCGATTTAAATGACAGCCAGCTAATTTCTTAATTTCAGAGAACTTAATTTCAAAATCATCATCCTGCATGACTGTTTTAATCTGTGGACCACCAAATATCTCTTCTTTAATTTTTGCTTCAGTGAAGTTTGGGTATTTCTCTTTAAGGTGCGTGAAAGTAATACCTTCTCCATCTAGTTCTTTAACAAAAATCTTAATCAACCCAAACTTAATATGTAATGGCGGCCAAAATACATCTTGAGGGTTCACAATTCGTTGACGAGATATAGTCTTGGTGCCAGGAATGAAATCTTATCTTCGAGGACAGTATTTACGGATGTAGTACTTTGCTTTGTCACGGCTATTCATTACATTCTTGTGAGGATACTAATAACTTTCAAGTCCACACACAATGCCATTTGAATTTTTTATATTCAATGAAATCCAATATCCCACTTATAATTTGATACATCTCCTTTGTATGAGCTGCGTATACCACAGAAAGAGATGCGTGAACATCTTCAATATGGAGAAGCACTACCTTCAGACTTAGTTTTGAGGTGTCAATAAACAAGCACTAATCAGTGGAATTATGTTCATGTTCCAAAGACTGAAATAAGCCATCTATATCTTTGCAGTAAACAATGCTTCCATTTTCAACAAAATAGTCCTCAAAATGACTTTGTTTCCTAAGAAACTTATTTTAACATCTTGAGCTGAGAGATTCCAACCTCGAAAAAAATAAAAAAGAAAAAAAAACTGGAGCGCAGTAATTCCGCTTTTCTTTTAGAAAGATCTAAGTCTCGTACAAGATCGTTAAGCTCTTCACGTGTAATCAAATGTGATGACCTTAACTGGGATATAGATGGCTGAAAGTTTATATCTTCACTCTTGCTTGAAACGTTTGTGATATCTTCTTCTGAATCAGTAGTGTAATGTTCTGGAGATTTAGGTACTGAAAGATCCTCACTGTGGGGAACTGGTCGAATAGCTGACTTGGAAAACCATTTACATCTGTCAAGCAAAAGTAGCAGTCAGTCAGAAGATCCATTTGTTCACACCAAATCACAGGAACATTAAATTTCATAGAACTACGTTTTCCTTGTAGCCAGCTTCTCAAATTCCTGGAACACGTAGTGCAACATATGCGTGGGGCCCAAGGCTTATCCTGGTCTCCATCCCTACATCCAAAGTACAGTTCATAAGCTTTTAAACTAAAAGTGTAAGTCTGCTATTTTGAGTTTTAAATGTAAGTTCATCACACGCAACAAGTCGATTTTATTTTTACAAGCATGGAACATTGTACTCCACTGCACGTAGCTAAACGTTTATTCAGCACTTTCTTGAAACTCAGAGACACAGCACACACTACCACAAAAAGACACAACGTGGCAAATCTGACCCTCCTAACGAAACACCGCGCAGCAAATAACAATACAATCGAACCAAAAATTACTCAAATGCTAAAACATATGGCAGCAGAGATAGTCAACACAAATCTGAACTTACTTATCACGAAATGTTGATGGGTTACTACCTGAAATGAAGAGTGAGGAGAAATATGGGCAACTAGTATTCTCTATTATAACGCAGAAAAAGACTCTTACGCAGTAAGAAAAAATTGGGGGCGATGAGGAGAACCCCACTTTAAGCAGCGTATTCCTTCAGTAAAGAAGAAAAATTGCCACTTGGATGATTAAATGAGCGTATATTATAAGGTATATTGTATTACATATGGAAATTTTTTATTTTAAGCACATTTCTGCCCTCCCTGCTGGTCTAGTGAGTAGCACGCGCGCCTTCGGTGCACGGAGTCTCGGGTTCGAGTCCCGATAGGAGAACACTGAACGACACGGTGGCTCGGATTACACCTTAAGCTGTAGACCCGCGTTTCATATAGATTCGGTGCTGAAAAGGTACTGTTAATTTCAATAACAGGTACAGGTTCAGTAACAAAACCAAACATTAATCATATTTCATCATCATCCGTAAAAATATGGTATTTCACAGTACAAAATTTGAAACTTTCCAATTTTTCACGAAATTTGTATGTGATACATAAAAAGTAATTACAGATTTGATTTTCTTATACAAAAATACACAAGAAAACATATTTTCATATAAAGAACAGATTTCATGTTGCACAGTGTTATTTTTGCACATAAGTATCCACGTTCAGACGATCAACACATTTCTGCAAACTATTGACCATTTTCATAATCTTGTCGTAAAATTTGTTTATCTTGATAGGACCACAGCCTGATTTTCTGCTTCACTCCCATCATCAGAATCAAGATGCTCTCAGGTGTTTTTTAAGTTTCGGAAAAAGATGAAGAACTGATGGAGCCAGATTCTGAATTGTATTTAGGATGAGGTATGACAGTGGAACTAAGGCGTTGAATATTCTGAGTTGTCATTGCATTAGTTCAGGGCGAGCTTTGTTATGCTACCTGAGAGGTTCTGTTTTTGGACGAACTCGTCGAATCCATGGTTTCAGTTTTATGAGAGTGTAACTGTACTGATCAGAACTGATGGTCCAGTAAACGTCCCAGAAGTTTGTCAGCACAACTTTCCTTCTGATACCACAGTCTTACACATTTTTGGTGCAGCTGATCCTTTGTGGCGATATTCCATGGAGGTGGTCTTGTTTTCAGGGTCTAAAGGGTGTACCCAAGTTTCATAACCTGTGACAGTGTTGTTCAAGAACTCATTACCTTCACATTCAAAGCGCTGAAGCAATTGTTTGCAAATGTCCATTCTGTTTTGTTTCATGTTATGAGACTACTTTATCGCTACCCACTGTGCTCAAACTTTTGGGTATCCCAGATCTGTGATTATCGTTTGTACCCGCTCCTGCGATTTTCCATACTTCATAGGGGTTCTCGCGAATCAGACCATCAACACGATGGCGATGTAATTAATCGTTGCAGTGCGTGGCATCCACATCGTTTTTTGTCAGTCAAGATAAAGTTCGCTCCCATAAAGTTCTCTATATGAGCACGAACAACCCAACTTCTTATCGCACTGATGACTACACATCCCTCCCCGTAAACAGCCATTCTTCGATGCATATCAATGAGGGATATACCTTCTGCTCTGAGAAATTCGATAACTGTATACTGTCAGCCACACCGACACAGTGTTGTTATCTGCTCTGTTTCTTGTTATAGCTCTTGAACTCCAGTACTGTTCAGTTTGAAACCTGCAACATATCAAGAGTAAAGTGTCACTAATATATTTGTTTAAATCCTAAAAGGAAATAAGAGGCATTACTTTCGGGTTTTCGAACAGGGTTTAAAATATCATTGGATATTTGCTGTTAGCAATATACAGAAGGTATACGGTGAGTCAAAAGTCTCAGGACACTCTTCTTTCTTCGAAATGGGTTGAAAGCTATTTCAGGTTCACCGTTGTGCATCAGATACGGTACCTTATGTTTGAAGACACTTCCGGTTCAAAGCCGCTATCTTGAAATTCGCCGTATTTGATCGAGGATTTGATTAAAAAATGAAAAGGGGGACATGCGGGGTATGGTATATCACTTATTATGTTTAGATAGACCAAGATATTTCGAAAATCTGACACAGCAATATTTTCGTTGTTTCGTCCCTAATGTGGTCTTTAATTCTGGTTGCTGTTTTGCTTTTAGTCATTCCAGAGTATTATTCGGTACACTTACAATTTGGCTGATATGTCTGATTAATGAAAGATTAATGATGATAATTTTATTATCATTTTAATATCTCGAAATATTTTAATTTACCTAGACACAATTGGAGAAGTTAAAGTTTTACATAGTACGTCGTCTTACATTTATTTAGATGTATATATATATATATAAAGTTTTGTCATTTTTAATCAGAAGAAGGAACTCAAGTTGGAATCTGGACAAGGGAAGTTTGGATATGCCATGGGATTTCATCATTAATATTAATAATTCTTATATTCAAATAAGAATCTTTATTAACTTAGTATGTCAGATAAAAAAGTTACATTAAAATCAGATAAATAAAGAAAACAAAAAACAAAATTTTCTCTTAGTCATTTTATTAGCCGAATACACTTCTCAAAATCCCAAAAGATATAGGAGCAAAAATGAAAATAGTCACGATTTAGTTACTACTTACAATTTCAACAAATCACGACGAGACCCAACAATTAATTGAAGAAAGATTCCCATCAATTCAGCATACCGAAAAAAACACAAAAAATCACGATTTCAGAGCTACCTTATAACTAGTTCGTTAAGTATTTATTACATAATGTAAATATTTGTATAAAATTCCACGACATATAAAAGAAATGTATAATCATCTAAGTTTAACGTGCAAATAACATTTAACGTAGATTTGAGATTCTCTTTATAAAGTTAGAAGTGAGCACAGTTTCACAAAATTGCATTTTTTTTAACTTTCGATAGAAACACCTGAAGAACGCTAGTACTCACTGAACTTTAGAAAGTATAATTAATTGTATCATATTGTTAGATTTCAAAATCGCCTAAGCTTCTTCGAGAAATTCGCATGAGAAGTACTCACTCGCACTAGTATAATACCTCTGTTGTATTTTTCAAGAGAAACGGTTGGTGCTGTATGCAGAATTATTAATTAAATACACTCCCAGCCCCCGCCAAGTGAACTTTGTAATGGACAGACACCGTGTGCGTGGGTTTTCTCGGGGTTCTCCCGTTTCCTCCCACTTTCTTCATTCCACCATTTCATTCATTACTCATCATCACCGTCTCCTTTAGCCTAACCGGTATAACCGTGGGACGTAAAACTCAAAGATTTCCTTTTCCTTTAATTAAATACACATTTATTTATGAAATGAACACAATTGCCCGAGACGTTTTCAAGAAAAAGATGGTTTCTGGATTTCAAAATCATTAAATTACTATACCAGGATATTTTCTTGAAAAGCAGTGATGGTACATTGGCGATATTAATGACTATTTAATTTTTAAAATAAAAAGAAAATCGTTACAGCGATTGTGGAGTTTCACTCTATTTTTTTACATATAAGTAGAACATCCGAAATCTCCCTTTAAGAATGTTTATATTTAAAATTTGATCTTTATACGTTGAATGATGTCGCTAATGCTTTGAACGTAACGGACGAACGTACGTACATAAAACATTTTTTGACGTCTAGCAGTCATGAAACATGTAAATCGGGTGAAACGATCACAATACTTCCTTCACATCTATCCTTTGCATGCTTGATGGTTGGTGCTTCTTTTACGGTAAAGTGGTAAAGGGGAATTGTAGGGGTTCATTCCTACAGGAAAGCTGGATTAAATTCTGTATTATCTGTGGGCATAGCCTTGAACAGTATTTCAATTGCAAAAATTGGGTAGTATCTCAGATCCTTAGATAGCTCGTTAACAATAATTTGGACTATATGTTATGTGTTCTTATGATATAGTCAGCCACGCTCCTATTAGTTGTCGGTAGTGTGCAGGCAATTTGCCAACGAAACGAAAGCTTGAGGAGACATTGTTCTTAGTGTGGTAAGTAGCAGTCGATTTTTATAGTAACAAAATAAACAATAATAAAAAATAACTAGCTGAACCTGCGCTCTCTACACAGTGCATCATTCGCATATGAGCATAAATCTCCTCATTCCTCACAACATCTGTACATGTCCCTTTACAGACACAAGTAAAAGACGTATTGATTAAAAAAGCGAAGGAGTATCATAAAAGGGAGACTTTTTTCGATTATTTTTTCTCAAGACCAGTGTTTTCTTTCTAATTACATGCAGTATGTAATAAATAGACTTCGGATTTTTGCATATTTGCATGTTTTATTCCTGATGTGATATTGGTATGCTCTTGACACAGAAATTCGTTTCAGCTCTTTTGGGATAAAATAGCAGAGTTTTATAGTGCATATATTTGCATGTTTCAGAGGTTAATGGATGTTTATGTCGTTATTGCATATAAATGCATATTTAAAGGAATGACCAAATTGATAATTTTTAAACAACTTTCCTCATAAATGGAATTTCGAGTTTCTAATATAAATAGACTGAAGACCTTGAAATGGATCATTGTTGTCAGTTTAGAAAATCTTCCAAGGCCATGTTAAGGGATAATAAGAAGGGATGAATGATGTATGACTGTTACCTGTTTGGGAGGAAGTATAAATAATGGTGTCAAATCATGTACAACAAAATTTTCATGTCACCCATCTCAGAAGTTAAATCTGCTAGTGTTGTGTGTGTGTGTGGATTTGGAATTGTGTTGTCCTGTGGCAGTATAAGAATACCGAAAGAAAAATCCTCTAGAAGCTACGTTCTGAAACAATGGATTGAAGAAGAAAATATATTTTGCAAAGTGTATGTTAACAAGTAATATTTTCAAAGTAAGCAAGCTTGTTCTCAAAAAAGGACATTTCCATTTTCTTCGACAGTAAAAGCTCAAACTTCAGCAGCGCCCTATCTTTCGGCATTCTTATATTTTCGTAACAGTTTAAGTCTGGTAAGGAGTTTATACAACTATGAAGTAACCCAGATGTTGCGTTTTTCGCATACTCGACAGAGTGATTTAAATGTAAACTTGTGTTGTTTTGATACACACCTAGATCTCTCGAAACTTAACTTTCCTACTATTTAAATATAAACTTGTGTTGTTTTGATACACACCTAGGTCTCTCGAAACTTAACTTTCCTACTAAGTTTTCTGTTATGTTTTTGGTAAATTTATCTTCTTCCCATTCATACTCCATGTTTCCCTCAAATCAGTTTATTCCATTTAAAGTATCAATACTATACGTTGTAAATTATTGCTGTTTAAAACGGACAATGTTACGCTAAAAGAAAATATTCTATTATCCACACATAATTGGACACAAAAAGTAATTTCAAATAGATTTATTTTTTAAAAAACAAGAACATAAGGTTTTGAATACAGGCTTTTAATCCAGTAAAAACTAACTTAACAAGCCCTTTGTAAAACGGAAATTTATCTTAAACGGAAATATTTCACGGTCCCGTGAATTTCCCGTGAAAAAAGTGTTAAATTCTCTTGATTAGGCAGAATTTGTGTTGTGAACAACAGATGTTAAAATATACTTTGTAACGGAAACTTTCATGTTCCGGAATGCAGCGTTTAGAAAAAAAAAATAGACATTATGTGAGAGATTAGGGATATGAACTACGTTGGTTGTAAAGGTCTTCGTTTCTTTGTTACCCTACTTACAAATTTAACCTTTTGTCCACCACCATGTAAGGCCCTAGATGCCGTGCGAGTTTTTGAACGAAGTGCAATTTCCATAGTTTTTTCAAATACCAATTACTCGTTCTCTAGCTGGTCTAGAGACATGAAACAAGGAGCATAATATGCAAAATAGATCAAAAGAGAGCCAAAAGTAGAGGAAAGAACGCCGAAAAGGGCATAGCATTTACGTTTTGTCTTAGCCTTGGAAATAGTGAGTAGGCTTTTTTTTTCACTAAGTTTTATGCGTATTAATTCGTAGCATAAATAAATACTGTAATTGAATACGGTATGTACATTTTATTTTATCTCACTATGTCCATTGTATGTATGTACATTATTTATTTTTTTAAGCATAGATCTATCTTCTTTAATTTTAAAACCTTTAACGGGAAGGACCTGCACAATCCTTACGGAAATTGGATTTCAGTGGAATTGCTTGAAACCGTGATATGTTGTAGATTTTGTGATCCTGAGAAAAAGACTCAGTGGGCTCAATCACCAACTACTGACTGGCCACTTTTTTGAAAACAGCAGAATGTAACAGTATTCTGGATTTCGGTGGAAATGCTTGGAACCATGATACGTTGTAGATATTGTGATTCTGAGAAAAAGTCTTAGTGGGCACAACCACCAATCACTGACCGTTTGACCACTACAGGGCTAATTTTCACGAAACATTTCACAAAACAGCAGAAGGTAACAGTGTTCTGGATTTCGGTGGAATTGCTTGAAACCACTACGAGGCCTTAAAAAAACACGAGAAGGTAACGATATTCTAGGAGTTCGGTGGAATTGTATGAACCGTGAAAATGTTTAGATCTTCTCATCCGATCACACAGCCCAGTAAAGGGAGGTGGTGAGTAGCAGCTAACACCATTTAAGCATTGGTAGCATACCGATATTCATCTTGCGGGACAAAGGAAAGCCCCGGAAGTCATAGAGAAGATAATCGGCCTGGGTCGAACCTTCCGAATGTGAATAGACGCTCTACTAACTGATCTAACGTTACTCGGTAGCCACAAATTAACACAGCATCTACAACATATCAACAGTTTCATTCATTTTCACTGAAATTTAAAATATCGTTATACTCGGCTATTTTTAAAAATGTGAACCAGTAATGCCCAAACAGTCAATGATTGATGATTATGCCATTTAAGACTTTTTCTAAGCATGACAAGATCTACAACATATCAGTTTCATTCATTTTCACCGAAATCCAGAACATAGTTATACTCGACCATTTTTCAAATGACCCTATAGTGAGTAAATGGTCAGTGATTGGTGGTTGTGCCCATTGAGACTTTTTATCAGGATAACAATATCTACGATATACGGTTTCAAGCAATTCCATCAAAATCCAGAATACTGTTACCTTCTGCTGTATTCAAAAAGTTACCTTCTAGGGGAAAAATGGTCAGTGGTTTGTTTTTGTGCTCATTGAGACTTTTTCTCATGATAACAATATCTACAATATATCATTTTTTCAAGCAATTCCATCAAAATCCAAAATACTGTTACCTTCTGCTGTTTTCAAAAAAGTAGCCTGCAGCCAAACGGTCAGTGATTGGTAGTTGTGCCCATTGAGTCTTTTTCTCAGGATCACAATATCTACGATATATGGCTTCAAGCAATGCCACCGAAATCCAAAATTCTTACTTTCTGCTGCTGCTGCTGCTGCTAAAAAAAAAAAAAAAAAAGTCCTGTAGTGAGCAAACGGTCGGTGATTGTTCTCTGTGCCCATTGATACTTTTTCTCAGGATCACAATATCTTCAACATATCACGGTGTCGAGCAATTCCACCGAAATCCAATTTCCATAAGGATTGTGCGGAGTTTTTTTGTGTGAGTCCTGTTCAATTTCGCTATGCAGGCTTTACTATATGCTTATGCCAGAAATATTTATTTACTTCTTTGAGTATATTTATTATTTATTCACAGGTAATTGGCGCATTTTAATATTTTTTATTTGTAAATTACTATATATACGTATTTTAGTTTCACATACTGAGCTGTTTGAACCGAAAGAAACCAAATGTATTCAAGAAGCCGTGGACGCTTGCGGAGCTGAAAATATTAAAAGTGAACTTGTGTTTATCAATACTCATTTCAGTTCAATTTCAAAGATCATAACGAGGTTTGAAGAGCGATGATTAGGACTTTGTAGTGTATTTGAACTGTTTGATTCAATAACGAAACAGACTCCGCAATGACCAATTCGACAAGCATTTCTTCGATAAGAACAGTCAATTGACGCGAAAAATCCTGGCATATAATTCTTGTTTAATGTAAATAAAGTGTTCCTGGGAACAACGGCGCATGAATTTCAGATTTATCGGCAGTAGCATTGCTTCTTTGAAATACTATTCCTTAACGACCCGTGACACGGAAGGAACATTTTCTGTGTTTTGAGTGACAAATGCAGGTTTTTACCCGAAAATACTGAAAACTACATAGCTGTGTATTGTAGCATGAATGCATCATAGTTACACACCAAGTATATGTAGTTCATGTAATACACCTTTTTTCTCTACATATAATAAAATTCATCATTTAACTTTAGCCTTTGAATGGTGCATATTTATTCTTTTCAGTGCATATTTGCATATTTTCAGTGCATATTTTGCCGTTTTTAGTGCATATCGATCCGAAGTCTAGTAATAAGCAAATACATTACATACACAATTAATTATAATGTCAGTTATATATGGTGTTCATTGGGCAAAACACTCCCAAAAATAAAGGTTCATCTTAGACTGGAGAAATGGTTATCCTTCCTTTTCCATTATTATTTGGCCATGAAACAAACGCCTGAGACATATACAACCCCTATATACAACAATGTGGTGTTGGAATGTATAATACGTAGGATGTGATGCTTTATTTATTTATTTATTTATTTTTTTTTTTTTAATTTCAACACTTCCAATGTACCCGCAAAAATGTAATAAATAAATAGTGACCATGTTTTTTAAATATTCAATTAGAACTAGACAGTCTACTTGAAATTTCCAATCGATCAATGAAAATGTCATCTTTCTAGAGCCTGTAGTTTCCGAGATCTCATTGTCGAAAGAATTGTCCACAAACATATAAACGTCCACAACATATAGTTTAAAAGAACTCGGAAGATGGCATCACAATTCACGTGCATTGATTTTAGAGAAGGCTTATTAAAATACAAAGGCTTTGAACAATAATTTTAAAACATAAACTTTATGAAAATGATGTATTTAACTAATTTATTTAAAGTTCACATACTCAAAATGTTACATTTGTCTCTGTTAGACGTGAAATCACACATAACCGTAAATGAAAGATTTGAAAGCCAAAGTTATAAGTTGGAGCTCAGTCGCTTTTAATTGCTATTGTAGCATTTTAATAGATAGACTAGCTGAACCTGCGATCTTTACAGCGCATCATTCATATATGAGCATGAATCTCCTTGTTATTCCTCACATCTGTACATGTCCCTTTGCAGACACAAGTGAAAGAAGTCTTGGTAAAAATCGGCAAGAGATACCGTAAAGGGGAGATTTTTTCGATTACTTTTTCAATATCTCGTACCGTTTGCAAGATTTGAGCCTACTTCCGGTTGCAGTTTTTAATTCATGCATGATCTGTGTTTTCTTTCTTCTTGCATGTAGTATGTAATAAACAAATACATAAACTAAGTAACTCTATGGCCTATGGAACCCGGAGGTTCAATGCCGCGTTCACAAAAGCTCTTCACTGACTTCTATCCTTAGCCAATTGGATACAGTTTCTACTTTGTATTCCTATTTCTGCGAGATCCATCTTAATATTGTCCTCCCATCTGCGCCTACGTCTTCCTAATGGTCGTTTTCCGGCTGGTCTTCCAGTTAAGATTTTGAAAGCGTTCGTTCTTTCTTCCATTCTGGCTACATGACCTGCCCACCTGAGCTTCCTAGATTTGATGACCCTAACAATGTTGGATAAACCGTATAAATTGTATATAGTTCCTCATTACGAAGATTCCGCCATCCCCTATACCTGTTTCTCTTGGGTCCGAATATTCGTCTCAGGATCTTGTTCTCAAATACTTTCAATCTATGTTCTTCGTTCCGAGTAAGAAACCATATTTCGCAACCATACAGAACAACAGGTATGATTATCGTTTTATACATTTTAAAATAAGCTAATACATTACACATACAATCAATTATAATGTCAGTGATATGTGGTGTTCATTGGGCAAAACACTAAAAAAATACAGATTTATCTTAGACTGGAGAAATGGTTATCCTTC
The DNA here is from genome assembly GCF_964235325.1 of Thermobia domestica. Taxonomy (NCBI): domain Eukaryota; kingdom Metazoa; phylum Arthropoda; class Insecta; order Zygentoma; family Lepismatidae; genus Thermobia; species Thermobia domestica. The sequence goes on from NC_137462.1 coordinate 179,222,631, forward strand.
CTTTTTCATTATTATTTGGCCATGAAACAAACGCCTGAGACATATACAACAGTGTGGTGTTGGAATGTATAACGCATAGGGTATGATGCTTTAGTTTTTTTTAAAAAAAATTTCAACGCTTCCAGTGTACTCTAAAAAAATGTAATAAAGAAATAATGGCCAGTTTTTTTTTAAAATATTCAATTAGAATTGGACAATCAACGCAAAATTTCCAATCGATCAGTGAAAACGTCATCTTTCTAGAGTCTGTAGTTTCCGAGATCTCATTGTCGAAAGGATTGACCACAAACATATAAACGTCCTCAACATATAGTTTAAAAGAACTCGGAAGATGGAAGCATAATTCACATGCATTGATCTTAGAGAAGGCTTATTAAAATACAAAGGCTTTGAACAATAATTTTATATCATAAACTTTATGAAAAAGATATAGTTAACTAATTTAGACTATTTAAAGTACAAATACTTAAAATGTTTGTCTCTGTTAAACGTGAAATCATACATAACCGTAAATGAAAGATTTGAAAGCTGAAGCTATAGGTTGGAGCTCAGGCGCTCTTAATTGCTGATGTAACATTTTAATAGATAGATAACAAAAAATAGCTAAATAATACTCGTTTAAAACGGGTCCTTTTGTAAATTTTTCTGCTGTAGAGAATGGTGCCCTTTACAGAATTGATAATAGCAACAATAGCTAATTAACTAATATTTTTTTTACCGTGAACATCTACTGGTGGGGAGATGCAGTACTTTTTTTTCTTAAATAGCAATTTTAAGAAAACGCCACAAAAGTAATCGTGTCAAGATCGAACACTTGTAATTGTATTAGGACTTCAAATTGCATATAAGGCTTTCAGTAATTAGAATTATCTGATCTTTTGCAGGATAAGTTTTTCTTCCTAGTAGTCTTTAGGACTAAATAACTACCTTGCGTAGTTGTGTTCAGTACTTCGGGAAGCCTTAAAAAGAAATGCGTAACGATATTTCTTAGTCATAGTGCACGTATCGGGTCGTTCCACATGAAATGTGCTTTTTTTGTAACTGAGAAGCTGATTATTTTAAAATAACATTCTATTTTAAATGAAACGAAACTTCGTGTAATATTTGAAATAATATTCATTCTGTATAATGTTAGACGTTTTGAAATGAAATCCTTACATTTTTGTTTGCTTTTAGGTATAAAGAAATCATTGACAAAAACAAAGAGTTAAGTATGATTATCCTATACGAATACAAATTTGGACATAATGGTGAAGAAGCAAACTCAAACATATGCCACTTATTTTGTGAGGGCATAGTAAGGGCATCGTTCAACATTTGTTTGCCAAATTCAGGGGTAGAGACATGAATCTTTAAAATAAACCCCATGAAGAGCATTCATTTGTGATTAATCTAAGGATTTGGAAGCAACTATCCAGCAAGATCGCACAAAATAAATCCTCAAAATTGCAGAGAACTTTCATGTGTCTACTGCAAATGTATCCTTTAAATTGGCTGCCTCCCGTAAACTGAAGAACCCTGATACGTACGTACCCCAGAAACTGAGGAACTGACTATGCTCGAAAATACATTGCTCGGAAATCTGCAGTTCGCTTAATTTAAGGAATCAAAGAGCCTTTTTTGCATCAAATAGTCACCTGTGATGAAATATAGATGCAATGCGATAATTGCTGCTTTATATTAGAGAAGCTTCTACTTCTAGACTTTTCTATAGTGGCATGAAGGGATTGGAAAAACAAAGGCACAGTCACTGAAGCACAAGAGTGCTAATTTCAATAAATTCTATATATGTGATGAAAGGTACAACCAGGGCCGGATTTAGGCATGGGCCACGTGGACCCGGGACCAGGGCGGCAATTTTGAAAAAAAAAATATTTAGAAAACGAAAAACTATTAAAATTACATATTTCATTAACGACTTAATAAAATAAACAAACGCCATTTTTGAAATGGCCGTGACTACGATAATGTTGTAAGTCGTAGCAAATATTGTAATAAGTCAGTTGATTATTATGGTGGTTTGATCAGTTGTCGGTGGGTCTGTTAAAAAGGGCGGCAGTAGGCAGCTCGACGCTCGTACTTTCACAAATTGGTGTGTATTTATTTATTTATTCAACAAATACCAGATACAACTTGGAGGCCATTTTACACTGGATATATAACAACAAGGGAAAGAAATAGGAAAAATCCCAGTTAGGATGATCGGCGGTGACGATTGAACCCACGACCTTCCGAATTCGAACCCAACGCTCTACCAACAGAGCTATTTCGCTCTGAAGCAGTATGACGAGGAATGAAAACTACATGATGTGCCTCGAACTGATTGCAGAGATTGACCCCTTTTTAAAATCACACATTGATTAATATGGAAATCCTAGTCAAGGCAAGTCATTTTACCTTTCATCTACAATATGTGAGGAGTTGTTTGAGATAATGGATAAAAGTGTTATAGAAGCTATCTTTAAAGAAGTAAAACCATCAAAATACTTCTTAATCATTGTAGACTCAACGCCTGATGTTACTCACAAATTATCTTTTGTCCTAAGATACGTAAATGAATCCAGAAATCCTGTGGAACGCTTTGTAGATTTAAAAAAAAAAAAAAAAAAAAAGTCATACAGGGAAAGAACTGACTGAATCAGTATTTGTATTTCTTCAGGCTCATGGCTTAGACATTCTGAATTGTCGCGGACAATCGTTCGATAATGCATCAAATATGTTCGGAATATATTCTACAAGCTAGACTAAAAGAAGCAAATCCTTTAATATTTTATTTGCCATGCTCTGCCCATTCCCTTAATTTGGTAGGATCTGGTATGTTGTTATATCTCCAGATCATTTTTTGACTTGTTACGAGACCTCTAGATTTTTTTCCTCCTCGACCCATCGATGGAATATTTTAGAATCATTTTTCAAGCCTGACGGTAAGAACATTTCTATCAAATCACTGAGCATAAGAAGATGGTCCGCCGGGGAAGTTGCATGCTAAAGCTTCAACAGAGATTTTGAGGCAATTGCAAAGCTCTCAAGTGTATGATTCTCAGCCAAGATGAAAATGAAAAAAACAAGGACAGAAGCTTAAGGGCTTTTAAGAAAACTTGTTTCGCCTGAAACTTCGTTTATGGCAGCCTTATGGGGAGACATTCTCAGTAGATTTAATTCAGGGTGAAAAGATACAATTCCGTAATATGATTGTAACTACAGTTGTGAGTCTGTACATACATCTCTCATTACATTTGTAGATGAACTGAAACGTATGTTTAAGTTCTAAAGATGACTGGTGAGAAAAGCCTAAAGACTTTTCAGACTGTTCTTGAAACTGATGGTGAATGCATAGGAAACAGGCCTAAAAGATTAAGAAAAGGAAGAAATTCTTTGAAGAATCAGAAGAGCAAAAGGAGATGGAAAACTCAGATCATCGTCTTCAAGAAACCTTTGTTGTGGTCATTAACGAGCTTCTTTCCGAATTGAACAAGAGAATCGCCGTCTACAATGAACTTCTCAGCAAATTTTCCTTCTTAACAAATCTATGCAACTTGAGTGCCGAAGAAATCATCACAGCAGCGCCTTCTCTGCAAGACGTGTATGCTCCTGACATCGAGGAATCGTGCCTTCATTTAAAAGGATTTTTAGCTCAAGAGAAGTTTGAAAGTGGTGAAGAAATGTCACTATCGCAACTTAACCGATTTCTCATATCGAAAAATCTTCAAACTTATATCCTAACATAAGTATTTGCCTTAAAGTGTTTTTATGTACACCAGCAACTAACTGTGCGGCGGAAAGATAATTTTCCACACTGTCAAGAATCAAAAACTATTTGAGATCTACTCTTTCTCAGAAGAGACTGGTTCATCTAGCTGTTTTAGCCATCGAAAATGGCTTGACTGTTAAACTTGATTTTCATGACGTTAATGATTTTGCCAATGTCAAAGCAAGTTTTGAATCACAAAAGTTTTAGAAATGTCATTTTGTAAATTTTTATTTACAATAATATAACTCTTTATATCATTTGTTTTATATTTTGCCGTCTTTTACATCATGTAATGTTGAATAGGTTAGGCAGAAGCCAGGTCAGTTTTAATGAATCTACTCCAAATGCTGACCAGATATAGGAATTAAAATATATCACTTAAAATGAGTAATAAGAAATAAGAACACTAATAACTAGTAACAGCAATAATTATAATTTAGTAGCAAACGTAAAAGTAATATTTTAAGAAGTGGATCCAGGAGAATGGAAGTTTTGGAGAATGATGTAGTTAGAGGCGGCAATTTCACTAGAGCCCATGGGCACAAAACATGGAAATCCAGCCCTGGGTACAACTATTTATTTTCATACTACCTAAAACACAGTTTCATATATAAGACCCAGTAATACATTGTACTTTTAAATGTAAAAGGCATTAAGTCTTTGTACTGCTCTATACCGAGCTACTCGAAGAAAATTATTTTTTCCTTATAGGTTTAAATGTCAAGTTAATAAAACGGAAATGCTTCTACAAATACATACTACGATACCTATGAGTTCTGGGCTTTGCAAAAATATTCCTTAAATTTAAAAAAGTGTACATCCTTGACATATCAGAGAGACTTGACTAGTTTTTTATGATAATTGAACACACTGAAATGTTCCTATCATCATTTGTAAAATATTCTGCTCAGTTTTACTCCAATGTATACTTCTTTTTTAATTATATGGTGGAGAATTGTAATGCTATTTCTCAGTGAATAACGTAAACTTCGGTTGTTTGTAAATTATACTATATTTTCTTTCAGTGGTCAGACCGAATTAAAAACAAAGAAGATCAAATCGCGGAGATGTATCTTGCGAAAAGAAGACCTCTTTTAGTGGAGCCAAGTGTACATCTCTCCGACTTGATGGCTGCAAGGGAAGATCTGGCAATTATAGAGAAGACAAGTAGTGCATCTGTTAGAAAGAATACTCAGTCTTCCATCAATAAAGTTATTATTGGAAGGGTACGTCAGTACAATTTTCTCTGTATAGAGCTTATTAGTAGCTTAATTATTTATATTATAAAATTTTATTTAGGTTGTTGGTGTCATTCTCATTGATTTGTACTTTTTGCATAGATAGATAGACCGAGGACAAAGGAGCTGCAATAAAACATGCATGCTGCATGATCATTAGTAATAAATTCAAGGATGATTATCCTCATTATCATTTACTGTTTTGTTAGAATAAACCAGAATATATATATATATATATATATATATATATATATATATATATATATATATATATATATATATATATATATATTCATTCCTCCCGAAACATAGCACAAAGATTAAAACTGTTGATGATGGATCTATGTGGTTAGCATTCGCTTCTTTTGTGTGAGAGACTGGGGTTCAGTTTTCGGTGGGAGCTTATGTAATCCAAATACCACGTTAAGCTGTAAGTCCACGTCTCATGTCATAGCTTTTTCTTGGACTCTTCTTTGAATAAAAGTATTTTCTGTTTTGTTATCAACTACCAAACGTCAATAAATCAGTATTATGTTTTCTTCCGTACGAGTGTTTATAGGACAGCCCAATTTAGAACAGAAAACTATACGTATTGTTCTTCCAGTTAAAGATTTTAATAATATAATAAATTTAATCATTGTTCTGAATGAAACCAAGAAAATTTAAAGTTAAAAGAATTATCTCCGTCAGAAGTTTTGCGCCCGGAATTGTTGGATACAGTCATGTTAAGGATATTTTAGGCTGTTCATAGACTTCCTTCATAAGTAATTTTAATAAGAAAAAATTCTAAGTATTGGAAATGTAACAGAAATCTTTAAACAAAATAAATGTATTTATATGATTCTTGATTAAGCTGAACTAAGTTATTCGTAATTTAGTTAAATTAATCTCAATACCCTTTGATTTTCGAAATCATGTCATGACCAGCTCCTTCGTAACATTCTTCACATTTGAAGTTTAAAAATTTGAATACAATCGCCATTCTGATTAATGGTCAGGTCATTAGTTGAGCAGATTTAGTATGTTTGCAGTAACTCTTGTATTCCATCATTTCCTTTATGCTGGATTGCGTATTAGTAGGAAGCACTATTAGACATAGGCTGACATTGCAGAACCACAACAACTTGAATTAATTAACTCAAATAGGTAGAAAACAGTAATTATTGAAATAGTTTTAGAACTTTTCAGTTCTCGGTGTTCGAAGAAAGATCTATCTGAAAACAAGATATAAAAGAAACGACTCCTGGATTTGCGAGACGAGCCATATTAAAACGATAACTGAGCCAGTGATATCTGTAGAAAATGCAAAAATCACACTTTTTCTAATAATTGCGTGTGAGTTAAGACCAATTGCTGTACAAATATTCATATTTCAGGTACCCGATAGAGGAGGTCGGCCAAGTGAACAGCAACCACCACCCCCTGAGATGCCATCTTGGCAGCAAAAACCATCAGGATTTCAAGGTTTGTTATGCTTCAGTTTATTCAAATGTCCTATGTGGTTTCTGTTTTGATTCAGGACCTAGAAATTATTCAGTCTGTTTTATTACCCGAATATAACAGTTAAATTCAGGTCTTAGATTTTTACATCCTGTTTATGACGCTTTTTTTTAATCTCCAAAAAGAATTGATTAATTTGAAATATTTTTAAAGTTTGTTATCTGATAGGTTAACACAGCTGTCAGAAGATACTGAAAATACTGTTGAGCTATTTACATGCTTAAGTAAGGCTTGGATTTTTATGACATGTCATATTTTTATTCTGGCATAAGTGCCTAATTAAATATGAAGACATTTTTGACTTGTAAAAGCGAAAATACTGTTTTCATTGGTCATATAAGTGCATATTTCGACCACATTTTAGCTTTAGGTCAAATTTATATAAAAGCATATTTTTGGTTATATTTTAGGCGAATTTCACTTATTGTTCAGAAATATATTTACCAGTGTAGCTGAACGAAACCCTGAACATTCAACACTGTACAATTTCTGACATTCTTTGTGTGCAAAGAAGCTGAATTGAGCAACTAGAACTAGAGCTTGACGCAAGAGTTAACATGTTTTAAGTAGACCCATGTAAAAAGGAGTTTCTTCAAACACAAGACCATTGTTAATGCTGATCGAATATCCTTTCAGTTCAAGATTTTGAAAATGCATGGTGTCATCCAGTTCAATTCTACTGAAAAGGAAAATTTTACTTTACTGTTCACGCTAAAATAAAAACTACTTTCGTTCATGTTTTCTTTTTATAGAGTCAGCATTGTGCTGTGATGGCTACGTTACGGCTTAATGACATTCATTAAGAAAACTATACTTTTAATTAAATTTTTATAAAACGCCATTCAGCTTTTCTCTCTTTATAGAGTCAGCAATGTCCTGTGATCGATACTTCATCAAAGGTTTTATTTAGTTACTCACGATAAAATAATTTCGCAAACTTCTTAATAAATTCCTGCTTTTAGATTATTATTTTTAAATATTTATTTTCTGTGGGTCATTCTGTCATATCTTAGGTCATATTTAATCATTTTTAGTGTATTAATGCGTGCATAGTTTCAAAGTTTTGAGATTATAGAAATCCGAAGCCTATATACAAGGTGACCCAAAAGTAGATGTACAGTCCCGTACTGATCTGTCATGACATTTTGTATCATTTACTTATTGTTATCCATACAGGTATTGATTTAGTTTCTTCATTATTTGTTCTTAATTTATTTTCACTTATACCTTAAACTACTGTATGAACAAACCAAAGTAAATAAATTCATATGTCATACTTGATCGATGCTTGTCTGTATACCTACTTTTGGCCACCTTGTTTAATTGATTCGACAAAAATTCGCAAAAGTTTTAATTCATTTAGGATATGAAGAATTGTCGTACGTTATTACCTTAATAGTTTGTTTAATTTACTACGTCTTTGCTTTGTTTCAGGAGGCCGTGGTGGTGGTGGTGGCTTCCGTGGCGGCGGTGGCGGTGGAGGAGACCGTGGAGGCCGGGTACAGGGAGGCTGGAATCAAGGAGACAGTGGTTACCAAGGCGGTGGAGGAGGTTATCAAGATAGGGGCTATCAGGGCAGTGGAGGAGGCTATCAGGATAGGGGTTATCAAGGCGGTGGAGGCTATCAGGACAGAGGCGGCGGAGGATACCAAGGGGGTGGCTACCAGGATAGAGGCGGTGGTGGGTATCAAGGGGGTGGCTATCAAGACAGAGGAGGAGGACGGGGAGGTCGCGGAGGTAGAGGCGGACGAGGAAGAGGAGGATACCAACAGAATAACTATCGGTAATATCTCGAACTTCCGTACTTCACCATTTTTCGCTCCATTCCTTCTTCCACAGGCAACTGGAACAGAGTGCTGCTGACAACTTAAAACGATGCTATATAAATAATTGCGCCATGAATTTTATGAAAATCATGATCGCGGTTTCTGCTGATAAGATTGTTGTCTTTTGTTTTCTGTAATATTAACTTACAGTTATGTAAGAAATACTCAGTGTTTAGCGATTTTATTTCAGTTATTTGTATCACTGCAGACTAAAGTTCTCATTATTTTCTTTAATTTTATTTGTAATCCTCAAGCCTCCCTTGTTTTGTTGAGGATTTCTGACGGAAAGCATTTTGATTAAGGTGCTATATATGCATCGTGGTATTTGTTATACTAATATTACATTAATGTATTCAATACGTACATAACTGAATAAATGTAGATAAGTTATAGAAAAGAAACTATGATATCCTTGAAAATCACGACAGAAAAAAAAAGCGTTCTGTATGGTTGTTGAAAATTTGAAAAATTACCTGAAAATAAAATCTTGTGCAAGTATATCTGTTTCTATTTTTATTTCAGATTAATCAAGATTAGAAAAGAATGGGAAAGTATCATTTATTTGTGAGATTAATCACATCATTATAGTTTCCGTACTAGTCATTCACAAATTTTATTTGCGAATAAACAAGTTTTCTTTGTAGTAAAGCTGTTGAAGCGGTCTTGGTGATTCAGTGGTAGAACGTTCACGTCTGGTGCGTGGGATCCTGGTTTAATCTCAGCTCGCACCAAGTGGGATGTGTGGTTGACAAACACCGTGTGTATGGGATTTCTCGGCGTTCTCAAACTTTCTTTATTACACTACTTTATTCTTTCTCATCATCACGATCTTTAGCTCACTGAAGGCCAAGGATCGAAATAAAACTTACGGACTTGAAACATAGTAGTTTTGAAATCTACTTTAAAAGAGTTGATTTGATTTTGTAGTTTAGCGTCCCTTTCAGCAGCGAGGCTATATGAGATGTGGACCTACTGATTAACATGGAATCCGAACCACATGACTACTTTAAAAGAAAAAAATACACACTCTTAAATGTGAACAGGAGAAAGGGCGCGTGGCCTTTGGTGTTATTTTTCGTCTGAGCAGTGCTGAATATGAAAATGGTCTCCAACTTTGAAATGCAGGACAGACTTAAAAAACTTTACTCAATTACAGTAATTAAAACTTTTGTATTTTGAGACTTTGATACATTTATTTAAAAGTATCTGTAAGTCTGTAGTAATTAATGGGGTATCCTGGAAATCTGAACAGGTTTGTCGCAGCTTATAGAGGATAAAATGTAAACAATGCAGCAGCATTTCTCATTGTTATATTTTGATGTTTTACAACGCATGAATAAACACTGTTCTTACAATAATCATGTAAGTGCTATAAGTTAACATTTTACCTGAAAGTATAAATGGCGAATTGAGAAAGAAGAAAAAAACGAAGGTCTTTTTTAATAAGAAACTTGAACTGATTTAGAATACAGTTTTACACAGAGTAAACTTCATTTTATTTTTATTTTTTTCTTCATTGAATTCCTCTCGCAACATCGTTCCTAGATAGGCGTTGAATACTCTTTAACTTTTTCCCCATCCATCTTCTGAACATATCCGAATTAATGTTATATTTCGAAGAAATACGCTGATCGGCATTAAAACTTGAATATACTAATAAAAACAATCTCTACCACCACCAACGCATAAACAACAGAAGCTTACAGTCACAAGTTCTAATGTATTTTTTTGTTTTTCTTAGTCTAGTGGCCAGAGTGCCAACAATCGGTTCATCTGTTCCTGGATCAAATGCACCCCATTAGTCAGACCTCATTTTGAACTGTAGGTTTCGTCTTACATAGCTTCGCTGCTGATACAGAAAGTAAAAATCAATCAATCATTTGTTTTATTTCCCCACACTTTATCTCATCTGCTCTATTTCAGACGATACTATCCAAAAATACATATGGAAAACGTAAAATATTGCAATCTAAGTATTATATAGTCTTTCCTCTAATTTTTGGAAATAGATGCTGGAGAAATTTAACCACTGAATATGATAAGTATACTAATACAATTAATTGTGTGTTCACAGAAGCAATAGATTTTACGTCGTCTGGTTATAATTTCAAATGATTTCCAGGCGAGTACCAAAACCACTTTTTCTTCTGCACAATTGAGCAGGAAGTTAAGAGGTTCTCGCAGAACTTAGCGTTAACTTGTCTGCTATTTGAAATGTGTTACTCAACGGTCTTCCGCAACTCGTAGCATTGATACGTATAGGATGGTTGTTTGCCGTATTGTAGCGATATACTTTATTTTTTATTTATTTATTTATTTATTTCACCAGAAGGTGGTGCCGTTTCTGCTTTAAATGAAGCATAGAGGACATCGTGAAGAAAAGATGGATATTTTTAAGTTATATTTTGAGGAATTTCCGTAACAAATTATGCTTTAATCATTTGTTTAACGGCAGTAAATGCGTTATCACAGAAAAATCGCCACTGATTGTAATAAGTCCAACAGATCTTAGTAGTGATGAATAAAATACTTTTTTCTATCGTCACAATCGTACTTTTTATTATTTATTTATTTTTTCGTGTTGATTTCATACGTTCTAGTGAAGTTGAAATTTACACAACAAAAGCACTGCAGAAAAAGTTATGAATAGTTTATTTCTGATGGATATGAATGCAGAGAAGCATTAGCTTGTTGCGAAAATAAAATGTCTCAGAGTAACAAGCTCTGCATTTTCTCCTTTCGTGGATAACCTGCCCAACATTGTTATATCAGATAATAGAAAGGACTCACTGAAGAGTGTCTTCCAAGATGAATGTAATTTGTAATTGCATTTCTCCAGTTATATTGACTGAGATTAATGCCTGTTTGAAGCATATTTATATTTCTGTTTTTCAGCTAAATTACAACAGAGAGGTGTTCAACTGTCAAGTATTTGTTTTATCGTTGCATGTGGATTTGGTTTCTTTAGTTTTCTACGATTTAATAACTACTTTTGTTTTGCAGTATTGTGTTGCCTCAAAATTTAGAAACTGAATCAAGTTAGTAATTATCTTAAACATTTTATTGTAGTAGCGATAAAAACGAGATCTGATCATGAACAATGAATGCTGAAAACATTTCATTACATGAGACCTAATGGAAATTTATTTTAGCATTTTTCTACTTGAAAGCTATTTGTATACTGGTAGTTATATTTTATTGATTCCAATAGCAATAAAACTAGACTACTCACCTAGCAATATTAGTAAATGTCTTGAAGCAGATAATTTCAGTCAAACATACTCATCATGAGAAATTAATGTAATCGAAATTACGGCTTTTCTTATTACACAGGAGCTTCTTTTTGGCTAAGCGGTTAGCGTACACGCCTTTGGCGTTGGAGACCCGGGTTCGATTCCCGGTGGGAGCTCATGTGGTTCAGATTCCACGTTGCGGTCGCGGTGGCTCAGTGGTAGAGCGTTCACCTTTGGTGCTTGGGGTCCCAGGTTCGATCCCAGCTCCCGCCAAGTGAACTTTGTGGTGGACAAACACCGTGTGCGTGGGTTTCCTCGGGGTTCTCCCACTTTTTTCATTCCACCATTCATTCATTTCTCATAATCACCGTTTCCTTTAGTCTAACCGGCATAACCATGGGACGTAAAATTCAAAGATTTAATTCCATTTTTTTCGGATTCCACGTTAATCAGTAGGTCCATGTCTCATATAGCCTCGCGGCTGAACGGGACTTTAACTTGAAATCAACTCAACTCATCTCTTATTACACAGGTCATTTCTGTTAAATATTTGTTTATGACAAGTATAGTAAGCTATGATTAATGCCTTCCTTTTCAATCACAGTGTGATAATACATCCACTGGAGCAGAACATAATATCATGTAATGATTGATAATGCTCCTGTTGAAACGCTACCTCTTATGCTGCGAACAGCAAAACAAATATTGTACTACTAAATTGTTTGTTAACTTGAAAAATATGTTCTTTTCAATTTAATTGACTGCTAATCTTAACACCAAGAAAGTTACTTTAACCAGAGAAGTTGATATTTTTATTATATACCATATCACGGATCGACACTATTTCGTTTTCTTGCACTTTAAATTTTATAAAATAGTAAAATTAATAAGAATTGAAACAATGTAACACGGAAGGTAATGCTATTTAATTTTCTCTTCAAATGTGACATGTTTACTAATGTAAGACACTGTATAGTCATGATTTGTTTATCGATGCCCTTTGCTGTTTCGTCTTTAGAATGAAGATAATAATTACGATATGAGTTATCATGGTTCCTAGAATAGAAATCTAGGATGAACCGCCGCTTCAACAATGTGATTTTATTAACATTTGATATTTATATCGCCTTAGAGCTCAGCAGTTGCCATTCCAACGAATTCTTTAGCTCCAAGAAAATACAGGCTTCGCGTCATGAAAAGAGGCGCAATAACGTAATCAGTAGGGCATCTGTGTACCAAGTGGGTGATCTCGGTTCGATCCTTGGAGTGGGGGATTTTTCTCTCTCTCTCTCTCTTCGTTCCAATGCTGCTCTAAGGTTCACCCAGCCTCTTTAAAATGAATACTTCGACAATCAAGGGAAGTAAAGGTTGCGGAGGAAGGTATTGACTACATAAGTTTCAGTCTGGAATAGTCATTCCCGACTGTTTGGTGTATGACGCACAAGTGGGCTTTTGATAATCAGGATAGAGCAAACAGGTTGCACAAAGGGGAGGGAACGAAATAAGTGGAATAGAATAAAACTAGTAGACTTATTCATGAATCCTTGACCAGTGAATCTACAAAACCATCAACGTCTTGTTTGCCAGTATCAGTAACTTCTATTAACGTTAGGTTTACTCTCTTGTGTGTGGTTTAATGAGAATATAACTAGTAAACCGTAACTTGACAAAGCATCCATTGTAAATGACTGGATGTAAAGGATATATGAATTCATACCCTTATTCTTGACTGAATTTAATTCCAAGTACTGAAGATGATTGTATACATCATATTTAACCAAAATCAATGCTTTTTTGCGAAAGATAAAGTAGAACATTTTATTCAGCTTGGTGCTAATTCGACCCTCATTCTTGCTACTTTCAACCCAAACAATGTTGTAATTGTGAAACTTCAGGAACAATATACTACATATTGCATTAAAATAGGATATATTATTTACGAAAATTAACGTGAAACATAATTCTCAAAACGCAGGAGAGGATAATTCGTTTGTGATTGAAGTAAATTAAACTCCTTTATTGTCTTATTGGAACTCCAAGCAGAAAAGCTTCAAAAGAATAGATGTACCATATTGCATAAAAGTGGAAAATATACATATATGGGGTGTGGTTAGGAGAAAAAAGGACTGTTTTATTTATTTTGTACAATATGAATATTATCCCCTTCAGAGTACTCTCCCGTACGATTCCCTTACCGTTCCATACGAATCTTCCATTGCTAGAAACAGCGTTGCAGTCGTTTCCGGAAAGCATGTTCATGACATCCGTCAGTTTCTTTGTATAGCTTCTACTATCTCAAATCTGGTTCTTTCCAATACTGACTTCATTTTGGAGAATAAAAAAGTCGTGCGCAGCAAGATCCATGAATATTGGGGATGAACTAACACAAGGGATCCATGTTTGACCAAAAATATTTTCACTGACTCGTATGGGCAGAAGATTGCCTTGCTGCATATTCCACAAATCAGTTCGTCGTCTTCTTACTTGTTCAAGGAAAGTCGTCAGCACAATAAGGTAATAGTATTAGTTTAGAGTTTCATCCTCGGGTACCCAATTACTGTACACAATTCCCCAGATATCGAAAAAAAGCAACTGTCATTGCTTTGTATTTCGATTTGCTTATTCCAGTCTTCTTGTGGCAGGATCTTCCAATGCATTGATTGGCATGTGGTTTCAGGATCGTACGTGAAAACTACTATTCGTTACAGTTACTTCTCTCCCTAAGGATGTAGGTTCTCTTTCAATATTTGCAAAAATGTTAGACAAATGTTCATGCGAATATCCTCTTGTTCCAATGCATTCAAATGTCAGGTTCCTTGGCATAGTTTCGAACATTCTTCATGTTAAAACTTCCATGTAAAATTTGACCAACACTTTCATTATCAATTCCTTTGATTTCAGCAAAGGGTCGAACACTCATGGGAAGATCTTTTCCAATGACATCGCCGAGTTTTTGAATGTTCGACATGGAGGTCTTCAAGTATGTGGGTCGCATGTGATCATTTCTTGTCTCTCTAAACCGTTGAAACACTTAAAAACTAGTTTGCGAGATAAACAGTTCTCTCTCTATGCTATCTTTAGCAAATCTTAAGATTCTGTCGCGGATTTTCCTAGTTTGAAAAGAAGCATTACAATGATACGCTGTTCTATGCTTCGTCCTAAACTGTCTTTTTTCGATGGAGGACAGACGCACGGGAGCTTCGTCCAAAGGCCACAGTGGAACTGAGCGGAGATAGAAAAATCAATCCCTTTTTTCTAGCCTCACCTTTTATTTTCTAAACAACTAAATAAAGGGCATATGAGATTGTTCTCTCTCTCTCTCTCTCTATATATATATATATATATATATATATATATATATATATATATATATATATATATATATATATATATATTCTGTTCCGTTCAAATTGTCACGATTCGATTTTCGATTCCAATTTGGCACCCGGTGTCTCTCGTACCCGACACGGAATTCGACAACATGCAAGAGGACTTTTTGTCTTCTTTTGATATCACGAATCACCTTCTAGAGTTTGTGCACATCTTTCTGTTCCTTTGCGATTGTCATGATTCAATTTTCGATTCCAAGTTGGCAACCCTGTCACTCTTACACGACGCGGAGTTCGATAATATGCAAGAAGACTCTCTTCTTTTGATACCACGAGTCACCAACCGAAGTATTTGCATTACCTCTCGTTACACCCTATATATATATATATATATATATATATATGTGTGTGTGTGTGTGAGTGAGTGTAAGAGAGATATTATTGTTTTTACTTCTAAGTTTTTTTTCCAGTTTCACCCCCCAAAAACGCTTCCACATCAGGACAAAGTAATATATGAGAAAAGCCAGCTTAATTGAATAATATTAAATGGTGCTACAAGCGACCTCAAGTTTCTGATGCATTAGGGTATATGATCAGAAGTTAGATGGTAATGCTAATTTCATGTCAACTGAAAAATCATCATACTTAAAGTATATTCTAAAATTTAAAGAGATTTCGAAACGATTGTGCTTAATTTGTGCGCACGAGTGCAGATGGCTGTTTTTTTAACTAAAATGTGAACAGCAATGTCTCCAACCAGTTAACTTGTAATTAATCTATCACAGTTGTTATTGTCCTATTCCTTATAAGCCATTAACGCACATGTTCGAGTTAAGACAAATACAGTTCCGAAAGTTATTTCCAGAACATTTTATGTCACCTGTAAAAACGTATACACACCTTCTATGTTCGTATAGTAATAACTTACGAATAAATTTACCTCATTGTTGTACAAAGAACCAGATTCTCTCCATGGCAAAGAAAATTGAGTTAAAATTTATCGATTCGACTCGTTCCGAAGATACTGATCAGACATGCCGGGTATGCGTTATCTCAATGATCGAAGATGGCAGTGAAAAAAATGTTTGTAAGTCACGCGGTTGATTCTTACACCAATTAACGGAAAAGATAGATGATAATGTTAAATACATATGTTCAGCATTGTTAAAATAAATAAATAAACTAGCCACCATTTTCTTGAAACCATATGTAGCTCATTTTAATACTTTGACTTGAAATAAAGATCACAACTGTTCAATACAATTTACCGTTGGTTGAATTCTGTTGATGATACTACATGACTTCTCAGAGAGGTGGGGGAGCAGGTTTTATTTAACAAGTACGTACATTGATACTTTAACCTATAAGCTCCTTGTGCTTCCGGCCCAACTCAGTCTTTTGAAGTCAATCGGCAAGTCATTAAAAAAATAATCAATAGAAGAACCTGTTACCGATATTTTGTTTCGAAAGGCACACAGATAGCACTAGGCTCCCAAGTATGAAAACGGTTAATAGACTTAATTCTTTGCCATCCGAGTGCCAGAATCAGAGATAAATTCAGAGGGGGGGTCAAGGAAAATTTCTGACCTTATAAACAAAAACTGTTAAATCTATTGTATGCTGAAGCAATGATATTTACTTTACACCACCTATACCCTTTCAAATTTTATCCCAACTCTAACAAAGGGTTGGCTTTCGATAAGGATCCTAAATGGAAGACAAACTCTAATCAAATTTTACAAATCAATTCCGAAAGGCAATCTTGCCAATCCAATACTTCTTTTAAAATGTAGGAAAATTTGTTCGTTTTTGCCTTTTTCCTTAACGGATTCACATTCCTCACAAAAATATATTTTTTAACATTCCACGGATATGCTCTTCCCAAGGGCAGAACTTTCTTCGTCTTTCTGCGATGAGCTTTTGTAAGTCAAAAATTTTCTGCAGGAATAATAATAATAATAATAATAAAATGATACTATCATGCTTTTATTACAAAGTTACATGAAGCATGGTAAACAGTTTTCACGGTATCCGTAGTTCGAGTTATTTGAAAGTTTTGCTAAAAGAAGCAGATTTAAAATATTTATGATACGATATACCGTATTTTGTAATGAAAGCATCTTTAAGGAATTTTCTTGGCTTTTTTTTATATCCTGATGAGGGTCCATTTAGGATAATACAGTATATGTAAGCTGGTCTGTTGTTCCAATATCATCATCACTAAGTCCATCCTTTCCTGCTGGCCTTTCTCCATCATATTAGTAAACACTGAGCCCCAGCTTTCACATATGGCCTCAGACAATGGTATACTCAAACAAAACATCATTAGGGGATGGATGATTAATGAAAGTAAATTAACTCTTTGTGCTCTCCCACAGAAATCAAACCCTGGACCACATGGATGAAAGGCACCTAACCACCAGACTAGACCAACGAAGAGAACTTTCACATGTCTCGAGTGAAAACATATTTGAATTTTCTGCTGGCTGAAACTCGAGAAGAAAATATGTCAGTCGAGGAACATATATTAAAAATACCAATCCAACCATCGTAAAGTTTGTTTAGTCTTTCATTTTAATTTGATTTAAACTTAGTTACAAGACATTGCGTAATTCTCCAAAGCAATGTTTTTCAACTGTTTCCTTATGACGACATCATATTAGTATACAAAGTTTACACAACACCTGGCTCCCACCTATAGAAAATTTTGTTAGGGGAATCCGAAGTCAAAAGTTTGGAGGGTCCGGATTGAGTCAAAAGTTTGGCGTGCGCACCTGCCACAGATAAAACACAAGTACACTTTAAAATGTTACGATGTTTTGATAGGGTTCAGATCCAGTGGATGGGTGTTCTATGCGACACCCATTCACTAGTTTTTCCTCTACGTATTAAAACACACTGATATAGGACAGACACCCTTCACAGATACAGCACGCGAAACCAATTTTAAAATGTCTCGTTATGCAGTCTGGATTTAGTGTTCTTACAACATTAAGAACAGACATATCTACTAGTATTATTGAATATTACATGAATAAAATTAAAGAAATCAACATGTCGATCGCGTAGTTAATTCCCTGAACGGAAATTAATAAGGATAACTAGTATTGCTTTATTACAGGTTATTCATTCGTTTAAAATTCGTTAACAAAATTTCGCGACACCTTCGATGTACCACACAACACTGAGTTGGAAAGCTATGTTCTAAACTATCAACCGTAAACTGATCAATTAATCGTTGACATCGTATTTTATTTTTACAGGTTGTACGTTTTCATTATTGCAGGAATAGCGAACCATTCCTACATTTGATAACAACTATACAATTTTTTTTTGAGCGCAAACAGTTCAAGTCATTTATAACATCTAAACTGCAACTTTGAAAAAAATGTTGGATACACTGCAGCAGTGAGACTCTCCGCTACTCCCAGCTCTGCACCCTCCCGGTAACTGCGGTACACACGAGTGCCCCAACCAAAATCGGCACTGCTATTCTGGTCACGTAGTATTATCTGAGCAGAATAGCAATTTCGATTTTGCAGAGGGTACCAGCGTTCTTTACAGCAGTTTCTGGACTAGCGTGGGGGACAGGGGGGGGGCCTGAATCTCACTCCTGCAATATATCCAACCGTTTTTCAAAGTTGCAATTTAGATGTTGTAAGTAGCCTAATCTGTTTGCGTTTAATAAAGAATACCACAAATTATGAAGTGTGTCCTTTAAGTAAGTACCGTTTTGAAATTTGGCCGCTGCAGCACTGCGGTCCGCATACTGCACGTGCACACTGTATACCTACATCTATTGGCAAGCCACAGACGCCATTACAGAAACTGTGTTTAACGTTTGTCTGTGAGTAGTTAAAAATCTGCGCCGATTGAGAATCCCGCCGACTGTGAAACACGTGCTGTGATTCGTTTTCTTAGTGCTAAAGGCGTAAAAGGCGGCTGAAATTCGTCACCTGATCAGTGAAGTGTATGGAGAAAATATTGTAAGCGATGGAATGTTAAGGAAATGGGTTAGAGCTATTGAAGATGGGCTCACGAATGTTCATGATGAGGAACGAAGTGGGCAACCTTCTGACATCACTGAAGACGGTGCAAAAATTTGATTCTGGCTGCAAGAATTTTAAGCATTGTTGTGAACTTGAACAGTGTTTACCATATCTCCAGAACATTATGAGATATCAAATTGCTTAACCGGCATTATGATCTTCGCATCTATTGAAAATCATCTATGCAATAGGATGCGTACTTCTCTAACCAGTTTTTCGAAGAAAAAAAAAGAAAGAAAAAAACGCTTCTGACTTTTTCCCAATCCCTTGTAAACTTTGCTCTTATTCATTCGAAATCCGCCATATCATAATCATAGTATTAGGCACTAAAATATGTTGGATGTGCACTAGGGCGGGCCAAAAAAAAAAAACAAAAATTAATTGATGCAAATTTAATGAAGATCACTGCTCTTACATGTGCTAAGCACACTTTCAGTATGATTTCTAAAAAAATCACACTTCTACTGGTCACAACTGGAATTTGATTCAGTAATTTTATTATTTTGTAATTTTCCAATTTCTTGCTAGATGGCACCACAAATGTCAGTGTATTTTTGTAAAACAAAAGGTTTTGCGTGTAGTTGCAGAATTTCCTTACCACATATTTTAATTACAGTTTATACATATTTTCATTTTTTTCTTGTTTTGCTTAAAATAAATGTTTTTTCGATGCAATTAACGCAGTTTTATCCTAAAACTTGCAACAAGTATTTACCAAAAATCTTGCATTAATATCTGTACGCCGTTATTTTTATTCACATGCCACAGAGAGGGCGTAACCCTCTAAGAGGCAGGAGAATTCTATAATTTTCCAGAAATATATCGAATTGATAAGAGTCAATTTTCCTATTCTCCTTTCAAAAAAGAAAAAAATATTTTTATTTCGGTTCGATTGATAAGATTGTTTCGAGTTCACTTCAGAAAAAAGCAGAGAGAAAGGACCAGGAAGAGCGGTTTAGGAAAAAGCATTTGCAAAGCCTAACTACGACTAAAACTACTGCCTGTCAGTTGAACTTTATGGAAGAAAATGAAGCAAGTGGTGTGGCCTTGTAAGATGAATCACCTTATGAAGCAAACACATCCGACTCTGGGGACACAGATTCCGAAAAACGGTCAGCGCAAAATAGGCATCAGTACCCAAATTTAAGCCAAATGATGGAAAGAACTGGCGTTAGTAATCAAGATGCTTGCAAATTAATTAATGCATGCCTAAAAGACCTGAAACTGGATAAACCGGAAAATATACTAGCACCAACAAAGTTGCGGAGACAGCGAATTTATTGGAGAGACAAGGGAGCAGAATCTCATTCGTTTGACTTGCGCAGGCTAATTTGTGTTGGTTTTGATGGGCGCATAGATGAAACCAGACTATTTGGACCAGATGGAGGACAACTAACAAAGAAGGAGGATCACTACGTTATTATTGCATATCCTAGTGAGCAATACGTGGATCATATTGCTCCACAAAGTGGCAAAGCAGAAGATATTTCAAATGAAATAATCTCTGTTATAAGTGACTCGGATTCGACAGTTACTTTGCGTGCTGTGGTATGTGATGGAACAAATACAAACACCGGCGAACATTCTGGAATTATACGTCGACTGGAAACAGCTTTAAATCGACCTTTACAGTGGCTCATTTGTATATTGCATCTGAATGAGCTTCCACTAAGAGAAATTTTTAAAAATATTGATGGCAAAACAACTGGTCCAAAGGGATTTTCGGGGCATATCGGAAAGATGCTAAGTTTTGATCCACGGGATGTTCCGATAGTTGATTTCCAGCCCGTCACTGGAAATGTCAACGAATTTTGTGTGAATATCACAAGAGATTTTAGCGCTGATCAAAAGTATTTGCTGAAGGCTTGCATCGCAGCACAAAAGAGAAAGGACAACGCTGATGCTGCTGTTATAAAATTTTTACAAACTGCTTCTCCAGGTGCCCTTAATCACGCCAGGTGGTTGACGCTCGCCAATCGAACCCTTCGTTTGTTCATGAGCATGAGAAATCCATCCAAAAACCTATTGCAGCTTGTAACCTACATCGTTAGAGTGTATGCTCCAAGTTGGTTCGAGATAAAAACCCATTCCAACTGCACTGATGGATTACGTAACTTCTATTTTATTTTGGAGAAAGTTAGAAATTTACCCGATAGTGAGATGAAGGAAGCTGCAATAAGATCTCTAAAGTTAAATTGTTATTTTGGCCACAGTGAAAATATTCTTCTTGCTGCTCTTGCAGATCCAGACATTGAAGTAAGAAAAGATGCAGTAAACAAGATTGTTGTTTCAAGAATGACCAATCAAGCGGGAGTGAGAAAATTTTGTAAATCAAATATTATGATTCATCTCGAAGCAGAAAACTACTACAAGATGATTGATTGGGATGCTTCCGTCACAACGCCACCTCCACTTGTAAACTCAATGTCAGATGAAGAATTGCTGGCAAAGATTGAAATAGGACCACTGGAATTTACAGGAATTCAATGTCATTCACAAGCAGTTGAACGAGTCGTAAAAGAAGTTTCCACAAAAGTTTTTGGTCATAAAGCCAGACATGGAATGATTGCTTCATCCGAGGAATCAAGAAGGAAATTTGGATACTAAGCATGCGTTTCTGAAAGCAGATAATTAAGTAATACTTCTTTTAAAAAAAATATTGCATGTTTTAGAACAATAAACCTACTGAACAGAAAAAAACTACTTTTTATCATATGCCAATAATAGCTTCATTGTTAACTCAAAGTCGGGACTCTTAAATCAAAAGATAAAAATCTGAAATTTTACATACAAAATTATCTTTACCTGTATCAACTTTTGGAATTAGAGACAAAAGCTTCTGTTTACATTTCTTGAAGTTCGCCCCGCCCTAATGTGCACTGACCTGTCCATCTCACTTGCGTTATTACTGTTCTATAGAGCGTCTCACCCTGAGATTGCAGTACAGGAGTAAATGGCAATGCTTTTCCTTATGCTCATTGTTGCCAAACTTAGCCTGAATTTTAGAAATATTTTTTCTTGCTAGATATGGATAGATTATTTTAGAACATTGTATTCTCTATCAAATAATATGCTTTTTTCATATCAAAAGGAATTTTCAAGTATTGAAGTAAATTGAAATAGTGAAATCTTGCTAATGGCAAATTCTAACGTAGCGTTAAATATATGACATCATAAGTTCTGAACTATAAAAGATACAAAGTTGAAACTTATGCAGCTATTAATACCACATTTGGTGTCAATGTTGGAAAAGTTTGCATTTAAAAAACTTTTTTGAATTTTAAAATAAAAAATAAAATGTAAGAGAAAGTGCGCAATGCAATATCTAAAAAGTTGACCAGTGAGAAACTTAGATAGGGGTGCAAAGCGAAAAAAATATTGAGTAATGATTGAAATTATTTTTAAAACAATTCGCAGGTCGATATCTTTCTTTATTTAGGTTTTATGACTTTTAATGTTAAAGAATCAACTTTTCAAAGCGCGCGCATCTGACCAGAAGAAAGGCAGTGACAAATCTGGCCTATACTATTTTCCTCATATTTGTTCTAATGTTACTGATGTAGAGTGTAGAAGGCAACTGTAGAAGATATTTAACTTTATTTTAACTTCTGAGTTATCGACATTTATTTCTTTTCTACATCATTTCTTTTTAGTCATCCGTGTTTCATTTCCTAGAGATTAGTAGGCCTACTCTAGCTTCTAGCACATAAGTTAAACTTTTGTTTTTCAATATATCCGTCAGAGCGTACGTTTGTCAGTACAGTGAAACCTCTACTAACGGACACCTCCCTTAACGGACATATTTTGTATTCCCCAAACACTGGAATAGGAAAAAGCATATTGACAAACCTCTCTAAAGCGGACACTCTCTAGTACGGACACGGACAGTCTTTTCTGTCTTTTATAGGTATTATTTACCTCCGTATTACGGACACTTTCTCTAGAAATAAGTTGAAAAGTGTAGTAAAAATACATTTTTAGTAATTCATACATGTATCACCAAGGAAGCATTGTGACAACATTTTGCCCCCTCAACTGTCTGCTCTGCAACCCAGACGAAGCGTCTCTGTTTAACAACACTCTTATGTTCTTTGCTTGCATCCCACTGCCACCCAAGCTGTTTTAGACACTAAAGTGATTGACAGTTGCCCGCCGTTAGGGATTACACTTTATGTTACTGTCCCGTCGGAGTCTCTAACCAACCAGAAGACAAGTTTAGTACTTTTTGCCGTGATGTATACATGTATATTGTCTCAAAAAGGACACTTCAGGACTGCAATTACCCCACAAATTAAAGCGCCGTACTGAAAGCGAAGGAAGTACTGATAAGTGTAAAGTGCAGAGAACTATAATATGTTATTTCCATGTTGTGTTTCGTAAATACGTGATTCATGCCAAAATATTTTTTTCTAATTGTATATTATCTTGCTCACTAATTTACATAAAAAAATACTGAAACCTCTTGAAGGCGGACACCTCTCTATAGCGGACAATTTTTGATTCCCCGCGGCTGTCCGCTTTAGAGAGGTTTCACTGTATATCTGTGAAAGCGTACTTCCACATTCTTGTTATACTGTAGCTGTGCAATGATTTAGCAATAATCTTCCGGATACAAACTTGAATACCATTTTATACAAATAATCAGTAGCGGATTCAGAAAAGTATTTTGGGAGGTGTTTCTCTGCTTAATGTTTGTTTTTTCTAAAATTTCCTAATTTTTATTTGGGAGTTTATGAGTACAAGCATAACTAATATTTCGTTTTGTTTGTATATTCAGCAATAACCTTCAGGATACAACCTTGAAGACTGATAATCAGTGGCGGGTTTAGAAAAGTATTTTGGGAGGGGTTTTTCTTATTAATGTTTAGTTTTTCTAAAAATACCTAATTTTTATTTGAGAAGAGCTTGAAGTTTATGAATAAAGGCATAACAAATATTTCGTTTGTTTTAGAAATTCTGTAATTTTTGGATAAAAGCTTCACCCGTAAAACATCCACACCCTAACCCCTTTCGCAAATCCGTCACTGCTGGTAATTAGTAATAACAACGATTTAAAAACGATAAGAAAGGAAGTCGGCCAGAACTCTCAGTACATGCATTATCTCTACATTCACAGATACAATTAAGAAAAAACTTTTGTCAAAATGGTCGAATGCGGGGTTGAATCCCGGACTTCCCGATAGAAGCGCAAAAGCTAACCAATCACTCATGGTTGTTGTGCAGTTGTGCTTAACTTAAATATATTCTCTCTCTCTATGGCCTATTGAGTCCGAAGGTTTAATGCCGTGTTCACAAAAGCTCTCCATTGACTTCAATCCTTAGTCAACTGGATCTAGTTTTAACTTTGTATTCCTATTTTCGCGAGATCCATTTTAATATTGTCCTCCCATCTGCACCTAAGTCTTCCTAATGGACGTTTTCCGATTGGATTCCCAGTTAAAACTTTGAAAGCGTTCCTACCTTCTTCTATTCTGGCTGCATGACCTGCCCACCTGTCTCCTAGGCTTGATGACCGTAACGATGTTTGGTCCGTATAAATTATGCAGTTCTTCGTTATAAAATTTCCCTCATTCCCGTTCCTCTTGGGTCCGAATATTCGTCTCAGGATTTTATTTTAAAATACTTTCAGTCTGCGTTCTTCCCTCAAGCGACCATGTTTCCCAACCATAAAACACAACAAGCATGATTATCGTTTTGTATATTTTAAGCTTTAAATTCGTCGACAGAATTCGCAACGACAAAACACTTTGAACTGAATAATAACATGAATTTCCTGATTTCAGTCGACATTTCATTTCTTTGTGGATATGATTTTGATCCGGTGATATAAGCGTTTAATAAGGACTCTGCATTTCTTTCTATTGTTCTCCTATCATCCCCTATTAAATTTATATCATCAGCATACGCCATAACCTGGTGAATGCAATTGAGTTCTAGGGCCTGGTTGCTATCTTTAATTTTCCTTATAGCGTACTCCGGAACAAAGCTGAACAATATTGGCGATAACGCATCTCCTTGTGTCAGGCAATTCTGGACGTGGAAGCTCATGGACAAGACTTTTTCTGCTTGGACTTTTCTCTGGGATTCATTTAAATACTTTTCAATTAATCTAAATAGCTTTTTCGGTACTCCGAATTCTGTAAGAATGTTGTACAATGTTTCCCTCCTATCCGAGTCGTAAGTCTTTTTATAAGCAACAAACAGCTGATGTACTGGGTAATATATTCCCATTTCTTTTCGAGTATTTATAGAATAGTAAATATCTGGTCGATAGTTGATCGATTTCCCTAAATCCACACTGATAATTTCCAATAATTTCATCTGCGCATGGAATCAATCTTGTTAATAGAATGTTAAAAGAAATGCCTCGATAATTATTACATTCAGTTTTGTCGCCTTTCTTGTGAATTGGAACAGTGATTGATTTTTTCCACTCTTCTTAAATGTATTCCATAGTTTTTCTCTTAAAAAAAAAAAAAAAAAAAAAAAAAAAAAAAAAAAAACCGTAATGATAAGTTGAATTCCTGTCGTTAAAAATTCATAAACCTTTAGGACTGGGTAAACCTTGATAGTGGTTGTAAGTATAGGAAACCGCACGATCAGATGAACAGTCTATTACGCATATGATCCATTTACAGAAAATTTGGTACTTTCCCGATTCTGAACAAGCTTAAGGAGCAGTCAGTGCATTATACAATTCGGAATTTTACCGATTTTGCAGATTCCAAGCACCTTATAGGTGGTAACATTATTACGTATGTGATCAATGAATGAAAAATTTGTTCGAAATATTCATACAATGTATATAAAAGTTAAAACTTAAAAATTTCAAGAATGTACAAAACCACCCGAAACCAAGCTCTTGATGTGCAGCTTTTAAGATTATCATATAAATGTATTTCATGTTTTATTTTTTGCTTCAAAAAGAGGGTGTGTGATATTTTGAAGTAAAAATACTACATACAATTTTGCTAGTTATTTGTGTATCTTTTTTTTTAAAAAAAAGTACTTATTTTTGTGTATAAGAAGTTAAAAAATTATTATATATATATTGGTTAATCCTTTGGAATTCATGATGTAAATATGTTAAGAATTTTAAAAAAAAAATTCGTTATTCATGGTTTATTTTAGAGCTTCTATATTATTATCATCTACATCAACCACTAATGAAATGAGATCTTGTGCTGTAGAGAAGCGAAACAAAGTCTGCTTTATCAATTTAAAGCAAAATTTTGAAAAAAGCGCAAAATTTCCCAAGCAAAAAAGCGAAGCAGAAAAAACCGAGTTTTTTTTTTCGAAAAAAGCCGTTTTTTTTTCGAGCCCTTGCATCTCTCTCTCTCTCTCTCTATATATATATATATATAACATTCAGACATGGGGGAGCGTACAGTTTTCACTTTATCTCTTCCAAGAAAGACAAATTCAACAATAACATAAAGCACAAAAAAGCAGTTGGTACTCAAACAAAACCGTTTCTTCAGAAGATCAGTACCTAAGGAAGAGGACAAAGCAAGCCAATACACCTGTTAATAATAATAATGTATCTGTTAATAAAAAACAACTCACTCACTGGTGATAATAGAAAGTTATTAGTTTTTGCAATTGATTCATTTACAATTCCCATATGTTCCCTAATGTCCTTCCGAATGCTGACAATTTTGGCAATAAAAGTTGGTTTCGTTTGTAATACCATTTTTCTTATTTAGGTTGGATACGCAAATAAAGATGAAAAAAAAGCATTCATAACAAATAACTTCATGAGCTCATAAAAAAGAATGAAAAGGCTCTCGGTTCTTTCCCCCTATGTTTCTTTAGGAAGCATGAAGAAACAAAATGTATTTTCGGAGAGTCTGATAATTCTATTTGGTTTTGTTTCCTCGCCCAGCGATCTGTATTTTGTTGCCTGTCACTATATGTGATTTAAAGTCACAACTTGTGTATTTGTTTAGAACAGATTTAATAGTTTCTTTTCATTCTTCAGTTTCCAGACTGATATTGTGTCTCTGAGGTGTCAGAAGTGAGCATAGAAATCAGGGCGGTTCAGTTCCTATTCAGCATTACATTTGAAATTGTTGAAATATTTAAAATATTTGTTGTGTCGTGTCAATAATATTATACAGTATTTACTATATTGTTTGTCATGGAGAGTAAAGTGCGGAAAAGACGTATTGGGATGCTGCTTGGGGGAGAGCGTCAAATAGTGCTGAAAGTGTCTGAACATGCCTTAAGAGCTACAGGGTGTTCAGAAAGAACTATTTACACATTACGAAAGGAAGAACAAGAAGGAAAATTGACGACTCCTGCGAAAGTCAAGCAAAGAAGAAAAGAACTACAGAAAAATGCAAGATCGGTGATCTATGATGGTTTTGTTCAGAGTGGAATGCGCTATTGTTTATTCGTTACTTTTCGCAAATGAGACTGAATGTTATTTTAAGAAATGTAAACGAAAACAAAACCTTGCCTAATTTATCAAAAGTCAATTGCGTCGTTGGACGGGTTCCGTCTGTATCTCATTTAATGAAATACTGAGAAGAAAAAAAAAAAAGAAAGAATTACGAAAGGCCGATGAAGAACGTCTTCTCATAGCACTATCATCATCATCTTCACCAACTTCATCGTCGTCGTCGTCGTCACCTCAACCATTATCTTCGGGTTTTCAGCTACAGACTGAATACACAGAAGGGAATTCACCTTTAAGTGAACAGTGACAATGATTAAAAGGTATTAAGCATGCGTTCTTTTCTTCTTTTATTTCAAATTTACAAATCTTTCGTTAATATTTACAAATGTATTTATAATTTCTATTATAGTGCGATGTTTCGTTTAGAGCTCCTGGTAATTGTTAAAATATCATACTGTTGTTTCGCGGGGAAAATCGGATCTAAACCATCGGAAGTGGGAAGCAGCTGCGTTCACAATGTACTTTACGATGTAACTTTTGTTTGACAAACGGAATTGGATTTGCGAATATTTTGCGTACACAAACGAATGAGCGTTCTCGTACGTCATATTTCCTCGTCATGTATCACTATCACCCTACTCCAGTCTTCACTCTTATCCAACTTCAGTAGCAGTACCTTACCCATTGGTATTCTTTAGTTTGCCGCACAATTGGTACAGGAAATTTCTGTGTGAAACTGTTTAGCCTGTCATTTATTTCAATCATACGTTTTCTATATTTTCCATATGTTCTCTCGATTTCGTATTGCTCCCATCAAAATTTTATTACAATGATTTATAAACCATCTTAAAAGGAAATCTTTAACACAATTACTAGACCGTTGTTTCGTACCCTCCAATTCGCCGTTCCAAGTGAATTTGCGCTAATGGAATGACTAAAAAGAAAGAAAAAAATATGAATTTAAGGAAGTTTTTATTTACAGACTCAGTCACTCTTTCTGTCTTTCCGGTTCTTTCTTCAGAAGAAAACATACGGCGCGGCGGAAGAAATATGGCAACAGCGCGCTCCATTTACTCTGTACTGCAATCTAAGAGTGAGACGCTCTATAGAAGCGACCAAAATTTGGATACTTGTCACATTGTACCATCCTCAGTTTGCAGCACTATGAAATATGTTTTTTCATTTAACATGCTTATTTGAAAACATACAACTATGTTGGGTTGGCAACACTGCTAACTTGGTGGTATCACAGAGTATATCGTACAATGTACCCCTGCTGATATTTGCTTAATACAAAATATCAGAATTTTGTCTCTTAGATTAAAAGTTACAAGAACGTATGAAGATAAATGGTCCACCGTGTACATGAGAGCCAAACACGGTTCGACTCGACATTCATTTCTTTCATTCGGCACGACTCAGCTCGGGTGATTTCCCATTGCCGAAAATGCATCTATTTTTCTTTAAACAATGTAGTAGGTATTTTATATTTTTCCTTTTCTTTTCGTCTCACTTCTCGAAGAAAATAAAAAAGGATGAATAATTTTTACCATTTATTAACTGCCCAACTTGTGAGGAGAGCCATAGATGAATCCATAAATATAAGCTTTACATCAACTACTAGGAAAGAACAGCAATCAATGAAAGAAGTCATGTATGCTATATTCTTCCATGGCACATATTTAGTTACAACAATACGTTTATGAAAAAATTTTGTATATCTAAAAACTCAATGTTTACTCTTTCATCACAAGAATGTCTCTTCCCACTGGAAAGCAAACAGTAGTTCTGCAAACTAATTACTGTATATCAAAACAACTAATTATCCTTCACACTCACGTGATTTGGCTAAGTGCAAATTTTCGTTATATTTTAACTTTTAAAAGCATTTGAGGAAAGGGCAGTTTCACTCAGAAGAAACTGGGACTGCAATTTTTCAAGACTATTTCCACGAAAAGTTTGCCTGGTTTTGGATTCTAGAAAGACAGACAATACAGAAGCGCATCGTTGCTGCTGAAGGTGATTACTTCAAATATCTACCAAAGCTTCCACAAAAGACCCATAATTAGTACACAATGCGACTTTTCGAATGCGACCCTCATACAAACTTCCACTGAAAGAGGAAGTCAAATTATATAGCAGCGAAATTATTTCCAACTGGAAATAATAAAACTAAACACTGCTTCTATCCACCAACTAAACTAGAAACAATGTCTAAATTTACTCTTCTCATATTAATAAAAAATTGTTATCTTCATATGTTTATTTGAACATGTTTTATATTTTCTACATAAGCTGCAAGTTATAACTCATACGCCAATCAACAATTTTACATACATACAAATATTCAACAAACAGATATACAAAAGATAATAGAGTAACAGAACAATTGCAATACTGGCTACAATTGAAACCATTTCACTGGTTGGAGGGAAGAATTTAACATATATTACATATTACTATTATGTACAGTATTATTATTTTTACAAAAATATCTACGAAACTTCAATTATTAGTATCTCATATCACACTACAGCGAAGATATACATTTAAATACAAGTATCATTGATCATAAAATCTAACAAGCAGTTCCCATAAAAAGATGCTCGATCCCCTACTTTGAACTCTCTTAACATTCAATGCATCACCTTTAAAAAAGGTAACAGAATTACTTCTGCACGCATAATGATAAACAGTGCTGTAAATATAAAGGGACTAAGACACTGAAAACGACTAGCGAAAATTAAATTTGTACCTTCAAAGATAGAATACAATCAATAATAAACGTTTATTCCAATTTTCAAAAGCTACTAATATTGATCTGCATTTCATTATACTATATCCTGTAACGTTACTTCTTCTAATTATGATGCTATTAGAGTAACACAAGCAAACACTCAAATATTTCTTTTCAGAGAGGAGAGTTCAAAGCAGACAGACTCAATTTACACGCTCATAATACAACTTTGAATGATGGGTGACTAGCTATGTCGTCTTGGCTCTTTCATTAATACCTCATCCAATGCCCTCTATTACAATTAAAAAAAAAAAAAAAAAAAAAAAAAAAAAGAACTGCCGTACCCCTCTTCATAAATAATATCATCTCGATGATATCAGTAGGAAAATATGTCTCTACTAACGAGACTTGAAGCATCATCTTTATTCACCGAACTAGGAAGAGTTCTACTAACTCCTAAGAAAACAACTCAGAAAACACACTACCACACTATTCAACATGGCCACACCCTCAAAAACGAAAGAAAAAAAAAATGAATTTCACAGAAAGCTTTGCGGTAAATCTAGAATAGTATAAACGATTAAATATACCCTATTTTCACTTTAGTTTAAATAATAAAGTATGTAAAGAATAATGTATGACAACTGCGACATCATGGACGTTTGTCACAACAGAATAACAGGAAACAAGTTCACTTCCAAGAAAATTTCCCTGCTTCACAGACGGAACAACATATCTCAAGAATAAAAATAGTTTTCTTTAATAATTGCTAACAATGTATAACAATTCTCTCATTTTAATGAATAAGATAGTGAAACCAATCAGGCTAAAAAAGGATAAATATAATAAAGCCTTAATGATCTGGATCAAATCGCCTAACTCGAACTCTTTGTTTGTAGTGGTATTCTTTAAGGTAACTCTTCAATGACTTGGGAAGACACAGCTGATTTATCCCATCGTATGTTATGTGACTACATATGACAGCTCGACACAGATGTTGCAATGGGAAAGCAAAATTCCTATGTAAAGGAATTGTTAACATGGGTTCAAAGAACATGCAACAACTAGGATCTTTATAATGTTCGATTAGCCCGCACACCGTTGAAGACGCAAACACACCAGGATCATGTGAATCGAAGCTGAATTTATGATTCCACTGTTCAATACGAGCGTGCAGAGAACGCCCATATTTACGAAAACTTACAGAGAAAAGAAATTCTTCTTGCGCTGAATCACGTAATAGGAACGTTCCTTCCGTGCGGCCTTCTAACAAGCGTTCTGCCTCATAACGGTCCATTTTACCCCAATAGAACGAACAGGAAGTAATTTGAAGTAAATCGGGTACTAAGCAATGAATGTAGTCAACCTGTGAATGAACAATACGTTGCATGGCCGACATCTGCAGAGATATATCTAACTGAGTAAGAGCTGTAAGTGCTGGATGTATTCCCAAATGTGTTTGAAAAAGAGCAGTAAGATCATTTATTGTAAATTCCTGTGGATAAACTAGATGGATCTGAGGCTGAAAGCCAGGAGGTGGATCCACGCCTTCCGCTATTTCTCGTGCTCTCTCCTGACGTGCTCGCTCATCACAATCTTCTATTGGATAGTCTTCAGGGTTGAATTTTGATAGATCAATCACTGGATTCATTTGACTTGATGCGTTATCCTCACTACCGCTTGAATCACTGTGACACGGCGGCGTTCTCAGCTGAGATGATGGGGTTGCTTCGAATACTACACCCGCACCAAGATGATGTTCCTCCGTTCTTCTGTAACCAGTACAGACACAGGAATCGCAACCTACATTAGGTTCAGGTATATCTAGATCTGGTGATTTCATACCTTTCAACCTGTAATTGAATTTCAATACCCAGGGATTCTTTTTCTTTTTGGAGACTGTTTCTTTCGGCACCCGTACTTTCACTCTTGATCTTCGTCCCAAAGATAAAGTCCTTGTTCTTCTACTGGTACCTGGTTCACTTGTTCTTTGCAAACTTAATGTCGGAACACTATTCCTACCACTATATCCCGACCCATCAGTTCTATTAACCCCAGGACAGGAACAAGAATTTTCAACGGTATGTTCACTTTCGCGTTGATCACCACCTTCTGTACATTTGACAACACTTTCGTTAAAACCAACCATACTATCCACATTGCTATCTGCCTCTTCCGTTTCACCATCCGCTTTTGACATATTTGAAGGTGTATGTTCTGGCCTTCGACAATCACTTTCCTCTGACGTATTATCTTCCATTGGGCCAAAAAAATTTCTTAAATCGCTGAACTTTTGGCCCATTATCTCTTTGGGTTCATGAAGTATCCCTTCCCACAGATTTCAGAAGAACAGGACCAAATTTCCATATCAAATTCATTCCATCATCTCATATGCATTCAACATAAAAAGACGTCGACGTAATAAATTCAAATATCCATTACCTGAAAGTACAAAGAAACAGAATTACAATTAAAATATAAAAAAAACAATTCATATTAAACATCCACACTTATAATGTAAATTAATTTGGTTTGTTACAAGCGAATTTGTCCTAAAACATTAATTTTATTTGTAGTAGCAACAAGTGCTTACAAGGTGTAACCGTCTTTTGCGGTTTGAGAAAAAATAGCTCAGTATCTAAAATACCCTTCCCCCTTTTTCCTATACTTAATCTCAACCTTTAATTTTAATACTGTTTGCTTTAATTTCATGCCAATTTCAATCTAACACTGAATAATATCTAATAGGGTGTCTATTAAAATTCCAAAATGAAATTTCGTTACTTTTTCTTTACCAAATCATAAAATTTTCCAACATTTTGAAGAGCGAATTTGGGTGCGAATTAGGCCGAATTTTCATCCATGCGATACAAACGTATTTTGCTTGCGATTTGGTAGCGTCTAAAGCAGACCATACACATTTTTGGTGGTGAATTTTGACGTTTTATTGAACAAATTTTTTCAATCTGTACTTACATTTGCACAGTTAAAAAAAAAAATCGTGACCCAAAAGCTAAATTTCGTGACTTTTTCGTGACATTCGTGACCAAAAGACACCCTGTCTAAACTTTCTACATAATCAAGGTCATACTGATGAAAACTGAAAGCTGAATCAAATGTGAGAATCCAATTTAAATGGAGTGACAACCCTGGGAAACTGAAAAATGCTTTTTTATAAAAGTTTTTTCTCTCTCTCTATGAGATATTAGCTTTGTTACACAGCAATATTACTAGTAAAAGGCCGTAAGTAAAATCTTCACAAGTCTCAACATCTTTAATCAGGTTTACCACATAAAGAGAAAATGAGAGCAAAATCATTTCCCATGCTCGAAGTGGATTAAATGAAAACATTATTGAAATTTTAGTAATCAAAAACAAGCTAGCAATGCTTCCATCAGAGGACAGACAGTCTATCTGAGGCTTATTTCCGGATCCAGCTCATAGATTTTTCTCATTGACCATCATTGTATGACAAGTGAATATGATTCACTAAAAACTTCTACGTATATAGAAATGCTGTGCCTCAGATTTATAAGTAAATAACGGCAATTCCTACTTTGACAGATCCCCCTCTCCCCCCCCCCCCCGCAAAAAAAAACTTGATCAAAGCAAATACTAAATCTTCATGTTGTGCACAATCGAGAAAAAACAAAAATGTTTACATATACCTAAAATAAACTTTAAAGTAGCATGCTCCGAAACTATTCATAAGGACTGAGTACGAATTTCCATGCTGTATTCCTCTAGCTCACTTGTTACGGATTTTAATGCGCCGCCCTATAAAGACATCTAATATCCCATGTTTCAAATCTCAAGTTAATTTTATTTTTTGCTGAGGTCGTGCCAAATTATCAGTCCTGATCCGAGGCTCCTATGAATGTTTCTGAGCAAGTGCCTTTTTTTTTATACGATGAGGTTGTTATCCCAAACCCCAAAACTGGAGGACCACTACTTGTCGTCTATCCGCGACTGCTTATTCAGTATATTTGCAGGAAGGCGCACATGCTTACCACTGATCCATGTAAAAGATTAATATTAAGCTTAAAATTTAGCCACAATTTAGCGGCAATTTGAAATTTCTTAGCAATTCCTACGCTGCCCCTTTCAGCACCCCTGCTCAGGACCAAGAGACTCAGCTGATGTTAATAGAGCGTTGGCTTCAAATTTGAATAGGCATAGATTCGATTGGGGATCAGCTATTCTAACACGGTTTTTCATTATTTTTTTTCCTTCCTCATTTCTACCGGATAAGTATGCTGATTTCAGGATAATACCTTCGAATGAGTCCTCTAGCAGATTCCTTTGCGTATTTCTTCCTGACCCCCATCAAAACGAGATGTCCAGAAGTCAGAAATACATATTGTCACCGGCGCTCATCGATATCATCCTTCAACTTTGTCCGTGATTGTGCTTTTAGTTCAATATTCTTCAGAGAACATTCAACGAACAGCGAAAGGAAATGATGGATATTTCAAAACTAAATTGTGATTAATTAATGAATTCTTTATCTGTAAAACTGCTATGTAATTCAGTCTTTGAAATCGTTGCCAAGCACTGAAGTCAGCTAGCTTTCACAATTCAACGTGTAAGATCATGCATTGACAAATATGATGACAGAAGTGAATTTCAGAGGTTCACATCTTTACGTATTTCACCACAAATACAGGAAGTACATAACCTCGCTTCGAGTCGAGTAACAAAACTACTGTGCTTTTCCAAAGTCAGGCAGTAGTAGCATCGAAGATCTATCAAGAGGAACACCTTGTTACCAGTGTGGATCATATTCTTCATCTAGACGACATCAGTAAGCAGAAGGTATGTACCTGTTTCATATTTGTCAATGACTAGTCATGAATCAGTGCTTGGGAAGTTTCAAATAGACACTACTGATCAACATTACACACATTAAAAAAATTCCCCACAACCCTTATTCTTTTATTTCAATCGAAAATATTAATCACGAATATTGGTGTACATAAAATTATCAATGTCTAGATCAGCGTTTCCCAACCGGTGTGCCGCAAATGGGCAGAGGTGTGCCGCGAGGAAATCGAAACAACTGCAAGACAATAAAAATGTAAATGAAAAAAATAAAAAAAATATAAATTTTATATTTGTGTTTCACATTACTATGAACCTCTACAATGGAAAAATTACTGTAATTGGAATATATTATTTTACATACATTATTGTGTAGCTGCTAAAGCTGTGTAGCTAATAAAAAAAAGATTGTTGTCATTGTTAAGACCATTATTGTTTTTTTGTTGTTGCCGACTGTTTCGTAACTTGAAATTTTAAAATATCATTCAATCCTTTCGACAAAGCAAACATGCATACAAATTACCTACGTTCGTGTTTTAGAAGTGCAAGAGATTCGTTTGTTCGTTCGTTATTTAGTGATCTCCGTTCTTAGTAAAAGATTGGATACAGGTTTCGAAAAAATATGTATTTTTAAAAACCTGAGTTCTATATTTCATTGCAATTGTTTTCTATTTTTAAATTATAATATATATAAAAAAAAAATAAGATTTAGCACGGGGAAAAACCTGTGACCAATTTTCTGCTTTGTGAGATCAGTAATAATAATAATAATAATAATAATAATAATAATAATAATAAAGGTAATAACTATGAGCGTGCCGCCAGAATTCAAGTTACACCCGTAGTATGCCGCAAGTTGAAAAAGGTTGGGAAACGCTGGTCTAGATTATTAAGAAAGTTTGGTTATCTGCTATGACACCTCTTGCATACGTTCCGTTCTATGTAAATCATAGATACCTCATAGCGTAACCACAATATTATACATACCGATAAATGAATAAAAGTTAAATTCAACAAGGATATGAAGGGGGGCGCGGTGGCTCAGTGGTAGAGCGTTCACCTCTGGTGCTTGGGGTCCCGGGTTCGATCCCAGCCCCCGCCAAGTGAACTTTGTGGTGGACAAACACCGTGCTCGTGGGTTTTCTCGGGGTTCTCCCGTTTCCTCCCACTTTCTTCATTCCACCATTTCACTCATCTCCTTTAGCCTAACCGGCATAACCGTGGGACGTAAAACTTAAAGATTTCATTTCAACAAGGATATGAATTATTCTTCAAGAAGGATATGAATTAAATTCAACAAGGACAAATTATATTTCAATTTGGAAGTTTACCCATTAAATGACAGCCCTTTACATTGAATTTTACTTCTCAGGATTTTTTTTTAAATACCAGTTTGTAATATGAAAGAAAAAAGGCTAACTTAAACAACACAAAAATTTAAAGTAATAGATAATGAAGAAAGATTTTTATTTTAAAAGATTATGGTTTTTTCCACCCTCTTCTCAGTTTGTTTGTTCTTATTCACTGTGATATATTTTCGTGACAATTTACATTCAAATTACTCACAACAGGTGCAGCAGCTCGCAATATTTAACAGGGTTTGCTAGAAACCGTAACAGTTACTCTCATAGATAGAATTGTTACCTTATACATCGTATAATGTAACATGGCCCGGAAGTTTTGGGCAACCAGTGTATATATGAATTCTATATTTATTAAAATTTTATTTTAATATATATAATTAAATCAATGACTCGATTTGAAGTAGGTCGCGAAATTTGCGTTAAGTTCCTTGAACTACTGATTTTAGTATATTTAGAGGGAAATATATGGTAATATATTTACATTGAATAATTATTTGTATATTTAGCTAAAATATAATATTATTTTAGGAAATAAGGTAATTTCTGGTCGTTTTTAATCCTTTCCAATCAATTTTCATTCATATTTTGGCTTAGGGGATCTTCAAAAGAATTCACAATTTTTTATTTCAAAAATCTTATTGAAAATTTTCATTTGTAAAGTCAGCCATAGTAGCTTCTTGAAGCATCCCTTTGTTTAATCTAAATTATCTGTGATTGGATCTTCCGCAATCACAGTTGTGGTTGAGATTTTTCGGCTCCTTTGATCTTGAGAGAAATGCCTATCATCGTATAGTTACGTCACAATGAACCTCCAATTAGGGATCTTCTTCCCATTGTCTTTGTCTTTTCCAGAAGCGGTGTTTAGTGATGGACGTACGATAATCTCAGTCCATAAAAAAAACGTGAAAAGAGAAGTATTTAAAGGTTACGACACTAAATAATTGATACCTTTGATGTCTTTGGGCAGTCTGTGTATACAGAGAGTGTTTTGCTGTGCTCAATGGACGATGAAGCTACAGTTGTGAGAGCAAAATTCATACGTCAGGGTGTGAGTGGCTGACGTAAGCCATTGTGTTGGTACAGTTCAATTGCCCGGTTTCGAAGGAGAACTTCAATATTTTTTGGAAAACACCATGTAATCGCTCAGTAAGAGGCGGTGGTGTAGAATATTGCTTCAAGAATAACAACAACCATCAGACGTAGGAGGGAAGTATTTATTAGTTTTTCCATGGAACATATCAAGTAAGTTATAGACGATAGCATAAAAATTATTGTTGTTTTCGGCCACACTAACCTGCTAAATTTCGAACCTCTTTCGGATTGAAAAATGTGTTATGTTATTGGTGTTGTGATGCCTTATAAAATGTTCTAAACGCTGCGTAGTTTTCCCTAAGTTGTACATTATACAAACTCAACGATGTAACATAAATCACTCGTTCAATGGAGGGGGGAGGATTGTTCTTTTGGAGTTTTCAGTGTGGACGTTTGTTACCAACAGTCCATGAAATGTGTATACTTTCGAGTACATACATTTCACCCCAAAATTATATCTTGAATATGTAATCTCGTATATATTTTTTTTTTATTTATTATTTTTCCGTACTGCTATATTACTAAATTAATCCATTCTCTGGTTTGTGCTTACCTTCACTGTAGTTTGAATACGATGAGACAAAATGTATACAAAGTTTCGGCTCACATTGATAACAAGGGTGCTGGCATAGCTATTGATAATGGGAGATGCTCTTTAACAGTGAAATATCCGTTTTGTGTTTTGGAAATTCCCTTAATTAGCAAAACAAAAGTTCAGTTTTGAAACCTTATGCAGATTTTTTTTTTTCTTTTTATTTTATTTAAAGAATTGGTAAGCTGACTGAAAATGTTCTGTACGTCCTTGGAACCGGCTGTGCATACTATTCTATGAATATGTCTGACAAAGTGAATTTTCTATGTGTTAGGTTAAGTTAGTTTTAGATAGTTAGGCTAGGGATTAGGTTAAGTGTAAATTTTGATTTGAATTTTCTAATAGGTATTTTCTTTAATGTCAAGAAAATGATTTATTGTTGTGGAAGAAAATGTGAATAGGTCTGAGCTTATACAAGAGGTCACCCTACTGGTATAAATCCTCTGTGCCAGTCCCACTTTACACAACCTTGACCAAGAGAAAATACTAAAGAAAGAAAATTAGTATGCACACAGCCATGGAAAGTAGTACGTGTGTCGTATAGTGTTTTGTAATAAGGTTTTTTTTTTTTTTTTTTTTTTTTTCCATTTCGTAACAAAATGTGATGACATATGATTTGTTTATAGTCAATGGAAATTAAAACACATGAAGGTTACCCACGAGATGTGGAGAGAAAATGTCATTCTAATCAGTTTGTATCCAAACAAGCTTATTCATTCTGCTATGTCAGGAATTTTCCTCAATTTCCAACCTTTGCGATTTTTTTTTAAATATGTATTCTCCTGTCATTTCTTATCATATAAGAAGTTAGTGTAATAAAGTATGCGAGTCGAAACAAAATCTTTCATTATCCAGTGCAAAGCTAAATCACTTAAATATATGTAGTAAAGTAACTTCAATAGTATTGTTAGTACTCAGGAAGTAAAGTGTTTAAAGCAGTACGTGAACAGTGTAACGAAAGTAAATCATAGCGTCTTGAAAGTGTACAGAATTGATTTCACTTAGTGTGACCGGGGTTGGAATCACAGACCTGCCAGAAAATTTCACTCCGTTAATAAGATCAACTAAATTCACTTTGGCATTCAGGTTTTTTGAAATTCCATCCCGTTGCGCGATTTAGATTTGATTCGAGAATTTTTTTTTTATCTGGGTTAGTAAACACAAACATTTAGATTTTCGAAGCATTCACCGTCAGTTTCACTCTTGGGTCAGTATCTTGTTCTGTCGGGTTGTGGTTTGTAACCTTATCTCTTGATGGGATGCAGGCTATGACCTGCGGATCGGGATGCTGGACTGCGAGTGAGAATGAGGGAAGCTTAGAAAACTTCACATTTTGGGACGATTTGAGTTCTACTTTCCGGAGATGATTGGTGTAGTGGATGGGTCAGTGAGTGTTGACAGCTTGCCCGTCTGGGCCCGGTGGGTTCGCGTTCAGCAATCAGTGACACATTCACGCAACCATAGTCTTAAGGAAAGTGAACGTCATACAGAAACACAACATCATCATTTTATTTATTTTTTTTTTCATTTTTATTTTACATTTTATTCATTTATTTTATATACTAACTTTTTTTTTTTGTAAAAGAATGTTATGGTTGATCCTAAAAAGAACCTATGCTTTTCACAAAGTTCCAAAGATATAATTCAGTGAATTTCATTAACCTGAAAAACGAACACTGAACCCAAACTCACGTCAGAATGTGTACGTGCACAGCTTATTACAAGGAAACATACAAATAACTAAGTAATATTACATACACTTGGTAAACAACTGGTTCTACGAACATTTATGGAACTGTTCCGAGGAATCCACTAATTGAATGAAATGCCGGCACTTCCGCCACAAAGTAGAGTCAGGATGTTGCAGCTTAGGTTACTTTGCACCTTTACAATACACTGTCATTAAATCGTAATGGCAATTTTACGATTAAAATAAGCGAGTGCATATGAAAGAGGACGGTCTGAGATATTAAATGCACTGGCGGACCATTTCTGCAGAATAAAGGAAACAAGTATTTTGTTTACAAGTGTTAATTTGAAAGATAACTGTGTAACATATTAATTTCCACCAGTGGAGTATTTCTGCACAACGAAAGGAACACGTATTTTATGTCTAAAAGTATAGAATTACTAATATAAAACCATGATAAGTGCTCTAAACTGTACAAGGGTGCTGTTTTCATGCGAAGTGTTCGGTAAATTTTGCTAGTTGGTACCCCGCTAAAATAAAATTCCAACGTTTATCTGAATAATGAAACAATGATGATTTAATTTTATTTGTGAAAGAAAAATCTCCAAAATTAAAAATAAAAAGGAAATAAATAATAAAAAGAAAGAAACTAATTATATTTTCAAATAGCAATGACGGAACAAAGCAATGACAGTAAGTTGTTATATTCCTACTTTCATTTTCATCGATCTCCTTCTAAAAACAGAATACCATGTAAAATCAATTGCAACTCATGCAAACTAAGAATAAAACAACACATACATTAAAAATATTTTCACATCCACCTCAAACAGTAAAAGATAAATCAAGTGTTAACGGTATATTGTGATGGCAAGTTTCTAGAACACAGGTCTCCCTCCAGATCCACTACACAGAGGGCAAGTTAAATGAATTATGACAAAGTAAATTATTTCAAACTATTAACAACCAAAATACCACTTGCATAAAAGGATTTCCTACAATAACCTACATTATAAATTAACAGTGGGGGCCAAAGACCCCTCCCCTAACGTATATTATTTTACAATATGTTATTAGAAGAAATAATTCAGTGCAAGTGAAATTTTGGTTAATTAATAATTTTGAATAATTATTTTGTCGTAATTAAGCAGATTGTTTATTTTATTTACCTTTGACGTTGCCAAAGTTTAATTGAATATGAACTTTGATGTTATTTTTTGTGGCTTGACGAATTTTGATGCATGCTGTATTTTATTTATTTATTTTTTTTGCCTTAAATGTTTTTTTATGCTTTTGTACCTTAAATGACTCTCTGAGACATTTTGCACGATTTCCTTGGCGCTTGCCCAAATAATAAGGTACACATTCGTAATATTCGTGCAAATTGCTGTGACTCCTTACGGGCATTACTGCCGTATCGCCGGACCACTTTGAAAACTGAAAACTGAAAAAAAAAAAAAAAAAGCACCAAAATGCACTAATGCATTCGGTTGTATTTTGTTGGATTACATTAAGTTACGTTAGATGACGTTACTTTAC
Organism: Thermobia domestica; assembly: GCF_964235325.1. Classification (NCBI taxonomy): domain Eukaryota; kingdom Metazoa; phylum Arthropoda; class Insecta; order Zygentoma; family Lepismatidae; genus Thermobia; species Thermobia domestica. The sequence goes on from NC_137462.1 coordinate 179,263,793, forward strand.
GTTAGGGGCATATACAGTCCATAAACAAACCAACCTGTGCTAGGTGGCCACTAAAAGCACGAATGCTACCTAACCGAATCAGGGCAGTAGCACAGCAGGGGGCCCGAACGGAGCGAAGGGTGCGTCCGAAGATAGCAGGCGCGTCAACGACGGTGGGCATACACATACGCGACGGTAGTGGGTTTTGGCAAGGACGGAGGAAGTACCCTTCCACATTAGGACTACTTTCAACTGAAAAAACATACCGCCATATTTGAAACAGGCATATGCCCAATAACACGTTAGGCTGTTTCAGAAAATAATAATAATAATAAAAACAATTAAGAGGAAAAAGCGTAAACTACCCATGCTTTCTGATACCAATGAAGAGAAACTGGAGCGTGGATTGTAAAGTTTATCCCCCAGGGTTAAAGTTTACAAAATCCGCTCCAGCTCTAACCCGATGCTCTAGATATCATCCTTTCCAATGGAGCGTGTATTGTAAAGTTTTTCCCGAAAGTTGCTAAGACCATTCGGTCGTGGTAGTTAAAGATTGCTTCTGCAGAAATCAGTTCGGATGAAATGCGGAAATTTTCGTGCGGGTCTGATGCCGTCTTGAAATTCGAACCACAGGTTCGCTCTTCGCGGAGGTGCCATTGCTTCTGAATAGTGTAGGCGAATGGAACTTGTACATGGGTTTGCCTACATTGACGTAGTTGCCCTAGTACTTAAGGTGTTTTCCTAGGAATATCTGCGTTTTTATATCGTATGGGAAGAATAATAATGTGACCTTGTACTTATTGTATGACTGTGTGTGGGGGGGATTTGAAAACAAATATCACATGCCCCGAGCACGTGGATACTTCTCACTGTTGCACTACCTAGAAAAATGATTTAATTTGAAGTGGCATAAGAAACGCAGATCACAGCGTATTCTCATTTCATGTTGGAGTGTGAATACAACATGATCAGGGTTTGTTCTGTGTTCTATTACCACTTGTACATGATATAGAATCATGACTGTAGGGAGTGCAACAGTAAGAAGTATCCTCGTGCACGGGAGATGAGAAGTAGCTGTTCTTGCATAAATTATTGTCTAGCAACTTTAACGCTTGTTATGTATATGGAAGAAGCATAGCTTAGGCATACGCAGTGCTCCACAAACATAAACCAACGTCAACGAGAGAAGCTGAAGTATGATCTAACTACACGCAATGTTGTTCACCATTTGCCTTGCAGAGGAAGTCTGAATAGCATTCAGTAGATGCATCCTCTACAGAAAAGCACGTTTGATTACTGAAAGGTCAATAATCAGGGCCTAGAGCCGGTCTCATCTACACAAATATTTAAACAGCAAATAAGATGTTACGCAGAATTTCTCTGAACAAATTTTCATTAGGAACTGCTACGTATGAAGTGTGTTGAGACTACATAAACATGGCAAATTATCCTTCAATTTATCAAATACTTACTTACTATGCAGGGTTATTTTTATTCGAGAAAATACTTTGTCTATATTAATCCTATTTCATAACTAAGACTACCAGTATCGTACACATATAAAATCTAAATCTAGTACGTTATCACTAACCTGGGGTTTCGCGAAATGAAGGCCCTTCACTTTCCCACGTCGAAGGGAATGAAATAGCTTGTAGAACGTCTGCATTTTCATATAACATACTTTAGGAATATCATTGTACAATTCTAATTCTCACTAATTGTACATTACAACAATATTTTGAGATGAAAATACGGTGACACAATTTCTACACAATCTATTACAGGCAGTTTCGACAACTCTCTCCACCTATGTTTCCAACCGCTTTAATCAAAAAATTACTAGATATTTCCCTTGTAAAATTCCAACCCGAACGATTCAGTATCCACAGACCTAGTATATATTCTTTGTCTGTGTCTATGGGCCTTCGATCCCAGCCCGGGTTAAGTGAACTTTGTATTGGATAAACACCGTGTGCGTGGGTTTTCTCGGGGTTTTCCGATTTCCTTCCACTTTATTAATTCCACAATTTCATTCATGTCTCATCATCACTGTCTCCTTTAGCGTATACTGTATACGCCTGGGACGTAAAACCAAGAATTTCGTTTACTCATACGAGCGGAGTGTCGTCTCCAATCTAAAATATGCCATTTTCAGTGCGAGAAGTGTCTATAAAAGCTGTGTTTAAGGACACAACTTTACCATGTGCAACTAGAAAAAAGAGAATAATACAAACAAAAATTCTAAATTTCCTTGTGTATCTTTATTCAAAATATTTGAATCTGTTTAGAACACTATTAAAATAATGAAGACACGCCTCAGTTGAAAGTCGAACTCACTTCTGCGTATACGTGCTTAACCATTCTCCTTATTTAAAAATCTATAGATTTGAAACGTATTCTCATAAGATTTTGTATTATAAACGATATCGAGTCACATTATAGCAACGAGTTTAACGTTCTACATTATGTACGCATAGAGAAACGGTGCTGAGACGGAAAGAAACATATGGCATGGTCGTCGGGGTAAGAAATCCAGCCCAAAATTGTAGGCCTACTTTTAAAACAAATGCGTTTATGTAATTTGCATTTGCAGGTTTTTGTAGACAGTTAAGTTCGCTGATTGCAAGTCGCATTCTAGAGCAATGAAGGCACAACTTATGTGCTATACCTAATATTGCAAAGGAGAGCCCGTATTTTGCGTTTTAAGGCGGCAAGCAGTTAGATTAAGGGTTGCACTTTTTGCATTGTTCTGGCATACGCAAATTTTATTAACATTGTTACGAAATAAACTAAATCAGCACCCATATTATTATGACCTATACATAATTTTCGAGTTGAAATAAAATACAAACACAAAGTCATTTTATCTGAAAGGAAAATTTTGATTGCTTTCACGCAAATCCGCAAGAAAAAAGGTTCTTGAAGTCACCATTCTTAATAATAGCACATGCAGAGTTGTAGAATGATGCGAAACCAAAATAATGTATGAATTTTTAAATAACGATGTTGATTATCGCAAACCAAAATGCAAATTTTGCGTGGCATTGTGTAATATCTGCGTTTTAGTTTGCGATAATAAGCATAATAATTTATGTACACGTTTCGCGTTAATTTATACCCCGCCATTTCTAAAAAGAACACAGAATAAAACCAGTGGGGCTCATTCCGTAATTATTTGCATTAACTCTACAAAATGTTTTCGCTTAACCTTGCGAAAACTGTAAATTTCATGTTTGGATGTTTTACGTTGAGTTCGTTAGGCAACTTGGTGCATTTTGGTATAAGGTCCTAGATAGATATAACGCCCTGGAACAATATCCCTATGTAGAAGAAATTCCCTCATCTAGTAATATTTTCTTAAGTTTGCACCTTATCATTGTTCGTCCATTTTCTAATTCGCTTCCCATTTTCAGCATGTTCAGAAACTGTTTTCCTGTTGCATCTGCTTTGTTAAATGATTACACACATACCATGCTGAGTTAAGGACAAAAATTGAGCTGAATCATGCTATGCAAACATTTATCGTGTAACAACCCAACAGTAACTGTTACAAGTATTCACTCTTAACTATTCCCAACAAATAAGGATTACCTGTTATAATGTTATTTTTTCTTAGTTTCATTTATTTTATTCTTACCGGTACTTATTCTTAATATCGATTATTGAATTCGGTTCTGTTTCGCCTGGTATGCAATTTTAGATCCACATATATAATGTCAGTAAGTAGTTCTTTCATTACGTGATTTAGCGTTGCAGACAGGTTCTACTTCGAACGGCAGCTAATGTACTTCACATCTAACGTTAAAGTGCAGGGATGCGTCTAATATAACTCTAATTGTGAAAGGGACGTCCAATTTCACACCAATCAACCTATCAATTTCCCCTATGGCAGGGTTTCTCAACTTGTGGTACGAATAGTATCGATGGTCCTCCACCTCTGTTGGTGGTACGTACGACTTAAGGTGATATTACTGGTTAATATAATTCGGTTTTACGCCAGTGTAAAACGTTGAGAACTTTTGCCCTACAGTAATAAACATGTGACGTTAAGTAAAGAAATAAGTAATCAAAATAGCAATAATTCATTTTCTTCACTAACTACTTCTTTAAAGAAATGCGCTATGAGAAATGTAGCCTATATGAGAGGACGGTGAAGTTTCTATATCTGCCCTCTCCTGTCCACAGAAAAACTTAGGTTCATAGGAAAGTTTAGTTTTTTGTGAAAATTAAGAAACGTATACAAACATCTGCAATTATATGAACTTAAGAGCTTGAATCCTCCCCTTGATCTGCGTACACCATTACGTGCAAGTACATTTCTATTAGGATTAATTAACTGTTTTTTACTAGGGATGGGCACGAGCGAGTTCGAGCGAGTTTTCTTTGAAACTCGACACTCGATTCGACTCGAAACAGACATCTTTAACCTCGACTCGAAACATTTCCTCCAACTAGACTCGAATTCAGGTCGAGTTGAACCAAATCGAGCTAGATCCTGTGTGTAGTTTCAAATACTCTCTTCAAATATCCTACATAGATAATATGATTATCAATGTAATACACTACTACTACTACAATTTATTATTATTATTATTATTATTATTATTATTATTATTATTATTATTATTATTATTATTATTATTATTATTATTATTATTATTATTATTATTATTATAAGAACATCGTGTATAACCGTGAAAGATACGCGGTTTGTAAATGAACACTAAAAACTAGTTGACTACCGATCTCGGTTGTCGAGAAGTCTTCAGGAGGCAGACATCGATCGCGAGGTTCTGGGTTTGGGTTCCGAAGGAGCAAGTATTCGAGCTCGAACTAAAAATTGTTAGAAGCTATAGGGTGCCGGCGAAACAGTTTCAAAACTGCTTGATCCGAGTTTAGGTTTGTCAACTGCTTGAGCGGCTCAACTCACAGCTCATTTACTATCGAGCCGAACCGAGATAAAATCTCACCCAATCGAGCCTGCTTATTAGCCCTAATAGTATTTACTTACATTGGTGCTCACAACATTTGAGGTCGTCTCGTTATCGAGACGAGACGAGTAGTGTCCGCTGTCATGAGCAACACTAAAAGTATTCCACATTAGTGCTTACATTTCTCATTACTTTCGCTTTTTAGTTTAATCAGAACATGATTTTAAAACGAGTTGAACGAACGAGCCATTTATCAAACTCGCTCGACAGTTTTCGCTCGACTCGTGCCCATCGGTAGTTATTACTCAGTCATGAAGCAGTGGTGATGGAAGCTCAAGTAAGTTTCATAGCTTAAAGTTCAGACTGTTATCAAGCTTTTGTTCCTCCGGGGAAAGTATGCAAAAGACATTCACATTGAAATGTCACAAATATTGGGAGCAGTGTCCTTCGAACAGCACCTTCAAAACCTGGATAGCTCATTTTAAGACTGACAATTTTACCGTTGAAAAAGTTCCGCAGTGGGTGCCCTCCAATCTCAACCTAGACAATAACATTATGCTATCCATTAATTTATTCTTCATATAACAACACCATCTCAGGGTATTGAAAAAAAAATATCAAGGTTATATTAGACTTAATGTTTGGGTTGTGTTAGCTTGAGGAAAGAAAATTGAAGTTACTATCTATCATCAGAAGATTTCCAAATTCTTGTTTCGTGGCCAACCAAGAATGAAAGAAGAATTAACATTGTTCAGCTTAACTAGTATATTGCAAAAAAAAATAGAACTATATAAGTTTAAGTCTATGAATTGTATTTGAAATCATAGAATCAAATTTTTATGACCTTTTTATTCGTGCCATTCGTTAACAATTACATTATAACAGATTAAAAAAAATTTTCATTTTTGTCATTGAACATTTGCCTCCATCGCGATATCTCCAATACGTTTCATCGAGTGATTCAACATATCTAACTTCTCACACATATTTCGTTAATACATATAGAAACTCATTACACTCAAATAGTGGGCGATCCATCCTCTATACTTATATATTGACAAAGAAATTGATTGGGCGTTCATTGCTTATAACATCCCTGTCATTTCTCAAATTAAAAATACAAACATAGGCCGTATCACTGCTACTACAATTTCATTTTAATTTAAAAGTAAATCAGTAGCAATATTACTCTACGTTAGCCTTATGTATCCTTTGCATAATACATCTAATGTGAAAAAGCACTACTATTAATGACAAATGATATATTTACAAATGTAGAGCGAAGAAAAAAAATCTACGTCTACTCGACAGGGTCCAAATATTAGAACGCCTTTTAAAACTATTATTACTTTAACTTATTATTACTTTGTTCACAACTAATCAGACTTAAAGAGGAATGGATACGCATAAGAAATCGTATTCTACTTGAGCGAAGCAAGTTGAGAAATATTCTAACTTCATCGGTTTCTGATGAGGCAAATATGTGTTTTATGAATAGGCACGAAGATTTGATTTCATACTATAATCATAGCACGTTCAAAGTAAACATCTACCTAAACTAATAAAAAAAACATTGCACGAAGTGGTATTTTAGAAATAATGATATTAAAATTCGAAGGTACGTCTAAAGTAAAGTTTCACCGGATCAACACACCGATTATTCGCACTTACACCATGATTCGATATCAACATCAAGAACACGTTAATTTTGATTTTTTTTAACGTACAAGACTAAATAGGGCACATAACTAAATAGTAGAAACACGTTCAAAGTACAATTTTCCCGAATTTATACGTATTGAGCATATAGGAATGTATCATAAATAGTATCAAAGAGCACACGATAAAATATGGAAAGCGCGCATACGAAAATTATATCACAAAATAGCATCCCTAACCTACAAGACTAAATACATGTTACAACGCAATATGGAAAGGACACGAAAGGAAATTTCAAACTATTAACCTATGTTGAGATACACTATGAAAGGGCACATGACAACATATTACAAGACACGTTCGAAATACAATTTTATCGACTATACACGTACGAAAACGGAAATTTTTACCTAACCTACACGCATGTATCATTAATATGAATAAAAAGGACACATTAATATATTAAGGCACTCTCAAAGAAATTTCATCATAACGTTTATACTTGACATACTTTATGAAGCGATGTTAAATCAAATGAAATGGGTTACGAAGCACTTAAATTCTTAGATACGAAACATTCATAGATGCGTTCATAGTAAAGGGTTTCCTAATAACATAACATATATCACATTGCAATATATAAAAGGCACGTATTAGATTTAGAAGCACAGCACAGATAAAAAATTTCCTAACCTAACCTACATAAATATTATGGGTCACACGTTTACAACTTAGATCTAACCTAACCTACAACAAATGCTTCACAAACTAAAACACCACTATGGGACATAATTCAGCAATGCGTTCAGACTAACCCTATCTAACCTAAACATTCAAAATTTTCAAGATACATCACTATCGAAAGGTGCGTCCAAAGTAAAGTATCACCATAATTCCAACATACACATTTTCAAATTCACGTAGGGACACACATAAGATTTAATAATTCAATTACACATGCTTATGGCATGCAACATATGTATATGAGTGGATAGATACGATGAGTTTAGAGACGCGTAACGCTTTCTGATTTAACTAGACATAGTAATCTTGACGGACTCCATGACTGAACAAGAAAAATAAAGAATTGACATTACCAGTTCAAGAGTTTCCACAGGTTATGTAAGTCCAACCTTCAAGTCCACAAGGTGGGTTTCATCTACCTGCTTCTTAAAATCCAAATTTGATGTCACCGGAGCATTGGTTCAAGTTCCTACTATTGTAGGATTTCGTTCCCGTAACCCGTTGTCGTCAACCTTGGAAACTACATCCCCTTTCCATCACTCTATCTCATCCGTAATGGCGGAGATGGCACTTGGCGGCCTTTGGCCTAAAGGTATTTAAATTAATTTCGAAGTCAGGCTCCTCGATTCTTTTCTTTCCTTTCTATTTATCCAGGTTGACCAAAATATTAACATTTAAACAAGGTTGACTTCCAAAACTGCTTTAGTTATCGAATTTTCCGAAATTTAAAGGAGCCTAACTCAGACCGCCTTCTGTATCCTTTACATCATGGTGGTGAACTACGTCATTTTTCTCACAATACCAGACCTTTATAAACGTGTTTTCGATATTAGATATCTGACTACGATTGAAATAATATTTATAGCCATTACACATCAGTACCGACACTTAGCCTTCGAAACAAACTAAATTATGTATTGAATTTAATATCCGGATTCTATAGATTTTAAATATGATAAAAATTTTTAACTCACCTATATCAGCCCGGTCTTGTTGATACGGTTGTCAAGGCGACCGCTACTTGTCAACCCGCATACGGTCGCCATCTTGCTTGGCAGCAATTGCTTGATAGCGATTCAAATGCCTTCTTGTGGGAATAACCAGAAGGATCGCCATATCAGCAGTAATATAATGTAACAAATGAACGCCAAGGTGATTAACAAATGAATGAAATATAACAACACAACTACATCAGATATTCGGTAAACTTTTAAGCTAAAATTTAGTAGTATTTAGTTTTACTTATATTAATTGTTCTAAGAATGCTGTATAGACTGTAAAGAAATTGTTACATGATTTGAAGTGAATCGGTACTTTACTGAGTTTAAGGAAAACAATAGAATTTTCGGATGAAATTTTCAGATGTGTTTACGTGCGTATTTCATGTTAAAAATTGAGTACATTTATACTTCTGTGCCATTCCTTGTACTAACAATAATGAAAAAAAATTAACAATAACAAAATTGGGCACAGTAATACTATACGAGAACCAACGTCAACCGGTAAATATTAAAATACGGGAGCCAACTTAAACAGAATGTAAACAACCGGTAATCGGTCTGTTACATTTTTCCCGGCCACTTTAAGAAAATTTTTTTTAACTACTTAAAACGTTAACATTTTAATTTTTATTTTTTTTAATATTTTCTTTTTTCTTTTATTTTTTTATTTTATTTTTATTTTTTTATTTTTTTCATGACTGTTTAAAGTCTTTCAATAATTCTTCTCTCTTTTCTGGAGAGCAGTTGAACAATTTTATATTTGATAAATTTTGAGTCGGCACTTCTCTCCCCTCCAAATCTTTTAAAGAAACAGAGTTGTGATGCACTCGAATCACAACAAAAGGCCCTGTGAACACAGGCATGTACTTATGTGTGACCTTCTTAAAGGCGTCAGATTGAAAATGTGTTTTGACCATTACCAAATCCATTTCCTTAATTTCAATCACATTTGTTTGCGACTTTCGTTTCCGTTTTGATAACAAACGGGGTTCTACCTGAATATGTCGTTTAGAATTTTCTATTTCTTTCAATTCAGAAGGCCATGGAAATTTTTCTCTGAATCGATCGGCAGCCGAGAAAGAAATGAACACCTCAGCAGGCGTACATCCAATAGTACTATTATAAGAATAGTTTAGCAGATCTTGTGCCGTCTTTAGCACTGTTTTCCACTTAGTGTGGTTATGGCTACACAATAATCGAATAATTCGATTGACTTCTCGAAGCGAACGTTCCACGATGCCATTTCCAGAAGGGTTATATGGCGAGACCAAAATATGCTGAATTTGGTGATCATGGCAGTAAGTCTTCCACGTGTTCGAGAGGAACTGTGGGCCCTGGTCGGATATGATAAAATTCGGATAAGGGAAGAGGTAAAAATATTCCTTTTCTAGCGTCCGAACAATCTCAGCAGTTGTGGCAGTCCTTAACGGTAAGTAGCACAGAAACCGTGAATAGACATCAACAATTGAGAGGATGTAGTAGAATCCATAGCTACATGGCAATTTCCCCACGAGATCGATGCATAATTTGGAATGTGGCTTATCTGCCTCAATATGCAGATCCTCACGAGCGATGATTCTATTGGAGAACTTCGTTCGGGCACACAATTCGCAATTATTGATGAAATTTTGAAACATCCGTTTTTGTCCTTTCCAGAAAAACAATTCTTGAACTAATTTTAAACATTTGCTAACACCAAAATGCCCCGTTTCATGAACCTTCCTAATCGTTCTCTCAATTAATGACTCCGGGATTACCAGCAGCCAATGTTTCGTTTTTAAATTTTGAATATATACCAAATTATTTACTTGCCGAATTCGAGATTCGATATCGTCTGACATTTTCGCTTTTAATTCATTACAGTACTTATCACCCGCTTGCATTTGCATCAACTCATTTACAGTGAACCACGCACTTTCATCATAACAAATAAAATTAACATGATACTCTTCAGGTTCGGCAGGGAGTTCCGGAGTATTGCGACTCAATATGTCGGCTATTTTATTGTCCACTCCCTTAATGTGCTCGAACCGAAGATCGAACCTCTGTAATTTTAACAAAATTTTTGTGGTTCGGGAATCTAAGTTCTGTAAGGTAAAAGCGTATGTCACTGCGCTGTTGTCACAATGGACCGTGACTTTTCTACCTAAAATATAGTATGAGAAATGTTCACATAGAAACAATACTGCCAGCAACTCCAATTGGAAGATCGAATAGGAAACTTCATATAACTTTAATTTTCTACTTGCATAGCCGATAACGAGAAGTTCTCCAGTATCATCATACTGAGCCAGATAGCCAGCCAAATTCTCTAGTGACGCATCTGAAAATAAATGAAAGGGTTGATCGAAATTGGGTTGACTGAGCGCTGGAGGCTCACTCAACAACTCTCTCAATTGTTGAAATCTATTCAATAATTCCTCAGTTAGACAATATTTCTTGTCTTTCTTTAATAAATCGAAAAATGGTGCTGTTAAAGCCGCAAACTGAGGAATAAATTTCCTTCGCCAAGAAAGAATGCCTATGAAGGACCTAAGTTTCTTCTTGGTTTTCGGTATCGGAAAGTACCTTATCGCTTCATTTTGTTTGGGATTCGGTTTTAATTCCTTCCCATTCACAATGTGTCCTAAAAATAAAATTTCAGACTTGACGAATTGACATTTCTTGAAATTTAGCGCAAAATTTCCAAAGGTTAGAATTTCAAAGAGTTGTTCCAAATGAATAAAATGTTCGTCAAAAGTAGAACTAAAACACATTAAATCGTCCAAATACACTACAACGAATTTTCTAGTATCTAATCCAAAATATGAATTCATCACATTTTGGAAGATACTAGGACTAGACGTTAAACCCATTGGTAGGACACATAATACATATTGTCGACCTAAATAGATAAAGCTTGTGGATGCGAAGGAATCTGGGTGCAGTCTAATGCCATAATATCCCATCGTAGCATCCATGGAGCTAAAAATTTTAGCTCCAGAGATGCGAGTAAGAATCTCGTTAATGGGTTCGACCTGTATTTTAGGACTTACGACCTTTAAGTTCAGTAATCTGAGGTCGATTACAGGCCTCACACCTCCAGAGGACTTTTGCACGCAATGAATTGGGTTGCGATAACTGCTGGGATGTTCTTTAGCTATCCCCAACCTTATCCATTTATTCAATTCTTCCTCAAACTCTTTTTGCATAGCTTGAGGGATTGGATAGATCTTTCCGACAACAGGTTCTTGGTCTGTTAATTCTATTTTATAAGGTTCGCATCGAATGGGTTTGGGATATTCGCAAAATAAGTGCTTGAATTTAAGGAGCAAATTTTCTAATTTCATTTTTGTATCATCATCTAAATCATCGCGACCTTTAATGTATTCTTTGCTTTCCAATTCAGAAATCTCACCGTAATCTCTACATTGTTCATTAGAAGAAGGAAGAATTTTGTTAGGTTCACGTAATTCCGAATTAGTATCTAAATGAACAAGGAGTATCTTTGGATAAGAGATATCCAAAGTTACTTCTTCCTCACTATTATTTTTCAAGATTAACTTTCTGTTATGACTATCCAATGTGAATCTAAACTTAGCGAAGAATGGCGAGCCCAATAACAGTCCAGCCTTCATGTCTTTCACAACAAAGACTGGGACATTAAAAAGATTATCTTGTATATTTAGAGTTAATTCAAGTAATCCCTTCACAGGGAAATTATCCTTGCCTGCAAAAGCAGTCAAATGCACACTGGGCACTGGTTTTAGCTTTGCCGAACGAAAAGAATTTTGAAGGTTTTGCCAAATATCATAATTGAGGAGGTTCAGCTCCGCCCCAGTATCCAGGATACACTTAATTTGCATTTCCCCCACCTTACAATCTATAGAAGGGGAAGGAAATATCTCGAAATCTTGTTTGGACATATTCCCTTCTTCTTCCTTTAACACGAAATAGGTCAGTAATTTCAAAGAAGACTCATTTTCAATCGACACATTTTCTTTCTCAAAAGAATAAAGTTTACTAACATTTTGATTCGGGGAGAGAAGTTGATTGGAGCAGCCGTCGTCTCCCCTCAGTGACGACTGCTCAACATGTTTTCCGAAACAACTACCGGATTTGTCGGTTCCGCAGTCACCGAAGGGTACGGTGGACGTAAAGCGGAAGTGACAGTAGTCACAACAGGTAAGTTTTGGGGAAACGAAGAAGTTACCATAGTAACGGAAGAACCTGGCATCATAACCGGTTTCATATTGTTAAAATTGTACATTCCCGGTACCGTGTAAGGTACTGGTACTGGAACACCCCCATACATCGGAACCGGCTGAATACCGTTCATGGGTCTAAAGTTATTATTTCTATTCTTGTCCCATCCTTGTTTTTGGTTTCGATTTCTTTTCCAGCTATTGCGGTATAATCTCCCGTTAAATTTTGAGGTTTATTTCCAAATTGAGAATTAGAATTATTTTCTCTTCCCCCACATTCATTGCGAATTGGCTCGGTTTGTACCGCATTATCGGTTCGATTAGAGTTAGTCGGTAAAAAGAATGTTTTCCTAATTTGGGGTTTCCTAGGTGGAAATTTGAATTGCCCTGATTTCCTAACGAGGGAGTTGGACTACACCCTAACTCAGCTATTCTTAACATCAGATCCTGCACTGTGCTAACTGAGCCTAGTTTCAAAATTTTTGCTTCTTCCTCAGGAAGGCAGTCCAGGATCAGATCCTTCAGCTCTTGATCCGAAGGTGAAGTTACAATTAAATTGTATTTCTCCACAATGTGACGCACAAAACCCAACAAGGAAGCATGTTTTGACTTATCATATCGTAACGAGTAGAGGTGGCGCTTTTGTGCCCTCTAGTCGTTCTGATATGTATTGAAGCTTAAAAAGCCGCACAAAATCAGGGAAAGATTTTATCTGAGAAGCAACACTACGATACCAAATTTTAGCTGACTTTTCTAGAACTCGTCCCACTATATATATACGATCCCTATCAGTGAGAACGTACATACTCATCGTTTGTAAGAGATCATCTAAAAAGATTTGTGCTACCCCTTGCGTTAATTGACCGCCAAATTTTGGGAAGTGATGAATTTCTTTGAGATACGTGCCAGGCCCCTTTTATATGAAGGACTAGTCTCCCAAGATTTAATCTTTTGATTTAGCTCCAAACTCATTGGATTGTCCTGATCGTTAATGACCAGATCTCTATGACCACACTGATTTTCACTAATCCCCGTACGGACCGATTTCTTTGTCTTTTTCTTCCTTTTTAGCCGATTAGGTTTACGAAATTCTTTGCAGCATTCTTCCGAATCCGTCGAAGAAGACGAAGAATAATTCATGTCGTTCTCGGTGTCATTCGCTAAAATATCATCAAGTTTGAATACTGGAGTTCTTGGAAGTGCATTATCATCTCGAACCGATCTACGACTTTCAAAAGGAGTTTCAGCTAAATTTAGGTTACCACGGTTCTCGATCAGATTTTTCAAAGTTTCGGCATTTCGTTCACATCGATCACGACTATGACGATACGCATCAATTACATCTTTTTCTATCGATTGAATCATATTGACTGTCTTTTCGTTAGCTTCCCGAAGTTGTCTATGTTCCTCAACTTGCCTCTCTTTTACATTTTGCAAGTCACTAGTTAATCTTACATTTACTTTACTAATGTCACATTTCAAAATTTCCATATCCTTAGCCAAAGTTTCGACCTTACAATCTACAATTTCTGCAGTTTCTTTGCAAGTTTTATTTGTGTTTTCTAAGTCCGACCTAACCTTGGTAATTTCGACATTTAAATTATCTACTTCTTTACTACAAAACTCTCTGACATTTTCTATAGTTTGACCTAAATTTTGATTACTGTCTTCCAATTCAGTTCTTAACTGTGACACCTCACGTTTCAAATCACGTTTAACAGCAGATAATTCCTCCTGTACCGAGGAAAGAGATTCTTTAATCGTAACAATATCTACCTTTAAGTCATTCGTATTAGCGTCCATTTTACCATTTAACTTGTTTATGTCAGATCTTAAATCATTGTTACCGGCATCCATTTTACCGCTCATGACAGACATTTCTGTTCGCAAATCCTTGATTATTCCGATCAACGTTTTAAGCAATGGTCCCCCACCAATTTCAATTTCGGGTATACCTTTCTTTTTCGGATTTCGCACCACAGGTGGTTCAGTTTCTGTATCTAACGCACTATCCAACTTACAGTCGAAACAAACCCATTTATTGTTAGTGGTACGTAACACTTCCTGTTCCTCATCAGGAATGTTCAAACAACGGATGTGGAACCATTGATCACATGTTTCACAGCGTATGGATACACTGTCACTAGCATTGTACTTATTGTCACAACATTTAAAGTGTTCGGTAGAACCATCTACACTAAGACTTTCGTCACTCATTTTCATTAATTGGGTCACGCGTCTAACAACTCATCATCATCATATCCACTCATTACTACACATGCTTATCACTTATCTCAGTTTGGCACACAAAACAATAATGATAAAATATATTAATACATATCCTTGGCTAAGGGTCGCCAATTATAACACCATCTCAGGGTATTGAAAAAAAATATCAAGGTTATATTAGACTTAATGTTTGGGTTGTGTTAGCTTGAGGAAAGAAAATTGAAGTTACTATCTATCATCAGAAGATTTCCAAATTCTTGTTTCGTGGCTAACCAAGAATGAAAGAAGAATTAACATTGTTCAGCTTAACTAGTATATTGCAAAAAAAAAATAGAACTATATAAGTTTAAGTCTATGAATTGTATTTGAAATCATAGAATCAAAGTTTATGACCTTTTTATTAGTGCCATTCGTTAACAATTACATTATAACAGATTTAAAAAAAATTTTTCATGTTTGTCATTGAACATTTGCCTCCATCGCGATATCTCCAATACGCTTCATCGAGTGATTCAACATATCTAACTTCTCACACATATTTCGTTAATACATATAGAAACTCATTACACTCAAATAGTGGGCGATCCCAAGGTATATAAAATAACAGGTAGCCCCAGTTTGCGATTAGCGTTCTGATTGGCTCCCTGTCCGTGACGTCATGTGGAGGTATCGGTGAAGATTTTTTTCGCTTGCCTGCTTGTTACATTTCGCGCTTTATTCGTAAAACTGGATTCAAAACATAATTATGATATTCCTTGTCTTTCCAAATCAAATAATGAGTTATTTCTACTCACAGATGAGACAATATAATGTAATAAATCTATAAATACCGTCAATAATGATTAATTATTTATACAAATAAGAATGATGGTAATGTTTACTCGCTAATTCATTCTAGAGCTTTGGATAGATTTTTATAATTTTTAGTACCGTACATGAGTGGAACTGGCTAGCCCTTATTACTGGAGAGCTCTTATTACTTTGATTAAAGGGCGAATCCTAAGGGGTAGAAGGGGTTCAAAATTTGTACCTAAAATACAGTATCTCACGAACCTATCAACATTAGCGTGCGCAGGACATTGGATGTGGGTGCCAGATCTAAAGTACCACCATATGGAATGTCGTCCCCCCACCTTATCCCCTAAGTAAAGATGGCGTCATTGCACCCGATGCTGCGTCGGCGACGCACGGCACACCTTGCAGACGGGAAATAATTTACACGTAATTATTTTGTAAACACCTCTTCTTCTGACATTCAATCGTTACACCTTACGAACATAGCGCACACACTCTTTATCTTTCTTAATTCACAAAAAAATAATGGTACTGTTAACTATTATAAAATTAACATGTCATATTTGGCACGCGGAAGTTTTAAATGTGATTTTCTGAAGCAGAATGTAGATCACTCTCTTCTCAGTTTGTAATAATTCTACATAAAAATGTCTGTCTAATGGGGGTGCCAAGGCACCCATGGCACCCACGTTGCTCACGTCTGTGCCTATCAAATTAGAAAGATGAAACTCGGTATATAAACTCCTCATTAAGCTTAAAGAAAAACATGTCCCATTGTTTTTGAAAATTTCCGTTTTAAGGGGAAGAGGGGGCATTTTCTATTCATTGTAACAATGTTTGATTGCTAACTTCTCCTCGACCAACTTTAACGATTTTTGGTACTTTAATGCAGCCAGGCCTAACTTTGGATCTTATCATTTTTTCGCTCGGGATGAGAGGAGATAGGAAGGAGGTGACAAATAATCAAAAACAGCCGAAATTGGTGTCCAGTCCATAATTTTCAGGGTCACTGAAATGAATAGTCACCATTCCGGTACCTCAAAACCAAATTCATCCTCTATGGGCGTGGGGAAGGGGTGGCATTATGGATTTTTGTCGTTGCACTTTCATTGAAACATGTATTCTAAGGGTGGAAGGAGTTCAAATACTTTCCATAAACCAATCCTCTCAATAAGAACATTTCAGGTAGTAAAATACGTAAAGCAAACATTATTCAAAATTTCAGAGATTCCGGGTATGTAATAACAAATTAGGTTAGGTTGTGTTATGATAGGTTATGTTAGAAATCTAATCTACCCTAACCTAATTTGATTAGGTTAGGTTAAGTTAGGTCAGGTTAGAAATCTAACTAACCCGTTGTATTTAGTGTGTATTAACTAAATTGTCAGGAATCGTGACTGCAAAATATTTCATTTACATCACTAATATTTGTTTATTGCTCAATATAACACATTTTACATTATGTATTACAGGTTATAAGTTGCACAGATATCTATAGAATGGTATACATACATAAAAGAACCACCTTCACAGGGGAAAATTTGCAGTTATTTGTCCTACACTTTGCCCTTCGATTTACCGGAATTTAGTTTTTGTAGCTTAGCCCCCTCTCTCGGCCAGCCTTTCAATTATAGGAATATGGTAAGAGTGCACTTTGATCAGAACAAATGATTTTGTCACACGATGTGGCATTCGAGAAAGAATAAAATCAATGTGAAGTGTACGTAACAGGTACGGTTTGGTTAAACAGAATTAGATTAGTTTATATTAGGTAAAGTTAGGTTAGGTTCGGTTCGTAATAGGTTCCTATGAATGTTCAGCTCAAAGTGCACTTTGAGCACTTTGCTAGAATAATGTTTCAAATACTTAACAAAACTTATGAATATCATTTAAACTAAAGAATATATATATTCTTGTTGGTACCCTCTTCCACTTCGCTTTACGTACATAAACCCTTAAGCTTCAAGCCCTCAGAAACAAATGTCATAAAAGTAAAATTAATTATTGTTGTTACACACCTGTTTCTCAACTTGACTAGTGTCTAGTTTATTTCCCCCATGCCAGTTTGGTATCAATAATGAAGGAACAGCGTCAGATCTTAAACACTACTTTTGCAGGAAACTTAGAAGCTTGTTTTTTCAAACTCTTTGATAATCCTTTGGTGAAAAGTGAGCAGAACATATTCGTGTGTTATCCACATTAAAAGTGTTCTTTCGCTTACAGCGAGAAATCAATCCTTCTTCGAAGTTCATCAGTTTTAGGGAATCGATAAAACATTATTTCATTTGTATTGCTTCCTATGTTATTAGAATGAGCTACTGCACAAGTAAGATAACTTTTCCCCATCTTGAAACAGTAGTGTTATTGTTTATGCAGAATTTCACTTATTTTGAAAAATACCGCGATACCTCCACGTGACGTCACCGACCGCAAAGTATCCTGGGAAAAATGAGGGCACAAAAGCTATCCCGAGAGTCCCCTGGGGCGATCCATCCTCTATACTTATATATTGACAAAGAAATTGATTGGGCGTTCATTGCTTATAACATCCCTGTCATTTCTCAAATTAAAAATACAAACATAGGCCGTATCACTGCTACTACAATTTCATTTTAATTTAAAAGTAAATCAGTAGCAATATTACTCTACGTTAGCCTTATGTATCCTTTGCATAATACATCTAATGTGAAAAAGCACTACTATTAATGACAAATGATATATTTACAAATGTAGAGCGAAGAAAAAAATCTACGTCTACTCGACAGGGTCCAAATATTAGAACGCCTTTTAAAACTATTATCACTTTAACTTATTATTACTTTGTTCACAACTAATCAGACTTAAAGAGGAATGGATACGCATAAGAAATCGTATTCTACTTGAGCGAAGCAAGTTGAGAAATATTCTAACTTCATCGGTTTCTGATGAGGCAAATATGTGTTTTATGAATAGGCACGAAGATTTGATTTCATACTATAATCATAGCACGTTCAAAGTAAACATCTACCTAAACTAAAAAAAAACATTGCACGAAGTGGTATTTTAGAAATAATGATATTAAAATTCGAAGGTATGTCTAAAGTAAAGTTTCACCGGATCAACACACCGATTATTCGCACTTACACCATGATTCGATATCAACATCAAGAACACGTTAATTTTGATTTTTTTAACGTACAAGACTAAATAGGGCACATAACTAAATAGTAGAAACACGTTCAAAGTACAATTTTCCCGAATTTATACTATTGAGCATATAGGAATGTATCATAAATAGTATCAAAGAGCACACGATAAAATATGGAAAGCGCGCATACGAAAATTATATCACAAAATAGCATCCCTAACTTACAAGACTAAATACATGTTACAACGCAATATGGAAAGGACACGAAAGGAAATTTCAAACTATTAACCTATGTTGAGATACACTATGAAAGGGCACATGACAACATATTACAAGACACGTTCGAAATACAATTTTATCGACTATACACGTACGAAAACGGAAATTTTTACCTAACCTACACGCATGTATCATTAATATGAATAAAAAGGACACATTAATATATTAAGGCACTCTCAAAGAAATTTCATCATAACGTTTATACTTGACATACTTTATGAAGCGATGTTAAATCAAATGAAATGGGTTACGAAGCACTTAAATTCTTAGATACGAAACATTCATAGATGCGTTCATAGTAAAGGGTTTCCTAATAACATAACATATATCACATTGCAATATATAAAAGGCACGTATTAGATTTAGAAGCACAGCACAGATAAAAAATTTCCTAACCTAACCTACATAAATATTATGGGTCACACGTTTACAACTTAGATCTAACCTAACCTACAACAAATGCTTCACAAACTAAAACACCACTATGGGACATAATTCAGCAATGCGTTCAGACTAACCCTATCTAACCTAAACATTCAAAATTTTCAAGATACATCACTATCGAAAGGTGCGTCCAAAGTAAAGTATCACCATAATTCCAACATACACATTTTCAAATTCACGTAGGGACACACATAAGATTTAATAATTCAATTACACATGCTTATGGCATGCAACATATGTATATGAGTGGATAGATACGATGAGTTTAGAGACGCGTAACGCTTTCCGATTTAACTAGACATAGTAATCTTGACGGACTCCATGACTGAACAAGAAAAATAAAGAATTGACATTACCAGTTCAAGAGTTTCCACAGGTATGTAAGTCCAACCTTCAAGTCCACAAGGTGGGTTTCATCTACCTGCTTCTTAAAATCCAAATTTGATGTCACCGGAGCACTGGTTCAAGTTCCTACTATTGTAGGATTTCGTTCCCGTAACCCGTTGTCGTCAACTTTGGAAACTACATCCCCTTTCCATCACTCTATCTCATCCGTAATGGCGGAGATTGCACTTGGCGGCCTTTGGCCTAAAGGTATTTAAATTAATTTCGAAGTCAGGCTCCTCGATTCTTTTCTTTCCTTTCTATTTATCCAGGTTGACCAAAATATTAACATTTAAACAAGGTTGACTTCCAAAACTGCTTTAGTTATCGAATTTTCCGAAATTTAAAGGAGCCTAACTCAGACCGCCTTCTGTATCCTTTACATCATGGTGGTGAACTACGTCATTTTTCTCACAATACCAGACCTTTATAAACGTGTTTTCGATATTAGATATCTGACTACGATTGAAATAATATTTATAGCCATTACACATCAGTACCGACACTTAGCCTTCGAAACAAACTAAATTATGTATTGAATTTAATATCCGGATTCTATAGATTTTAAATATGATAAAAAATTTTAACTCACCTATATCAGCCCGGTCTTGTTGATACGGTTGTCAAGGCGACCGCTACTTGTCAACCCGCATACGGTCGCCATCTTGCTTGGCAGCAATTGCTTGATAGCGATTCAAATGCCTTCTTGTGGGAATAACCAGAAGGATCGCCATATCAGCAGTAATATAATGTAACAAATGAACGCCAAGGTGATTAACAAATGAATGAAATATAACAACACAACTACATCAGATATTCGGTAAACTTTTAAGCTAAAATTTAGTAGTATTTAGTTTTACTTATATTAATTGTTCTAAGAATACTGTATAGACTGTAAAGAAATTGTTACATGATTTGAAGTGAATCGGTACTTTACTGAGTTTAAGGAAAACAATAGAATTTTCGGATGAAATTTTCAGATGTGTTTACGTGCGTATTTCATGTTAAAAATTGAGTACATTTATACTTCTGTGCCATTCCTTGTACTAACAATAATGAAAACAAATTAACAATAACAAAACTGGGCACAGTAATACTATACGAGAACCAACGTCAACCGGTAAATATTAAAATACGGGAGCCAACTTAAGCAGAATGTAAACAACCGGTAATCGGTCTGTTACATTTTTCCCGGCGACTTTAAGAAAAAATTTTTTTTAACTACTTAAAGCCTTAACATTTTAATTTTTATTTTTTTAATATTTTCCTTTTTCTTTTTTTATTTGTTTTTTTTATTTTATTTTTATTTTTTTATTTTTTTCATGACTGTTTAAAGTCTTTCAATAATTCTTCTCTCTTTTCTGGAGAGCAGTTGAACAATTTTATATTTGATAAATTTTGAGTCGGCACTTCTCTCCCCTCCAAATCTTTTAAAGAAACAGAGTTGTGATGCACTCGAATCACAACAAAAGGCCCTGTGAACACAGGCATGTACTTATGTGTGACCTTCTTAAAGGCGTCAGATTGAAAATGTGTTTTGACCATTACCAAATCCATTTCCTTAATTTCAATCACATTTGTTTGCGACTTTCGTTTCCGTTTTGATAACAAACGGGGTTCTACCTGAATATGTCGTTTAGAATTTTCTATTTCTTTCAATTCAGAAGGCCATGGAAATTTTTCTCTGAATCGATCGGCAGCCGAGAAAGAAATGAACACCTCAGCAGGCGTACATCCAATAGTACTATTATAAGAATAGTTTAGCAGATCTTGTGCCGTCTTTAGCACTGTTTTCCACTTAGTGTGGTTATGGCTACACAATAATCGAATAATTCGATTGACTTCTCGATGCGAACGTTCCACGATGCCATTTCCAGAAGGGTTATATGGCGAGACCAAAATATGCTGAATTTGGTGATCGTGGCAGTAAGTCTTCCACGTGTTCGAGAGGAACTGTGGGCCCTGGTCGGATATGATAAAATTCGGATAAGGGAAGAGGTAAAAATATTCCTTTTCTAGCGTCCGAACAATCTCAGCAGTTGTGGCAGTCCTTAACGGTAAGTAGCACAGAAACCGTGAATAGACATCAACAATTGAGAGGATGTAGTAGAATCCATAGCTACATGGCAATTTCCCCACGAGATCGATGCATAATTTGGAATGTGGCTTATCTGCCTCAATATGCAGATCCTCACGAGCGATGATTCTATTGGAGAACTTCGTTCGGGCACACAATTCGCAATTATTGATGAAATTTTGAAACATCCGTTTTTGTCCTTTCCAGAAAAACAATTCTTGAACTAATTTTAAACATTTGCTAACACCAAAATGCCCCGTTTCATGAACCTTCCTAATCGTTCTCTCAATTAATGACTCCGGGATTACCAGCAGCCAATGTTTCGTTTTTAAATTTTGAATATATACCAAATTATTTACTTGCCGAATTCGAGATTCGATATCGTCTGACATTTTCGCTTTTAATTCATTATAGTACTTATCACCCGCTTGCATTTGCATCAACTCATTTACAGTGAACCACGCACTTTCATCATAACAAATAAAATTAACATGATACTCTTCAGGTTCGGCAGGGAGTTCCGGAGTATTGCGACTCAATATGTCGGCTATTTTATTGTCCACTCCCTTAATGTGCTCGAACCGAAGATCGAACCTCTGTAATTTTAACAAAATTTTTGTGGTTCGGGGATCTAAGTTCTGTAAGGTAAAAGCGTATGTCACTGCGCTGTTGTCACAATGGACCGTGACTTTTCTACCTAAAATATAGTATGAGAAATGTTTACATAGAAACAATACTGCCAGCAACTCCAATTGGAAGATCGAATAGGAAACTTCATATAACTTTAATTTTCTACTTGCATAGCCGATAACGAGAAGTTCTCCAGTATCATCATACTGAGCCAGATAGCCAGCCAAATTCTCTAGTGACGCATCTGAAAATAAATGAAAGGGTTGATCGAAATTGGGTTGACTGAGCGCTGGAGGCTCACTCAACAACTCTCTCAATTGTTGAAATCTATTCAATAATTCCTCAGTTAGACAATATTTCTTGTCTTTCTTTAATAAATCGAAAAATGGTGCTGTTAAAGCCGCAAACTGAGGAATAAATTTCCTTCGCCAAGAAAGAACGCCTAAGAAGGACCTAAGTTTCTTCTTGGTTTTCGGTATCGGAAAGTACCTTATCGCTTCATTTTGTTTGGGATTCGGTTTTAATTCCTTCCCATTCACAATGTGTCCTAAAAATAAAATTTCAGACTTGACGAATTGACATTTCTTGAAATTTAGCGCAAAATTTCCAAAGGTTAGAATTTCAAAGAGTTGTTCCAAATGAATAAAATGTTCGTCAAAAGTAGAACTAAAACACATTAAATCGTCCAAATACACTACAACGAATTTTCTAGTATCTAATCCAAAATATGAATTCATCACATTTTGGAAGATACTAGGACTAGACGTTAAACCCATTGGTAGGACACATAATACATATTGTCGACCTAAATAGATAAAGCTTGTGGATGCGAAGGAATCTGGGTGCAGTCTAATGCCATAATATCCCATCGTAGCATCCATGGAGCTAAAAATTTTAGCTCCAGAGATGCGAGTAAGAATCTCGTTAATGGGTTCGACCTGTATTTTAGGACTTACGACCTTTAAGTTCAGTAATCTGAGGTCGATTACAGGCCTCACACCTCCAGAGGACTTTTGCACGCAATGAATTGGGTTGCGATAACTGCTGGGATGTTCTTTAGCTATCCCCAACCTTATCCATTTATTCAATTCTTCCTCAAACTCTTTTTGCATAGCTTGAGGGATTGGATAGATCTTTCCGACAACAGGTTCTTGGTCTGTTAATTCTATTTTATAAGGTTCGCATCGAATGGGTTTGGGATATTCGCAAAATAAGTGCTTGAATTTAAGGAGCAAATTTTCTAATTTCATTTTTGTATCATCATCTAAATCATCGCGACCTTTAATGTATTCTTTGCTTTCCAATTCAGAAATCTCACCGTAATCTCTACATTGTCCATTAGAAGAAGGAAGAATTTTGTTAGGTTCACGTAATTCCGAATTAGTATCTAAATGAACAAGGAGTATCTTTGGATAAGAGATATCCAAAGTTACTTCTTCCTCACTATTATTTTTCAAGATTAACTTTCTGTTATGACTATCCAATGTGACTCTAAACTTAGCGAAGAATGGCGAGCCCAATAACAGTCCAGCCTTCATGTCTTTCACAACAAAGACTGGGACATTAAAAAGATTATCTTGTATATTTAGAGTTAATTCAAGTAATCCCTTCACAGGGAAATTATCCTTGCCTGCAAAAGCAGTCAAATGCACACTGGGCACTGGTTTTAGCTTTGCCGAACGAAAAGAATTTTGAAGGTTTTGCCAAATATCATAATTGAGGAGGTTCAGCTCCGCCCCAGTATCCAGGATACACTTAATTTGCATTTCCCCCACCTTACAATCTATAGAAGGGGAAGGAAATATCTCGAAATCATGTTTGGACATATTCCCTTCTTCTTCCTTTAACACGAAATAGGTCAGTAATTTCAAAGAAGACTCATTTTCAATCGACACATTTTCTTTCTCAAAAGAATAAAGTTTACTAACATTTTGATTCGGGGAGAGAAGTTGATTGGAGCAGCCGTCGTCTCCCCTCAGTGACGACTGCTCAACATGTTTTCCGAAACAACTACCGGATTTGTCGGTTCCGCAGTCACCGAAGTGTACGGTGGACGTAAAGCGGAAGTGACAGTAGTCACAACAGGTAAGTTTTGGGGAAACGAAGAAGTTACCATAGTAACGGAAGGACCTAGCATCATAACCGGTTTCATATTGTTAAAATTGTACATTCCCGGTACCGTGTAAGGTACTGGTACTGGAACACCCCCATACATCGGAACCGGCTGAATACCGTTCATGGGTCTAAAGTTATTATTTCTATTCTTGTCCCATCCTTGTTTTTGGTTTCGATTTCTTTTCCAGCTATTGCGGTATAATCTCCCGTTAAATTTTGAGGTTTATTTCCAAATTGAGAATTAGAATTATTTTCTCTTCCCCCACATTCATTGCGAATTGGCTCGGTTTGTACCGCATTATCGGTTCGATTAGAGTTAGTCGGTAAAAAGAATGTTTTCCTAATTTGGGGTTTCCTAGGTGGAAATTTTGAATTGCCCTGATTTCCTAACGAGGGAGTTGGACTACACCCTAACTCAGCTATTCTTAACATCAGATCCTGCACTGTGCTAACTGAGCCTAGTTTCAAAATTTTTGCTTCTTCCTCAGGAAGGCAGTCCAGGATCAGATCCTTCAGCTCTTGATCCGAAGGTGAAGTTATAATTAAATTGTATTTCTCCACAATGTGACGCACAAAACCCAACAAGGAAGCATGTTTTGACTTATCATATCGTAACGAGTAGAGGTGGCGCTTTTGTGCCCTCTAGTCGTTCTGATATGTATTGAAGCTTAAAAAGCCGCACAAAATCAGGGAAAGATTTTATCTGAGAAGCAACACTACGATACCAAATTTTAGCTGACTTTTCTAGAACTCGTCCCA
The DNA here is from genome assembly GCF_964235325.1 of Thermobia domestica. Taxonomy (NCBI): domain Eukaryota; kingdom Metazoa; phylum Arthropoda; class Insecta; order Zygentoma; family Lepismatidae; genus Thermobia; species Thermobia domestica. The sequence goes on from NC_137462.1 coordinate 179,289,130, forward strand.
CTATATATATACGATCCCTATCAGTGAGAACGTACATACTCATCGTTTGTAAGAGATCATCTAAAAAGATTTGTGCTACCCCTTGCGTTAATTGACCGCCAAATTTTGGGAAGTGATGAATTTCTTTGAGATACGTGCCAGCCCCCCTTTTATATGAAGGACTAGTCTCCCAAGATTTAATCTTTTGATTTAGCTCCAAACTCATTGGATTGTCCTGATCGTTAATGACCAGATCTCTATGACCACACTGATTTTCACTAATCCCCGTACGGACCGATTTCTTTGTCTTTTTCTTCCTTTTTAGCCGATTAGGTTTACGAAATTCTTTGCAGCATTCTTCCGAATCCGTCGAAGAAGACGAAGAATAATTCATGTCGTTCTCGGTGTCATTCGCTAAAATATCATCAAGTTTGAATACTGGAGTTCTTGGAAGTGCATTATCATCTCGAACCGATCTACGACTTTCAAAAGGAGTTTCAGCTAAATTTAGGTTACCACGGTTCTCGATCAGATTTTTCAAAGTTTCGGCATTTCGTTCACATCGATCACGACTATGACGATACGCATCAATTACATCTTTTTCTATCGATTGAATCATATTGACTGTCTTTTCGTTAGCTTCCCGAAGTTGTCTATGTTCCTCAACTTGCCTCTCTTTTACATTTTGCAAGTCACTAGTTAATCTTACATTTACTTTACTAATGTCACATTTCAAAATTTCCATATCCTTAGCCAAAGTTTCGACCTTACAATCTACAATTTCTGCAGTTTCTTTGCAAGTTTTATTTGTGTTTTCTAAGTCCGACCTAACCTTGGTAATTTCGACATTTAAATTATCTACTTCTTTACTACAAAACTCTCTGACATTTTCTATAGTTTGACCTAAATTTTGATTACTGTCTTCCAATTCAGTTCTTAACTGTGACACCTCACGTTTCAAATCACGTTTAACAGCAGATAATTCCTCCTGTACCGAGGAAAGAGATTCTTTAATCGTAACAATATCTACCTTTAAGTCATTCGTATTAGCGTCCATTTTACCATTTAACTTGTTTATGTCAGATCTTAAATCATTGTTACCGGCATCCATTTTACCGCTCATGACAGACATTTCTGTTCGCAAATCCTTGATTATTCCGATCAACGTTTTAAGCAATGGTCCCCCACCAATTTCAATTTCGGGTATACCTTTCTTTTTCGGATTTCGCACCACAGGTGGTTCAGTTTCTGTATCTAACGCACTATCCAACTTACAGTCGAAACAAACCCATTTATTGTTAGTGGTACGTAACACTTCCTGTTCCTCATCAGGAATGTTCAAACAACGGATGTGGAACCATTGATCACATGTTTCACAGCGTATGGATACACTGTCACTAGCATTGTACTTATTGTCACAACATTTAAAGTGTTCGGTAGAACCATCTACACTAAGACTTTCGTCACTCATTTTCATTAATTGGGTCACGCGTCTAACAACTCATCATCATCATATCCACTCATTACTACACATGCTTATCACTTATCTCAGTTTGGCACACAAAACAATAATGATAAAATATATTAATACATATCCTTGGCTAAGGGTCGCCAATTATAACACCATCTCAGGGTATTGAAAAAAAATATCAAGGCTATATTAGACTTAATGTTTGGGTTGTTTTAGCTTGAGGAAAGAAAATTGAAGTTACTATCTATCATCAGAAGATTTCCAAATTCTTGTTTCGTGGCTAACCAAGAATGAAAGAAGAATTAACATTGTTCAGCTTAACTAGTATATTGCAAAAAAAAATAGAACTATATAAGTTTAAGTCTATGAATTGTATTTGAAATCATAGAATCAAATTTTTATGACCTTTTTATTCGTGCCATTCGTTAACAATTACATTATAACAGATTAAAAAAAATTTTCATGTTTGTCATTGAACATTTGCCTCCATCGCGATATCTCCAATACGCTTCATCGAGTGATTCAACATATCTAACTTCTCACACATATTTCGTTAATACATATAGAAACTCATTACACTCAAATAGTGGGCGATCCATCCTCTATACTTATATATTGACAAAGAAATTGATTGGGCGTTCATTGCTTATAACATCCCTGTCATTTCTCAAATTAAAAATACAAACATAGGCCGTATCACTGCTACTACAATTTCATTTTAATTTAAAAGTAAATCAGTAGCAATATTACTCTACGTTAGCCTTATGTATCCTTTGCATAATACATCTAATGTGAAAAAGCACTACTATTAATGACAAATGATATATTTACAAATGTAGAGCGAAGAAAAAAATCTACGTCTACTCGACAGGGTCCAAATATTAGAACGCCTTTTAAAACTATTATCACTTTAACTTATTATTACTTTGTTCACAACTAATCAGACTTAAAGAGGAATGGATACGCATAAGAAATCGTATTCTACTTGAGCGAAGCAAGTTGAGAAATATTCTAACTTCATCGGTTTCTGATGAGGCAAATATGTGTTTTATGAATAGGCACGAAGATTTGATTTCATACTATAATCATAGCACGTTCAAAGTAAACATCTACCTAAACTAAAAAAAAACATTGCACGAAGTGGTATTTTAGAAATAATGATATTAAAATTCGAAGGTATGTCTAAAGTAAAGTTTCACCGGATCAACACACCGATTATTCGCACTTACACCATGATTCGATATCAACATCAAGAACACGTTAATTTTGATTTTTTTTAACGTAAAGACTAAATAGGGCACATAACTAAATAGTAGAAACACGTTCAAAGTACAATTTTCCCGAATTTATACTATTGAGCATATAGGAATGTATCATAAATAGTATCAAAGAGCACACGATAAAATATGGAAAGCGCGCATACGAAAATTATATCACAAAATAGCATCCCTAACTTACAAGACTAAATACATGTTACAACGCAATATGGAAAGGACACGAAAGGAAATTTCAAACTATTAACCTATGTTGAGATACACTATGAAAGGGCACATGACAACATATTACAAGACACGTTCGAAATACAATTTTATCGACTATACACGTACGAAAACGGAAATTTTTACCTAACCTACACGCATGTATCATTAATATGAATAAAAAGGACACATTAATATATTAAGGCACTCTCAAAGAAATTTCATCATAACGTTTATACTTGACATACTTTATGAAGCGATGTTAAATCAAATGAAATGGGTTACGAAGCACTTAAATTCTTAGATACGAAACATTCATAGATGCGTTCATAGTAAAGGGTTTCCTAATAACATAACATATATCACATTGCAATATATAAAAGGCACGTATTAGATTTAGAAGCACAGCACAGATAAAAAATTTCCTAACCTAACCTACATAAATATTATGGGTCACACGTTTACAACTTAGATCTAACCTAACCTACAACAAATGCTTCACAAACTAAAACACCACTATGGGACATAATTCAGCAATGCGTTCAGACTAACCCTATCTAACCTAAACATTCAAAATTTTCAAGATACATCACTATCGAAAGGTGCGTCCAAAGTAAAGTATCACCATAATTCCAACATACACATTTTCAAATTCACGTAGGGACACACATAAGATTTAATAATTCAATTACACATGCTTATGGCATGCAACATATGTATATGAGTGGATAGATACGATGAGTTTAGAGACGCGTAACGCTTTCCGATTTAACTAGACATAGTAATCTTGACGGACTCCATGACTGAACAAGAAAAATAAAGAATTGACATTACCAGTTCAAGAGTTTCCACAGGTTATGTAAGTCCAACCTTCAAGTCCACAAGGTGGGTTTCATCTACCTGCTTCTTAAAATCCAAATTTGATGTCACCGGAGCACTGGTTCAAGTTCCTACTATTGTAGGATTTCGTTCCCGTAACCCGTTGTCGTCAACTTTGGAAACTACATCCCCTTTCCATCACTCTATCTCATCCGTAATGGCGGAGATTGCACTTGGCGGCCTTTGGCCTAAAGGTATTTAAATTAATTTCGAAGTCAGGCTCCTCGATTCTTTTCTTTCCTTTCTATTTATCCAGGTTGACCAAAATATTAACATTTAAACAAGGTTGACTTCCAAAACTGCTTTAGTTATCGAATTTTCCGAAATTTAAAGGAGCCTAACTCAGACCGCCTTCTGTATCCTTTACATCATGGTGGTGAACTACGTCATTTTTCTCACAATACCAGACCTTTATAAACGTGTTTTCGATATTAGATATCTGACTACGATTGAAATAATATTTATAGCCATTACACATCAGTACCGACACTTAGCCTTCGAAACAAACTAAATTATGTATTGAATTTAATATCCGGATTCTATAGATTTTAAATATGATAAAAAATTTTAACTCACCTATATCAGCCCGGTCTTGTTGATACGGTTGTCAAGGCGACCGCTACTTGTCAACCCGCATACGGTCGCCATCTTGCTTGACAGCAATTGCTTGATAGCGATTCAAATGCCTTCTTGTGGGAATAACCAGAAGGATCGCCATATCAGCAGTAATATAATGTAACAAATGAACGCCAAGGTGATTAACAAATGAATGAAATATAACAACACAACTACATCAGATATTCGGTAAACTTTTAAGCTAAAATTTAGTAGTATTTAGTTTTACTTATATTAATTGTTCTAAGAATACTGTATAGACTGTAAAGAAATTGTTACATGATTTGAAGTGAATCGGTACTTTACTGAGTTTAAGGAAAACAATAGAATTTTCGGATGAAATTTTCAGATGTGTTTACGTGCGTATTTCATGTTAAAAATTGAGTACATTTATACTTCTGTGCCATTCCTTGTACTAACAATAATGAAAACAAATTAACAATAACAAAACTGGGCACAGTAATACTATACGAGAACCAACGTCAACCGGTAAATATTAAAATACGGGAGCCAACTTAAACAGAATGTAAACAACCGGTAATCGGTCTGTTACATTTTTCCCGGCGACTTTAAGAAAAAATTTTTTTTAACTACTTAAAACCTTAACATTTTAATTTTTATTTTTTTAATATTTTCTTTTTTCTTTTCTTTTTTTATTTTATTTTTATTTTTTTATTTTTTTCATGACTGTTTAAAGTCTTTCAATAATTCTTCTCTCTTTTCTGGAGAGCAGTTGAACAATTTTATATTTGATAAATTTTGAGTCGGCACTTCTCTCCCCTCCAAATCTTTTAAAGAAACAGAGTTGTGATGCACTCGAATCACAACAAAAGGCCCTGTGAACACAGGCATGTACTTATGTGTGACCTTCTTAAAGGCGTCAGATTGAAAATGTGTTTTGACCATTACCAAATCCATTTCCTTAATTTCAATCACATTTGTTTGCGACTTTCGTTTCCGTTTTGATAACAAACGGGGTTCTACCTGAATATGTCGTTTAGAATTTTCTATTTCTTTCAATTCAGAAGGCCATGGAAATTTTTCTCTGAATCGATCGGCAGCCGAGAAAGAAATGAACACCTCAGCAGGCGTACATCCAATAGTACTATTATAAGAATAGTTTAGCAGATCTTGTGCCGTCTTTAGCACTGTTTTCCACTTAGTGTGGTTATGGCTACACAATAATCGAATAATTCGATTGACTTCTCGATGCGAACGTTCCACGATGCCATTTCCAGAAGGGTTATATGGCGAGACCAAAATATGCTGAATTTGGTGATCATGACAGTAAGTCTTCCACGTGTTCGAGAGGAACTGTGGGCCCTGGTCGGATATGATAAAATTCGGATAAGGGAAGAGGTAAAAATATTCCTTTTCTAGCGTCCGAACAATCTCAGCAGTTGTGGCAGTCCTTAACGGTAAGTAGCACAGAAACCGTGAATAGACATCAACAATTGAGAGGATGTAGTAGAATCCATAGCTATATGGCAATTTCCCCACGAGATCGATGCATAATTTGGAATGTGGCTTATCTGCCTCAATATGCAGATCCTCACGAGCGATGATTCTATTGGAGAACTTCGTTCGGGCACACAATTCGCAATTATTGATGAAATTTTGAAACATCCGTTTTTGTCCTTTCCAGAAAAACAATTCTTGAACTAATTTTAAACATTTGCTAACACCAAAATGCCCCGTTTCATGAACCTTCCTAATCGTTCTCTCAATTAATGACTCCGGGATTACCAGCAGCCAATGTTTCGTTTTTAAATTTTGAATATATACCAAATTATTTACTTGCCGAATTCGAGATTCGATATCGTCTGACATTTTCGCTTTTAATTCATTACAGTACTTATCACCCGCTTGCATTTGCATCAACTCATTTACAGTGAACCACGCACTTTCATCATAACAAATAAAATTAACATGATACTCTTCAGGTTCGGCAGGGAGTTTCGGAGTATTGCGACTCAATATGTCGGCTATTTTATTGTCCACTCCCTTAATGTGCTCGAACCGAAGATCGAACCTCTGTAATTTTAACAAAATTTTTGTGGTTCGGGGATCTAAGTTCTGTAAGGTAAAAGCGTATGTCACTGCGCTGTTGTCACAATGGACCGTGACTTTTCTACCTAAAATATAGTATGAGAAATGTTCACATAGAAACAATACTGCCAGCAACTCCAATTGGAAGATCGAATAGGAAACTTCATATAACTTTAATTTTCTACTTGCATAGCCGATAACGAGAAGTTCTCCAGTATCATCATACTGAGCCAGATAGCCAGCCAAATTCTCTAGTGACGCATCTGAAAATAAATGAAAGGGTTGATCGAAATTGGGTTGACTGAGCGCTGGAGGCTCACTCAACAACTCTCTCAATTGTTGAAATCTATTCAATAATTCCTCAGTTAGACAATATTTCTTGTCTTTCTTTAATAAATCGAAAAATGGTGCTGTTAAAGCCGCAAACTGAAGAATAAATTTCCTTCGCCAAGAAAGAATGCCTAAGAAGGACCTAAGTTTCTTCTTGGTTTTCGGTATCGGAAAGTACCTTATCGCTTCATTTTGTTTGGGATTCGGTTTTAATTCCTTCCCATTCACAATGTGTCCTAAAAATAAAATTTCAGACTTGACGAATTGACATTTCTTGAAATTTAGCGCAAAATTTCCAAAGGTTAGAATTTCAAAGAGTTGTTCCAAATGAATAAAATGTTCGTCAAAAGTAGAACTAAAACACATTAAATCGTCCAAATACACTACAACGAATTTTCTAGTATCTAATCCAAAATATGAATTCATCACATTTTGGAAGATACTAGGACTAGACGTTAAACCCATTGGTAGGACACATAATACATATTGTCGACCTAAATAGATAAAGCTTGTGGATGCGAAGGAATCTGGGTGCAGTCTAATGCCATAATATCCCATCGTAGCATCCATGGAGCTAAAAATTTTAGCTCCAGAGATGCGAGTAAGAATCTCGTTAATGGGTTCGACCTGTATTTTAGGACTTACGACCTTTAAGTTCAGTAATCTGAGGTCGATTACAGGCCTCACACCTCCAGAGGACTTTTGCACGCAATGAATTGGGTTGCGATAACTGCTGGGATGTTCTTTAGCTATCCCCAACCTTATCCATTTATTCAATTCTTCCTCAAACTCTTTTTGCATAGCTTGAGGGATTGGATAGATCTTTCCGACAACAGGTTCTTGGTCTGTTAATTCTATTTTATAAGGTTCGCATCGAATGAGTTTGGGATATTCGCAAAATAAGTGCTTGAATTTAAGGAGCAAATTTTCTAATTTCATTTTTGTATCATCATCTAAATCATCGCGACCTTTAATGTATTCTTTGATTTCCAATTCAGAAATCTCACCGTAATCTCTACATTGTTCATTAGAAGAAGGAAGAATTTTGTTAGGTTCACGTAATTCCGAATTAGTATCTAAATGAACAAGGAGTATCTTTGGATAAGAGATATCCAAAGTTACTTCTTCCTCACTATTATTTTTCAAGATTAACTTTCTGTTATGACTATCCAATGTGAATCTAAACTTAGCGAAGAATGGCGAGCCCAATAACAGTCCAGCCTTCATGTCTTTCACAACAAAGACTGGGACATTAAAAAGATTATCTTGTATATTTAGAGTTAATTCAAGTAATCCCTTCACAGGGAAATTATCCTTGCCTGCAAAAGCAGTCAAATGCACACTGGGCACTGGTTTTAGCTTTGCCGAACGAAAAGAATTTTGAAGGTTTTGCCAAATATCATAATTGAGGAGGTTCAGCTCCGCCCCAGTATCCAGGATACACTTAATTTGCATTTCCCCCACCTTACAATCTATAGAAGGGGAAGGAAATATCTCGAAATCTTGTTTGGACATATTCCCTTCTTCTTCCTTTAACACGAAATAGGTCAGTAATTTCAAAGAAGACTCATTTTCAATCGACACATTTTCTTTCTCAAAAGAATAAAGTTTACTAACATTTTGATTCGGGGAGAGAAGTTGATTGGAGCAGGCGTTGTCTCCCCTCAGTGACGACTGCTCAACATGTTTTCCGAAACAACTACCGGATTTGTCGGTTCCGCAGTCACCGAAGGGTACGGTGGACGTAAAGCGGAAGTGACAGTAGTCACAACAGGTAAGTTTTGGGGAAACGAAGAAGTTACCATAGTAACGGAAGGACCTAGCATCATAACCGGTTTCATATTGTTAAAATTGTACATTCCCGGTACCGTGTAAGGTACTGGTACTGGAACACCCCCATACATCGGAACCGGCTGAATACCGTTCATGGGTCTAAAGTTATTATTTCTATTCTTGTCCCATCCTTGTTTTTGGTTTCGATTTCTTTTCCAGCTATTGCGGTATAATCTCCCGTTAAATTTTGAGGTTTATTTCCAAATTGAGAATTAGAATTATTTTCTCTTCCCCCACATTCATTGCGAATTGGCTCGGTTTGTACCGCATTATCGGTTCGATTAGAGTTAGTCGGTAAAAAGAATGTTTTCCTAATTTGGGGTTTCCTAGGTGGAAATTTTGAATTGCCCTGATTTCCTAACGAGGGAGTTGGACTACACCCTAACTCAGCTATTCTTAACATCAGATCCTGCACTGTGCTAACTGAGCCTAGTTTCAAAATTTTTGCTTCTTCCTCAGGAAGGCAGTCCAGGATCAGATCCTTCAGCTCTTGATCCGAAGGTGAAGTTACAATTAAATTGTATTTCTCCACAATGTGACGCACAAAACCCAACAAGGAAGCATGTTTTGACTTATCATATCGTAACGAGTAGAGGTGGCGCTTTTGTGCCCTCTAGTCGTTCTGATATGTATTGAAGCTTAAAAAGCCGCACAAAATCAGGGAAAGATTTTATCTGAGAAGCAACACTACGATACCAAATTTTAGCTGACTTTTCTAGAACTCGTCCCACTATATATATACGATCCCTATCAGTGAGAACGTACATACTCATCGTTTGTAAGAGATCATCTAAAAAGATTTGTGCTACCCCTTGCGTTAATTGACCGCCAAATTTTGGGAAGTGATGAATTTCTTTGAGATACGTGCCAGCCCCCCTTTTATATGAAGGACTAGTCTCCCAAGATTTAATCTTTTGATTTAGCTCCAAACTCATTGGATTGTCCTGATCGTTAATGACCAGATCTCTATGACCACACTGATTTTCACTAATCCCCGTACGGACCGATTTCTTTGTCTTTTTCTTCCTTTTTAGCCGATTAGGTTTACGAAATTCTTTGCAGCATTCTTCCGAATCCGTCGAAGAAGACGAAGAATAATTCATGTCGTTCTCGGTGTCATTCGCTAAAATATCATCAAGTTTGAATACTGGAGTTCTTGGAAGTGCATTATCATCTCGAACCGATCTACGACTTTCAAAAGGAGTTTCAGCTAAATTTAGGTTACCACGGTTCTCGATCAGATTTTTCAAAGTTTCGGCATTTCGTTCACATCGATCACGACTATGACGATACGCATCAATTACATCTTTTTCTATCGATTGAATCATATTGACTGTCTTTTCGTTAGCTTCCCGAAGTTGTCTATGTTCCTCAACTTGCCTCTCTTTTACATTTTGCAAGTCACTAGTTAATCTTACATTTACTTTACTAATGTCACATTTCAAAATTTCCATATCCTTAGCCAAAGTTTCGACCTTACAATCTACAATTTCTGCAGTTTCTTTGCAAGTTTTATTTGTGTTTTCTAAGTCCGACCTAACCTTGGTAATTTCGACATTTAAATTATCTACTTCTTTACTACAAAACTCTCTGACATTTTCTATAGTTTGACCTAAATTTTGATTACTGTCTTCCAATTCAGTTCTTAACTGTGACACCTCACGTTTCAAATCACGTTTAACAGCAGATAATTCCTCCTGTACCGAGGAAAGAGATTCTTTAATCGTAACAATATCTACCTTTAAGTCATTCGTATTAGCGTCCATTTTACCATTTAACTTGTTTATGTCAGATCTTAAATCATTGTTACCGGCATCCATTTTACCGCTCATGACAGACATTTCTGTTCGCAAATCCTTGATTATTCCGATCAACGTTTTAAGCAATGGTCCCCCACCAATTTCAATTTCGGGTATACCTTTCTTTTTCGGATTTCGCACCACAGGTGGTTCAGTTTCTGTATCTAACGCACTATCCAACTTACAGTCGAAACAAACCCATTTATTGTTAGTGGTACGTAACACTTCCTGTTCCTCATCAGGAATGTTCAAACAACGGATGTGGAACCATTGATCACATGTTTCACAGCGTATGGATACACTGTCACTAGCATTGTACTTATTGTCACAACATTTAAAGTGTTCGGTAGAACCATCTACACTAAGACTTTCGTCACTCATTTTCATTAATTGGGTCACGCGTCTAACAACTCATCATCATCATATCCACTCATTACTACACATGCTTATCACTTATCTCAGTTTGGCACACAAAACAATAATGATAAAATATATTAATACATATCATTGGCTAAGGGTCGCCAATTATAACACCATCTCAGGGTATTGAAAAAAAATATCAAGGTTATATTAGACTTAATGTTTGAGTTGTGTTAGCTTGAGGAAAGAAAATTGAAGTTACTATCTATCATCAGAAGATTTCCAAATTCTTGTTTCGTGGCTAACCAAGAATGAAAGAAGAATTAACATTGTTCAGCTTAACTAGTATATTGCAAAAAAAAATAGAACTATATAAGTTTAAGTCTATGAATTGTATTTGAAATCATAGAATCAAATTTTTATGACCTTTTTATTCGTGCCATTCGTTAACAATTACATTATAACAGATTAAAAAAAATTTTCATGTTTGTCATTGAACATTTGCCTCCATCGCGATATCTCCAATACGCTTCATCGAGTGATTCAACATATCTAACTTCTCACACATATTTCGTTAATACATATAGAAACTCATTACACTCAAATAGTGGGCGATCCCAAGGTATATAAAATAACAGGTAGCCCCAGTTTGCGATTAGCGTTCTGATTGGCTCCCTGTCCGTGACGTCATGTGGAGGTATCGGTGAAGATTTTTTTCGCTTGCCTGCTTGTTACATTTCGCGCTTTATTCGTAAAACTGGATTCAAAACATAATTATGATATTCCTTGTCTTTCCAAATAAATTAATGAGTTATTTCTACTCACAGATGAGACAATATAATGTAATAAATCTATAAATACCGTCAATAATGATTAATTATTTATACAAATAAGAATGATGGTAATGTTTACTCGCTAATTCATTCTAGAGCTTTGGATAGATTTTTATAATTTTTAGTACCGTACATGAGTGGAACTGGCTAGCCCTTATTACTGGAGAGCTCTTATTACTTTGATTAAAGGGCGAATCCTAAGGGGTAGCAGGGGTTCAAAATTTGTACCTAAAATACAATATCTCACGAACCTATCAACATTAGCGTGCGCAGGACACTGGATGTGGGTGCCAGATCTAAAGTACCACCATATGGAATGTCGTCCCCCCACCTTATCCCCTAAGTAAAGATGGCGTCATTGCACCCGATGCTGCGTCGGCGACGCACGGCTCACCTTGCAGACGGGAAATAATTTACACGTAATTATTTTGTAAACACCTCTTCTTCTGACATTCAATCGTTACACCTTACGAACATAGCGCACACACTCTTTATCTTTCTTAATTCACAAAAAAATAATGGTACTGTTAACTATTATAAAATTAACATGTCATATTTGGCACGCGGAAGTTTTAAATGTGATTTTCTGAAGCAGAATGTAGATCACTCTCTTCTCAGTTTGTAATAATTCTACATAAAAATGTCTGTCTAATGGGGGTGCCAAGGCACCCATGGCACCCACGTTGCTCACGTCTGTGCCTATCAAATTAGAAAGATGAAACTCGGTATATAAACTCCTCATTAAGCTTAAAGAAAAACATGTCCCATTGTTTTTGAAAATTTCCGTTTTAAGGGGAAGAGGGGGCATTTTCTATTCATTGTAACAATGTTTGATTGCTAACTTCTCCTCGACCAACTTTAACGATTTTTGGTACTTTAATGCAGCCAGGCCTAACTTTGGATCTTATCATTTTTTCGCTCGGGATGAGAGGAGATAGGAAGGAGGTGACAAATAATCAAAAACAGCCGAAATTGGTGTCCAGTCCATAATTTTCAGGGTCACTGAAATGAATAGTCACCATTCCGGTACCTCAAAACCAAATTCATCCTCTATGGGCGTGGGGAAGGGGTGGCATTATGGATTTTTGTCGTTGCACTTTCATTGAAACATGTATTCTAAGGGTGGAAGGAGTTCAAATACTTTCCATAAACCAATCCTCTCAATAAGAACATTTCAGGTAGTAAAATACGTAAAGCAAACATTATTCAAAATTTCAGAGATTCCGGGTATGTAATAACAAATTAGGTTAGGTTGTGTTATGATAGGTTATGTTAGAAATCTAATCTACCCTAACCTAATATAACCGAATCTAACCTAACCTAATTTGATTAGGTTAGGTTAAGTTAGGTCAGGTTAGAAATCTAACCTAACCCGTTGTATTTAGTGTGTATTAACTAAATTGTCAGGAATCGTGACTGCAAAATATTTCATTTACATCACTAATATTTGTTTATTGCTCAATATAACACATTTTACATTATGTATTACAGGTTATAAGTTGCACAGATATCTATAGAATGGTATACATACATAAAAGAACCACCTTCACAGGGGAAAATTTGCAGTTATTTGTCCTACACTTTGCCCTTCGATTTACCGGAATTTAGTTTTTGTAGCTTAGCCCCCTCTCTCGGCCAGCCTTTCAATTATAGGAATATGGTAAGAGTGCACTTTGATCAGAACAAATGATTTTGTCACACGATGTGGCATTCGAGAAAGAATAAAATCAATGTGAAGTGTACGTAACAGGTACGGTTCGGTTAAACAGAATTAGATTAGTTTATATTAGGTAAAGTTAGGTTAGGTTCGGTTCGTAATAGGTTCCTATGAATGTTCTGCTCAAAGTGCACTTTGAGCACTTTGCTAGAATAATGTTTCAAATACTTAACAAAACTTATGAATATCATTTAAACTAAAGAATATATATATTCTTGTTGGTACCCTCTTCCACTTCGCTTTACGTACATAAACCCTTAAGCTTCAAGCCCTCAGAAACAAATGTCATAAAAGTAAAATTAATTATTGTTGTTACACACCTGTTTCTCAACTTGACTAGTGTCTAGTTTATTTCCCCCATGCCAGTTTGGTATCAATAATGAAGGAACAGCGTCAGATCTTAAACACTACTTTTGCAGGAAACTTAGAAGCTTGTTTTTTCAAACTCTTTGATAATCCTTTGGTGAAAAGTGAGCAGAACATATTCGTGTGTTATCCACATTAAAAGTGTTCTTTCGCTTACAGCGAGAAATCAATCCTTCTTCGAAGTTCATCAGTTTTAGGGAATCGATAAAACATTATTTCATTTGTATTGCTTCCTATGTTATTAGAATGAGCTACTGCACAAGTAAGATAACTTTTCCCCATCTTGAAACAGTAGTGTTATTGTTTATGCAGAATTTCACTTATTTTGAAAAATACCGCGATACCTCCACGTGACGTCACCGACCGCAAAGTATCCTGGGAAAAATGAGGGCACAAAAGCTATCCCGAGAGTCCCCTGGGGCGATCCATCCTCTATACTTATATATTGACAAAGAAATTGATTGGGCGTTCATTGCTTATAACATCCCTGTCATTTCTCAAATTAAAAATACAAACATAGGCCGTATCACTGCTACTACAATTTCATTTTAATTTAAAAGTAAATCAGTAGCAATATTACTCTACGTTAGCCTTATGTATCCTTTGCATAATACATCTAATGTGAAAAAGCACTACTATTAATGACAAATGATATATTTACAAATGTAGAGCGAAGAAAAAATCTACGTCTACTCGACAGGGTCCAAATATTAGAACGCCTTTTAAAACTATTATCACTTTAACTTATTATTACTTTGTTCACAACTAATCAGACTTAAAGAGGAATGGATACGCATAAGAAATCGTATTCTACTTGAGCGAAGCAAGTTGAGAAATATTCTAACTTCATCGGTTTCTGATGAGGCAAATATGTGTTTTATGAATAGGCACGAAGATTTGATTTCATACTATAATCATAGCACGTTCAAAGTAAACATCTACCTAAACTAATAAAAAAAACATTGCACGAAGTGGTATTTTAGAAATAATGATATTAAAATTCGAAGGTATGTCTAAAGTAAAGTTTCACCGGATCAACACACCGATTATTCGCACTTACACCATGATTCGATATCAACATCAAGAACACGTTAATTTTGATTTTTTTTAACGTACAAGACTAAATAGGGCACATAACTAAATAGTAGAAACACGTTCAAAGTACAATTTTCCCGAATTTATACGTATTGAGCATATAGGAATCTATCATAAATAGTATCAAAGAGCACACGATAAAATATGGAAAGCGCGCATACGAAAATTATATCACAAAATAGCATCCCTAACCTACAAGACTAAATACATGTTACAACGCAATATGGAAAGGACACGAAAGGAAATTTCAAACTATTAACCTATGTTGAGATACACTATGAAAGGGCACATGACAACATATTAAAAGACACGTTCGAAATACAATTTTATCGACTATACACGTACGAAAACGGAAATTTTTACCTAACCTACACGCATGTATCATTAATATGAATAAAAAGGACACATTAATATATTAAGGCACTCTCAAAGAAATTTCATCATAACGTTTATACTTGACATACTTTATGAAGCGATGTTAAATCAAATGAAATGGGTTACGAAGCACTTAAATTCTTAGATACGAAACATTCATAGATGCGTTCATAGTAAAGGGTTTCCTAATAACATAACATATATCACATTGCAATATATAAAAGGCACGTATTAGATTTAGAAGCACAGCACAGATAAAAAATTTCCTAACCTAACCTACATAAATATTATGGGTCACACGTTTACAACTTAGATCTAACCTAACCTACAACAAATGCTTCACAAACTAAAACACCACTATGGGACATAATTCAGCAATGCGTTCAGACTAACCCTATCTAACCTAAACATTCAAAATTTTCAAGATACATCACTATCGAAAGGTGCGTCCAAAGTAAAGTATCACCATAATTCCAACATACACATTTTCAAATTCACGTAGGGACACACATAAGATTTAATAATTCAATTACACATGCTTATGGCATGCAACATATGTATATGAGTGGATAGATACGATGAGTTTAGAGACGCGTAACGCTTTCCGATTTAACTAGACATAGTAATCTTGACGGACTCCATGACTGAACAAGAAAAATAAAGAATTGACATTACCAGTTCAAGAGTTTCCACAGGTTATGTAAGTCCAACCTTCAAGTCCACAAGGTGGGTTTCATCTACCTGCTTCTTAAAATCCAAATTTGATGTCACCGGAGCACTGGTTCAAGTTCCTACTATTGTAGGATTTCGTTCCCGTAACCCGTTGTCGTCAACTTTGGAAACTACATCCCCTTTCCATCACTCTATCTCATCCGTAATGGCGGAGATTGCACTTGGCGGCCTTTGGCCTAAAGGTATTTAAATTAATTTCGAAGTCAGGCTCCTCGATTCTTTTCTTTCCTTTCTATTTATCCAGGTTGACCAAAATATTAACATTTAAACAAGGTTGACTTCCAAAACTGCTTTAGTTATCGAATTTTCCGAAATTTAAAGGAGCCTAACTCAGACCGCCTTCTGTATCCTTTACATCATGGTGGTGAACTACGTCATTTTTCTCACAATACCAGACCTTTATAAACGTGTTTTCGATATTAGATATCTGACTACGATTGAAATAATATTTATAGCCATTACACATCAGTACCGACACTTAGCCTTCGAAACAAACTAAATTATGTATTGAATTTAATATCCGGATTCTATAGATTTTAAATATGATAAAAAATTTTAACTCACCTATATCAGCCCGGTCTTGTTGATACGGTTGTCAAGGCGACCGCTACTTGTCAACCCGCATACGGTCGCCATCTTGCTTGACAGCAATTGCTTGATAGCGATTCAAATGCCTTCTTGTGGGAATAACCAGAAGGATCGCCATATCAGCAGTAATATAATGTAACAAATGAACGCCAAGGTGATTAACAAATGAATGAAATATAACAACACAACTACATCAGATATTCGGTAAACTTTTAAGCTAAAATTTAGTAGTATTTAGTTTTACTTATATTAATTGTTCTAAGAATACTGTATAGACTGTAAAGAAATTGTTACATGATTTGAAGTGAATCGGTACTTTACTGAGTTTAAGGAAAACAATAGAATTTTCGGATGAAATTTTCAGATGTGTTTACGTGCGTATTTTATGTTAAAAATTGAGTACATTTATACTTCTGTGCCATTCCTTGTACTAACAATAATGAAAACAAATTAACAATAACAAAACTGGGCACAGTAATACTATACGAGAACCAACGTCAACCGGTAAATATTAAAATACGGGAGCCAACTTAAACAGAATGTAAACAACCGGTAATCGGTCTGTTACATTTTTCCCGGCGACTTTAAGAAAAAAAATTTTTTAACTACTTAAAACGTTAACATTTTAATTTTTATTTTTTTTAATATTTTCTTTTTTCTTTTTTTATTTGTTTTTTTTATTTTATTTTTATTTTTTTATTTTTTTCATGACTGTTTAAAGTCTTTCAATAATTCTTCTCTCTTTTCTGGAGAGCAGTTGAACAATTTTATATTTGATAAATTTTGAGTCGGCACTTCTCTCCCCTCCAAATCTTTTAAAGAAACAGAGTTGTGATGCACTCGAATCACAACAAAAGGCCCTGTGAACACAGGCATGTACTTATGTGTGACCTTCTTAAAGGCGTCAGATTGAAAATGTGTTTTGACCATTACCAAATCCATTTCCTTAATTTCAATCACATTTGTTTGCGACTTTCGTTTCCGTTTTGATAACAAACGGGGTTCTACCTGAATATGTCGTTTAGAATTTTCTATTTCTTTCAATTCAGAAGGCCATGGAAATTTTTCTCTGAATCGATCGGCAGCCGAGAAAGAAATGAACACCTCAGCAGGCGTACATCCAATAGTACTATTATAAGAATAGTTTAGCAGATCTTGTGCCGTCTTTAGCACTGTTTTCCACTTAGTGTGGTTATGGCTACACAATAATCGAATAATTCGATTGACTTCTCGATGCGAACGTTCCACGATGCCATTTCCAGAAGGGTTATATGGCGAGACCAAAATATGCTGAATTTGGTGATCATGGCAGTAAGTCTTCCACGTGTTCGAGAGGAACTGTGGGCCCTGGTCGGATATGATAAAATTCGGATAAGGGAAGAGGTAAAAATATTCCTTTTCTAGCGTCCGAACAATCTCAGCAGTTGTGGCAGTCCTTAACGGTAAGTAGCACAGAAACCGTGAATAGACATCAACAATTGAGAGGATGTAGTAGAATCCATAGCTACATGGCAATTTCCCCACGAGATCGATGCATAATTTGGAATGTGGCTTATCTGCCTCAATATGCAGATCCTCACGAGCGATGATTCTATTGGAGAACTTCGTTCGGGCACACAATTCGCAATTATTGATGAAATTTTGAAACATCCGTTTTTGTCCTTTCCAGAAAAACAATTCTTGAACTAATTTTAAACATTTGCTAACACCAAAATGCCCCGTTTCATGAACCTTCCTAATCGTTCTCTCAATTAATGACTCCGGGATTACCAGCAGCCAATGTTTCGTTTTTAAATTTTGAATATATACCAAATTATTTACTTGCCGAATTCGAGATTCGATATCGTCTGACATTTTCGCTTTTAATTCATTACAGTACTTATCACCCGCTTGCATTTGCATCAACTCATTTACAGTGAACCACGCACTTTCATCATAACAAATAAAATTAACATGATACTCTTCAGGTTCGGCAGGGAGTTCCGGAGTATTGCGACTCAATATGTCGGCTATTTTATTGTCCACTCCCTTAATGTGCTCGAACCGAAGATCGAACCTCTGTAATTTTAACAAAATTTTTGTGGTTCGGGGATCTAAGTTCTGTAAGGTAAAAGCGTATGTCACTGCGCTGTTGTCACAATGGACCGTGACTTTTCTACCTAAAATATAGTATGAGAAATGTTCACATAGAAACAATACTGCCAGCAACTCCAATTGGAAGATCGAATAGGAAACTTCATATAACTTTAATTTTCTACTTGCATAGCCGATAACGAGAAGTTCTCCAGTATCATCATACTGAGCCAGATAGCCAGCCAAATTCTCTAGTGACGCATCTGAAAATAAATGAAAGGGTTGATCGAAATTGGGTTGACTGAGCGCTGGAGGCTCACTCAACAACTCTCTCAATTGTTGAAATCTATTTAATAATTCCTCAGTTAGACAATATTTCTTGTCTTTCTTTAATAAATCGAAAAATGGTGCTGTTAAAGCCGCAAACAGAGGAATAAATTTCCTTCGCCAAGAAAGAATGCCTAAGAAGGACCTAAGTTTCTTCTTGGTTTTCGGTATCGGAAAGTACCTTATCGCTTCATTTTGTTTGGGATTCGGTTTTAATTCCTTCCTATTCACAATGTGTCCTAAAAATAAAATTTCAGACTTGACGAATTGACATTTCTTGAAATTTAGCGCAAAATTTCCAAAGGTTAGAATTTCAAAGAGTTGTTCCAAATGAATAAAATGTTCGTCAAAAGTAGAACTAAAACACATTAAATCGTCCAAATACACTACAACGAATTTTCTAGTATCTAATCCAAAATATGAATTCATCACATTTTGGAAGATACTAGGACTAGACGTTAAACCCATTGGTAGGACACATAATACATATTGTCGACCTAAATAGATAAAGCTTGTGGATGCGAAGGAATCTGGGTGCAGTCTAATGCCATAATATCCCATCGTAGCATCCATGGAGCTAAAAATTTTAGCTCCAGAGATGCGAGTAAGAATCTCGTTAATGGGTTCGACCTGTATTTTAGGACTTACGACCTTTAAGTTCAGTAATCTGAGGTCGATTACAGGCCTCACACCTCCAGAGGACTTTTGCACGCAATGAATTGGGTTGCGATAACTGCTGGGATGTTCTTTAGCTATCCCCAACCTTATCCATTTATTCAATTCTTCCTCAAACTCTTTTTGCATAGCTTGAGGGATTGGATAGATCTTTCCGACAACAGGTTCTTGGTCTGTTAATTCTATTTTATAAGGTTCGCATCGAATGGGTTTGGGATATTCGCAAAATAAGTGCTTGAATTTAAGGAGCAAATTTTCTAATTTCATTTTTGTATCATCATCTAAATCATCGCGACCTTTAATGTATTCTTTGCTTTCCAATTCAGAAATCTCACCGTAATCTCTACATTGTTCATTAGAAGAAGGAAGAATTTTGTTAGGTTCACGTAATTCCGAATTAGTATCTAAATGAACAAGGAGTATCTTTGGATAAGAGATATCCAAAGTTACTTCTTCCTCACTATTATTTTTCAAGATTAACTTTCTGTTATGACTATCCAATGTGACTCTAAACTTAGCGAAGAATGGCGAGCCCAATAACAGTCCAGCCTTCATGTCTTTCACAACAAAGACTGGGACATTAAAAAGATTATCTTGTATATTTAGAGTTAATTCAAGTAATCCCTTCACAGGGAAATTATCCTTGCCTGCAAAAGCAGTCAAATGCACACTGGGCACTGGTTTTAGCTTTGCCGAACGAAAAGAATTTTGAAGGTTTTGCCAAATATCATAATTGAGGAGGTTCAGCTCCGCCCCAGTATCCAGGATACACTTAATTTGCATTTCCCCCACCTTACAATCTATAGAAGGGGAAGGAAATATCTCGAAATCTTGTTTGAACATATTCCCTTCTTCTTCCTTTAACACGAAATAGGTCAGTAATTTCAAAGAAGACTCATTTTCAATCGACACATTTTCTTTCTCAAAAGAATAAAGTTTACTAACATTTTGATTCGGGGAGAGAAGTTGATTGGAGCAGCCGTCGTCTCCCCTCAGTGACGACTGCTCAACATGTTTTCCGAAACAACTACCGGATTTGTCGGTTCCGCAGTCACCGAAGGGTACGGTGGACGTAAAGCGGAAGTGACAGTAGTCACAACAGGTAAGTTTTGGGGAAACGAAGAAGTTACCATAGTAACGGAAGGACCTGGCATCATAACCGGTTTCATATTGTTAAAATTGTACATTCCCGGTACCGTGTAAGGTACTGGTACTGGAACACCCCCATACATCGGAACCGGCTGAATACCGTTCATGGGTCTAAAGTTATTATTTCTATTCTTGTCCCATCCTTGTTTTTGGTTTCGATTTCTTTTCCAGCTATTGCGGTATAATCTCCCGTTAAATTTTGAGGTTTATTTCCAAATTGAGAATTAGAATTATTTTCTCTTCCCCCACATTCATTGCGAATTGGCTCGGTTTGTACCGCATTATCGGTTCGATTAGAGTTAGTCGGTAAAAAGAATGTTTTCCTAATTTGGGGTTTCCTAGGTGGAAATTTTGAATTGCCCTGATTTCCTAACGAGGGAGTTGGACTACACCCTAACTCAGCTATTCTTAACATCAGATCCTGCACTGTGCTAACTGAGCCTAGTTTCAAAATTTTTGCTTCTTCCTCAGGAAGGCAGTCCAGGATCAGATCCTTCAGCTCTTGATCCGAAGGTGAAGTTACAATTAAATTGTATTTCTCCACAATGTGACGCACAAAACCCAACAAGGAAGCATGTTTTGACTTATCATATCGTAACGAGTAGAGGTGGCGCTTTTGTGCCCTCTAGTCGTTCTGATATGTATTGAAGCTTAAAAAGCCGCACAAAATCAGGGAAAGATTTTATCTGAGAAGCAACACTACGATACCAAATTTTAGCTGACTTTTCTAGAACTCGTCCCACTATATATATACGATCCCTATCAGTGAGAACGTACATACTCATCGTTTGTAAGAGATCATCTAAAAAGATTTGTGCTACCCCTTGCGTTAATTGACCGCCAAATTTTGGGAAGTGATGAATTTCTTTGAGATACGTGCCAGCCCCCCTTTTATATGAAGGACTAGTCTCCCAAGATTTAATCTTTTGATTTAGCTCCAAACTCATTGGATTGTCCTGATCGTTAATGACCAGATCTCTATGACCACACTGATTTTCACTAATCCCCGTACGGACCGATTTCTTTGTCTTTTTCTTCCTTTTTAGCCGATTAGGTTTACGAAATTCTTTGCAGCATTCTTCCGAATCCGTCGAAGAAGACGAAGAATAATTCATGTCGTTCTCGGTGTCATTCGCTAAAATATCATCAAGTTTGAATACTGGAGTTCTTGGAAGTGCATTATCATCTCGAACCGATCTACGACTTTCAAAAGGAGTTTCAGCTAAATTTAGGTTACCACGGTTCTCGATCAGATTTTTCAAAGTTTCGGCATTTCGTTCACATCGATCACGACTATGACGATACGCATCAATTACATCTTTTTCTATCGATTGAATCATATTGACTGTCTTTTCGTTAGCTTCCCGAAGTTGTCTATGTTCCTCAACTTGCCTCTCTTTTACATTTTGCAAGTCACTAGTTAATCTTACATTTACTTTACTAATGTCACATTTCAAAATTTCCATATCCTTAGCCAAAGTTTCGACCTTACAATCTACAATTTCTGCAGTTTCTTTGCAAGTTTTATTTGTGTTTTCTAAGTCCGACCTAACCTTGGTAATTTCGACATTTAAATTATCTACTTCTTTACTACAAAACTCTCTGACATTTTCTATAGTTTGACCTAAATTTTGATTACTGTCTTCCAATTCAGTTCTTAACTGTGACACCTCACGTTTCAAATCACGTTTAACAGCAGATAATTCCTCCTGTACCGAGGAAAGAGATTCTTTAATCGTAACAATATCTACCTTTAAGTCATTCGTATTAGCGTCCATTTTACCATTTAACTTGTTTATGTCAGATCTTAAATCATTGTTACCGGCATCCATTTTACCGCTCATGACAGACATTTCTGTTCGCAAATCCTTGATTATTCCGATCAACGTTTTAAGCAATGGTCCCCCACCAATTTCAATTTCGGGTATACCTTTCTTTTTCGGATTTCGCACCACAGGTGGTTCAGTTTCTGTATCTAACGCACTATCCAACTTACAGTCGAAACAAACCCATTTATTGTTAGTGGTACGTAACACTTCCTGTTCCTCATCAGGAATGTTCAAACAACGGATGTGGAACCATTGATCACATGTTTCACAGCGTATGGATACACTGTCACTAGCATTGTACTTATTGTCACAACATTTAAAGTGTTCGGTAGAACCATCTACACTAAGACTTTCGTCACTCATTTTCATTAATTGGGTCACGCGTCTAACAACTCATCATCATCATATCCACTCATTACTACACATGCTTATCACTTATCTCAGTTTGGCACACAAAACAATAATGATAAAATATATTAATACATATCATTGGCTAAGGGTCGCCAATTATAACACCATCTCAGGGTATTGAAAAAAAATATCAAGGTTATATTAGACTTAATGTTTGGGTTGTGTTAGCTTGAGGAAAGAAAATTGAAGTTACTATCTATCATCAGAAGATTTCCAAATTCTTGTTTCGTGGCTAACCAAGAATGAAAGAAGAATTAACATTGTTCAGCTTAACTAGTATATTGCAAAAAAAAAAAAAAAATAGAACTATATAAGTTTAAGTCTATGAATTGTATTTGAAATCATAGAATCAAATTTTTATGACCTTTTTATTCGTGCCATTCGTTAACAATTACATTATAACAGATTAAAAAAAAATTTTCATGTTTGTCATTGAACATTTGCCTCCATCGCGATATCTCCAATACGCTTCATCGAGTGATTCAACATATCTAACTTCTCACACATATTTCGTTAATACATATAGAAACTCATTACACTCAAATAGTGGGCGATCCATCCTCTATACTTATATATTGACAAAGAAATTGATTGGGCGTTCATTGCTTATAACATCCCTGTCATTTCTCAAATTAAAAATACAAACATAGGCCGTATCACTGCTACTACAATTTCATTTTAATTTAAAAGTAAATCAGTAGCAATATTACTCTACGTTAGCCTTATGTATCCTTTGCATAATACATCTAATGTGAAAAAGCACTACTATTAATGACAAATGATATATTTACAAATGTAGAGCGAAGAAAAAAATCTACGTCTACTCGACAGGGTCCAAATATTAGAACGCCTTTTAAAACTATTATCACTTTAACTTATTATTACTTTGTTCACAACTAATCAGACTTAAAGAGGAATGGATACGCATAAGAAATCGTATTCTACTTGAGCGAAGCAAGTTGAAAAATATTCTAACTTCATCGGTTTCTGATGAGGCAAATATGTGTTTTATGAATAGGCACGAAGATTTGATTTCATACTATAATCATAGCACGTTCAAAGTAAACATCTACCTAAACTAATAAAAAAAAACATTGCACGAAGTGGTATTTTAGAAATAATGATATTAAAATTCGAAGGTATGTCTAAAGTAAAGTTTCACCGGATCAACACACCGATTATTCGCACTTACACCATGATTCGATATCAACATCAAGAACACGTTAATTTTGATTTTTTTTAACGTACAAGACTAAATAGGGCACATAACTAAATAGTAGAAACACGTTCAAAGTACAATTTTCCCGAATTTATACGTATTGAGCATATAGGAATCTATCATAAATAGTATCAAAGAGCACACGATAAAATATGGAAAGCGCGCATACGAAAATTATATCACAAAATAGCATCCCTAACCTACAAGACTAAATACATGTTACAACGCAATATGGAAAGGACACGAAAGGAAATTTCAAACTATTAACCTATGTTGAGATACACTATGAAAGGGCACATGACAACATATTAAAAGACACGTTCGAAATACAATTTTATCGACTATACACGTACGAAAACGGAAATTTTTACCTAACCTACACGCATGCATCATTAATATGAATAAAAAGGACACATTAATATATTAAGGCACTCTCAAAGAAATTTCATCATAACGTTTATACTTGACATACTTTATGAAGCGATGTTAAATCAAATGAAATGGGTTACGAAGCACTTAAATTCTTAGATACGAAACATTCATAGATGCGTTCATAGTAAAGGGTTTCCTAATAACATAACATATATCACATTGCAATATATAAAAGGCACGTATTAGATTTAGAAGCACAGCACAGATAAAAAATTTCCTAACCTAACCTACATAAATATTATGGGTCACACGTTTACAACTTAGATCTAACCTAACCTACAACAAATGCTTCACAAACTAAAACACCACTATGGGACATAATTCAGCAATGCGTTCAGACTAACCCTATCTAACCTAAACATTCAAAATTTTCAAGATACATCACTATCGAAAGGTGCGTCCAAAGTAAAGTATCACCATAATTCCAACATACACATTTTCAAATTCACGTAGGGACACACATAAGATTTAATAATTCAATTACACATGCTTATGGCATGCAACATATGTATATGAGTGGATAGATACGATGAGTTTAGAGACGCGTAACGCTTTCCGATTTAACTAGACATAGTAATCTTGACGGACTCCATGACTGAACAAGAAAAATAAAGAATTGACATTACCAGTTCAAGAGTTTCCACAGGTTATGTAAGTCCAACCTTCAAGTCCACAAGGTGGGTTTCATCTACCTGCTTCTTAAAATCCAAATTTGATGTCACCGGAGCACTGGTTCAAGTTCCTACTATTGTAGGATTTCGTTCCCGTAACCCGTTGTCGTCAACTTTGGAAACTACATCCCCTTTCCATCACTCTATCTCATCCGTAATGGCGGAGATGGCACTTGGCGGCCTTTGGCCTAAAGGTATTTAAATTAATTTCGAAGTCAGGCTCCTCGATTCTTTTCTTTCCTTTCTATTTATCCAGGTTGACCAAAATATTAACATTTAAACAAGGTTGACTTCCAAAACTGCTTTAGTTATCGAATTTTCCGAAATTTAAAGGAGCCTAACTCAGACCGCCTTCTGTATCCTTTACATCATGGTGGTGAACTACGTCATTTTTCTCACAATACCAGACCTTTATAAACGTGTTTTCGATATTAGATATCTGACTACGATTGAAATAATATTTATAGCCATTACACATCAGTACCGACACTTAGCCTTCGAAACAAACTAAATTATGTATTGAATTTAATATCCGGATTCTATAGATTTTAAATATGATAAAAATTTTTAACTCACCTATATCAGCCCGGTCTTGTTGATACGGTTGTCAAGGCGACCGCTACTTGTCAACCCGCATACGGTCGCCATCTTGCTTGACAGCAATTGCTTGATAGCGATTCAAATGCCTTCTTGTGGGAATAACCAGAAGGATCGCCATATCAGCAGTAATATAATGTAACAAATGAACACCAAGGTGATTAACAAATGAATGAAATATAACAACACAACTACATTAGATATTCGGTAAACTTTTAAGCTAAAATTTAGTAGTATTTAGTTTTACTTATATTAATTGTTCTAAGAATACTGTATAGACTGTAAAGAAATTGTTACATGATTTGAAGTGAATCGGTACTTTACTGAGTTTAAGGAAAACAATAGAATTTTCGGATGAAATTTTCAGATGTGTTTACGTGCGTATTTCATGTTAAAAATTGAGTACATTTATACTTTTGTGCCATTCCTTGTACTAACAATAATGAAAACAAATTAACAATAACAAAACTGGGCACAGTAATACTATACGAGAACCAACGTCAACCGGTAAATATTAAAATACGAGAGCCAACTTAAACAGAATGTAAACAACCGGTAATCGGTCTGTTACATTCAGAATAGGTGAATATAAGCCAAACAGTAGCTCAGATACTGAGAATCTCACGGGGTGTGTTGGGTTCATTATGAGTAGTATAGAAAAAAATACTGGATATATGCAAGTTTTCAGAGAAGTAAGTTTTGAAGTGTAAAACAGTGAAAGGAAGAAGGGAACGAATCGAAGATTCCAATGTAGATTTGGCCGTCTTGAGGCTAGTCATCCGATTTTTTTTTTGGGGGGGGTAGACTCGATTAGTGACTGAAGATAATCCTGTGTGATCCTGAGACCAAAGGTCAGTCAACGGAATGGCGCTACTCCGAGCTTTCCCGGCCAAAGAAGTTATGCACCCAGGAATCAGCAAAGGTCATGGCTTCAATTTTCTATGTTACTCTAATGGACCAGTTGTCCGAAGGGTTTCTCATTCTGCACAATTACCAGCTTACACATCTCCCACTGTGCTTGCCATACTGGACACCATGGAATCTCAATTTGCCCTCCATCCCCCTATTGTTCTGATCTGGCTCCCTCTGATTATCATTTGGTCTAAATTTCTAAGAAACATTTCAAGAGACAACATTTTAGGAGATTTCTAATGCCAAACATCCTGCGAAGAACTCGTTTCAGCCCCAACCAGAGGAATATTGCTTCTACGGGTTAGAAAAAGCTACATCGCGGTACCAAGTTCATCAGGAGAGTGGAATATGCTACATAACTCTATAATTCCATTGCTCTAGCTCTACTTTTCCTAGGCAAAACCAATAACTTCTTAGCACTTCCTGAACATAGGCCTAACCTCTTGTACTTGAACTACAATGGGGATGTTTAATATTGTGTATGGTGGTGGTATGTTAATACAGCTTAGTTATGAATTGACTCATAGGTAAATGCAGCTATTGTATGGAATTATGAAAAAGAAAAACAAGGGCAAACTTTAGATACTCAGAAAGCTTTGGCTGTTCTTCTTCTTTAAAAGGACTTCGTATTCATAAAAGCAGTATTGATATTTTAAATCTGACTTCATAAACGGTTCATATAGTGAAAGGATATATTATCGGGTATATACGACAAAATGTACTGTTTAAATGGTAAAGAATAGTTTCGAGGTGTTATCAATAGGTTTATGCTTGGAATATGTCAAGTAATGTAATGTATGAAAATTTTCCATTTAACGTAATTATTTTTCATACTATAAATATTTTGTTACACCTCTAATACTTTTGAAAATCAAAATAAAGCGAATTTTAATTTGAAACAGATATTTTCACTATATGTGTTATGGTTGTGTCAGTAACCAATAAATTCAGGAAAATTTTCGAATACTATCTTTAAGTTCTAAACCTTATTGCATTTAAGAAAAATATAAGAATGCAAAATAAGAAATAGCATTTTGAATTTTTAAATTTTGTTCTTTCAAACATATGTTACATAATCGTCTGTAATACTATTCTTCTCATTAATCCATCCAAAGTGAAATTTATATTTACAAATTATAAAAAATATGGTGCTTTATTAAAGTGCAAAAGTGAATTTGTGCATTGGAAATAATATAAAATTCAGTGAGATAAATTTAAATTGGAAATAAATTTAAATTTTGTGAAGATGTAGAAAATCTGCATATGAAATACAGAAATATTCCATTACAGTGTTGTATTTTTTTAAACTATAAAATTAAAAATATTTTAAACTAGCATATATTACCCGCTTCGCTGGGTTGAAATCAATAATTTAAATGCACATTGATATTGCTAATTTTCGATCATTTTAATGTATGTCCCCCTCCTCATCCGCAAGAACTATAGATTCATCACTAATATCGGTCAGTTTTGACCCCCCATATATATATATATATATATATATATATATATATATATATATATATATATATATATATATATAGATCCCCTCCCCATGTTGCGGGCCATGACATCACAAGTGTCACTGTTCATCTCAGCGACACTAAAAATGTGGATTCAGCACTAATAACGGTCATTTTCTTATGATTTTTAAATCTCTCTTCCCTTCCCCCAAATTACGGGTTTGAATTTGAATTTAAACGGGGTCGAAAGCATCACTGTTCATCTAAGGGACCCAGAAAACTATAAATTCGACACTGATAGTGACCATTTTCGATCATTTTTATATATCTCTTCTCCCCCTCCCCCAATTGGCGGAGGTGATTTTGTATTTAAACTGGATCGGAAATGTCACTGTTCATCTGGATGATCCCGAAAACTATGGATTAGACACTAATATTGGTCATTTTCGACCATTATTATATATAGGTCCCCCTCCCCACCTCCGTGCTGCAGCACACGACATCTGAATCGTAACTGTTAATCTCAGCTACTCCTAAAACTATGGATTCGAAACTAATATTAGTCATTTTCGATCATTTTTAAATGTTCATTCCCCTCCCCTACGTTGTACCCTTCACATCCCCAACTATCATACCCGAATCGATTGAAACATCATCAGAAGTGTCACTGTTTCTCTCATCGACTCCGAAAACTATGGATTCAACACCAATATTAGTCATTTTTCATCATTTAAAAAAGAATTTCTCTCCCCTCCCCATCCCCTATGTTGCATCGTCAAAGTCAATAGCCTAAAGTACTTCCTGCCCCTAAACTCATGTATCCTGAAAATTTGATTGAGATCGGTCGGGTGGTTCAAGAGTTATTAATTCACAAACATAGTCACCTTTAATTTTATACTTATTGATTTTTGTATATTTCCCCCTCCACCCCCTCTCCGATATTGCTCCGTCAAAGTCAAATGATAAAAATCACCCCAGTCCCAAACCTCACCTACATTGAAAATTTGATCAAGATCGGTCGGGTGGTTCAAGAGTTATTAAGTTTTATTTAATTTTTTCTGTCCCCATCCCCTAAGTTCTACCGTCAAAGTAAATAGCTAAAAACAATCCCAGGGCAGAATTGCATCTACGTTGAAAATTTGATCAAGATCTGTCGGGCGGTTCAAGAGATTAAGAGTCACAAACATAGTCACTTTCAATTTTATAATATAGATTGCGAAATCAAGTATGTTTGTGAAAAACCATTCAAATTAAAAATCTAAGCGATTACAGTTTGAAATTATTTAGGAAATATTTTCGATATCCAAATAATAACTATGCGTCAATTGAATAATAACGTGTAATAATATGCTTTGTTAAGCTATTTGGTTTATGTAGCTGGTATGCCTCTGGGAATATAAATCAGCTGAGGATACTTAAACTTCTTAGTGGGGTAAGCTATTCCAGCTTCATTTATTATTCATACCCACCTTCATGGCGCGTTATTTGGTTTAAGAAAGTGAGAAATCTTTGATATAACTTGTCCATGATAAGACACTTATGTGCTTCTTAATATACACCTATTTTGAGTTAATCTTTTCGATTAATACGAAAAAAACGACAAGTTGAGTGTTAAGCTTAGAAAAAAAGCCCCCTCCCCCAAGTCTTGGGTTTGATCATAGTTTATAACGTGTTTGTAACGCAATTTTCTTATATGTCCCCCTCTATGTTATTTTTAACAATTAATCTTATTTTTTATCCTTTCCACTTTGCTTCGGGGATAGAAAATGTTGATAGATTGTTTGGGGCAGGGTCTTCCACATTTCACGCAGGCAGCATATACAGATGGTGATCAGAAAAATGGAAACACCTGTAGTTGGCAACACGTCAGATGTATGGGTTGGCAGTGGTGTCGTGGCGCCCGCAGCGCCGGACCGCTGGTGGTGGTGTGTTAGGTCGGTCTCCATACTACGTCAGGCGATGTGGAACAGCAGTGTCCAGTGGCTGCAGCAGACGGAGGTAGTGTAAAATGGGAGACCTCTCAGTTTCAAAGAGGGCAAATTGTTGGTGCGCGGTTATGTGGAGTGAGTGTGACGGCAGTGGCTACTGTGTTAGGTGTGTCGCGTGGGACAGTGTCGAAGGTGATGACGGCCTACACAACACACGGGAAAACCACATCGGGGAAGCGGAACAGTGGGCGGAAGAAAATCATGAGTGACAGGTCACGCCGGGTATTAAAGCGCATTGTCACGCAGAACCGTCGTGCCACTGCGGAGCAAGTGACGGAGGAACTCAATCAGCACCTCCCCCACCCTGTTTCGACAATCACAGTCCGCAGCGAATTACATGACATGAACTTACGGGGTCGTGTTGCACGGGCCAAACCGCTCATCAGGGACCATAACGCTTTCGCATGCCGCAAATGGTGCCGCGACCATGCAACTTGGACCGTTGAGGACTGGAAACGTGTGATATGGTCGGATGAGTCATCCTTCACCCTATTTCCAACCACGGGCCGTGTTTATGTATGGAGAACGCCCAAAGAAGCTTATGATCTGCAGTGTCTCCGCCCAACTGTGAAACATGGCGGCGGCTCGGTGATGCTGTGGGCCGCCATATCATGGTTTTCATTGGGTCCTGTGGTCACACTTAGCGGTCGAATCACTGCCAACGATTATGTCGCAATTTTAGGAGACCACTTGCATCCTATTGTCCGGATGTTGTTCCCGGACAATGACGCCATCTTCTTCTTCTTCTTCTTCTTCTATGGCACTACAACTCTTTGACGAGCCTTCGCCTGCGTCAGAATCTGCCTCCACTTCTTTCGGTCTGCCGCACTCGCCTTCCAGTTCCGTATTCCCATTTCCTTCATGTCCTCTAGGACTGTGTCCCACCATCTCCTCCTTGGTCTTCCCCTTGTTCTCTTTCCTTCGATGTTAGCGAAGAAGATTTTCTTCACTACTCTTTCTTCCCCCATTCTGACATGTCCCACCCATTGCAAACGGCTAAGTTTGATGTGCGTTACTATGTCTACGTCGTCGTAGTTATTCTAGAGTTCATTATTATATCTCATTCGGTATGTATTTTGGTCTACCTTCATACCTCCATATATTTTCCTTAAAATCTGCCTTTCAAAGTTCCCTAGTAGTTGCATTTCCTCTTTCCGTATAGTCCAGCATTCTGATCCATATGTTACTACGGGCCTGATGAATGTTCTGTATATCCTGGTTTTTGTAGTTTTAGAGATGAGATTTGATTTTAGTAGGGGCAGCAGTGCAAAATATGCTCTGTTCGCAGTGGTGATTCTTCTTTTGACTTCCTCACTTTGGTCATTATTTGATGTGATTGTTGTTCCTAGGTAGATAAATTCATTCACTATTTCGAAGTTGTGTGATTCTATATTTATGTGTGTCCCGATTCTTTTCAGATGTCCTGTGTTCTTAGATACGACTAGAAGTTTGGTTTTTCCTTCATTTATTTCAAGTCCTACTTGTTTCGCTTCTTTCCCCAGGTCTGTAAACGCTTCTTTTGCTGCTTTCAGAGTTCTTCCAATGATGTTAATATCGTCTGCATACCCTAGAATTTGATGGCTATTGGTCGTTAGGGTCCCTGTTCTTTTTATGCCTGATCGTCGTACTGCTGCTTCTAGTACCAGGTTAAATAGTATGGGGGCTAGTCCATCTCCCTGTCTGACACCTTTCTGCACTGGGAACGCTTCCTATTTTCACTTTGGCTTTCGATTCCTTTGTACTGATTTTACATAACTGAACTAGCTTTCCGGGTATCCCTAATTCCTAGAGTGCATTCCTCATTTGCTTCCTATTTATCTTGTCGTATGCTGTTCTGAAGTCTATGAATAAGTGATACGTGGTTATGTTTTTTCCCAGAATTTTTCAAGTGTCTGTCGAATTGTTGGGGTCCGTGGTTGATCGTCCTTTTCTAAAGCCACCCTGATATTCTCCTACCAGTGCTTCGTAGTATGCTTCCAGTCTATTGCGTATGATGGTTGTAAATATTTTATATGCTGTTGTGAGTAATGTGATTGCTCTGTAGTTATCGCAGGATACTTGGTCTCCTTTTTTATGTATGGGGTTTATTATCCCTGTTTCCCATTCTTCAGGTATTCTCTCGGGTCATTCAAATTTTACAGATCAGTTTGTGTAGAGCAATCACTATTTCCTCTCCTCCTTTCTTAAGTAGCTCTGCCGCTAGTGTGTCAGTTCCCGGTGCTTTGTTTTTAGATTTTTTTAATTGCTTCTTTAACCTCTTGAAGTGTTGGCGTCTCTGTTTGCATCTCTCTAGTTTCTTTGTTTTCGAAATTTGTCTGAGCTGTTTCATCTCGTTCATCCGGTTCGTCGTGAAAAGTTCTTTCGTAGTATCTAGACCACCGGTTCAGTATCTCATCCTTGGAGTTTAGTATGTTGTTGTCTTCATCCCTGATTGCAGTGCAGTATGGCTTAAACCCTCTTTTTAGTTGCTTAACTTCCTTGTAAAAGAACCTTGTTTCCCCTCTATATCGTACGTTCTCAAGTTCTGCTATTTTGCTCTCTATACTGGATTTTTTCTTTTGTCGGAGTAGTTTTTTGGCTTTTCTCCTTGCTTCATTGTAAATTTCTTGTCTTTCTCTTGTTGTGTGAGTTAGCATGTTGTTCCTAGCTACATTCCGTTCCTTTATTGCTATCTCGCACTCGCTGTCAAACCAGTCGTTCCGTTGAGGTTTGTTCCTTTCTCCGATTGTTTCTTCTGCTGCTCTATGTTGTCTTTTATTGATGCCCATATATCGTTGACGTTTTGTTTTTCTGTCCATTGTGTTTCCTCCATATACTGAGTGACTTTGCTCCTATATTCGTTGACTCTTTGTTCGTCCCTTAATTTCTCTATGTCCCATTTCTTGACTTGGTGCATGTTGGGCTTCCGTTGTGTGCTTATTTTTGTGTAGATACGGGTTACTACCAAATAGTGATCGGAGCCTATGTTAGCTCCCCTCCTTGTTTTCACGTCTTGTATATTGCAACTGTGTCTGCTGTCTACTACAACATGGTCAATCTGATTTTCGGTCTTCCCGTCCGGTGATCTCCATGTTACCTTGTGTATTCTTTTATGTGGGAACCATGTGCTAGATATGGTCATGTTCTTGGAAGCTGCAAAGTCAATTAACCTTATGCCGTTTGTTGTTTCATGCGCGCTATATTTCCCTATCGCTGGGTAGAAACAGCTTTCTTTACCTATTTTTTCATTCATGTCACCAACAATTACTTTCATATCATATTTCGGACATTCGTCATATGCTTTTTCCAGCTGGCTATAGAACTCATCCTTGACTCTTATAATCCCTTTCTTCGGTTGGTGCGTGGGCTGTGATAATGGTTATGTTGTATGGATTTGCTCTTACTCTGATTTTACATATCCTGTCACTGACTGGCGTGAAGCTAATTATTTTACCACGTATTTGACCCCTGACTATGAATCCCGTTCCAAATTCTTTTTGTTGTTTCCACTGAAATAGATGGTTTCCTTTTGTCTTTGGTGAATGCCTTTATTGCCCCATCTCATCTCTTGTATGCCACATATGTCTATGTTATATTTCTGAATTTCGTTTGTTAGTTCTTGCAGGGCCCCCGGTCTATGTAGTGTTCTAACATTCCACGTACCGAGTACCAGTTCTTTGTCCTTTTTTCGTTTCCGGTCCGTCTTCCCCTTGATACGTCCATTCCGAGGCGATTCTTCCGGTCTTCTAACAGTAATTTTTTTACCGGGGCAGGTTGTCGGCCTGACACCCAACCCCCAACCTGGAGGACCAGGCCCGACTTCTTCCGTCCCCTTACTTTCCACAGGGATTTTTACCACAGAGGTTTTATACCCTGCCTCCGGTAAGGGTTAACAGCACCACCACTTGAAGGCGAAGTCGGACTTGGGTGAGAGAAGTGTGAGGCTTCATTTCAAAAACAGATCTGTCATTCGGTGCACTTCACCACCCGAGTACATGCCAATGACGCCATCTTCCAGGATGATAAATGTAGCCATTCACACAGCTGGTGTTGTTGCAGTGTGGTTTGAGGAACATCGGGATGAAGTTCAACACCTCCCCTGGCCCGCCCAATTCCCAGATCTCAACATAATTGAACATCTGTGGTCCGTCTTGGAAACACGACTCCGGCCACGATTTCCACCCCCATCCTCTCTCACAGAACTAGCCGATGCCCTGCACGAGGAATGGTGTAAAATTCCACTTGCTACCATTCACGACCTCTATGCCTCCATCCCATGTCGCATTAAGGCTGTTCTGAAGGCGAAAGGTGGCCCGACACCATATTAATCTGGTAAGTTGCAATTTCGTCCAGGTGTTTCCATTTTTCTGATCACCATCTGTATATGCTTCGAGTTTTGACAACCTCGCGTAAGCGTAGTCATATTTCATTTTAGGTAAATGAAATATTATTTTTTACTATAATATACATATAAATGTGTTATGATGTTTTGTATTCATGTATAAAGTATAATTATTATGTGGTAAATTGTATTCTTTGCATTTAGGTTACGTCAAATACGTTTACATTATGTAGTAAGTAAACAGCGTTGAGGATTACCATTTTAACTAAGCGTTACCATTTCAGTTAAGCATCTGATATTTCAATTGAGTATCCAATATTTTTATTCAACATTGAATACATATGTTTATTGAGTAGGCTTATGTAAGATTTAAAAAACTTTTACTGAGTAACTCACATTTAAGATTTTTAATGCATACATCATTTGTAATTTGTTTATAAATGCCACGTTTAATTCAAACATTTTATTCTGTATCAAAAATAAGCGAAATCTTTCTTGAGTTGAATTGAAAGAAGTATAATCATTTTTATTAGTTGTGACATAACTGAAATTTACATTGAAGTAATTCACAATTGATTTAATAATATTTTATAAAAGTTGTGGAAATTTAGAATCAAAAGGTTATTGGAATGGAAAAAAAAAAGGCATTATAATAATGGCCCCTCGTGTCCATTATCGTACCGAATTTCGTGATTTCGAGTGAATTCACGGATTGCAATACTTCAGTGTGAATAAACTTAAAACAACTTTAACCCTTTGTGAACAACTAGAATATGCAACCCAACAGTAGTACTGCTTACAAACAGTATTATGAGTGCGTTATTATGAAAAAGTGTGAATCGTGAAGAAATAAACTGCCAGGATTCTTGTCAACTTTTTGGATACCATCAGTGGACATTCCCGCCCAGCGCCAGATATAACGCTATCGTTATATATCTTTTAATCAACCCTCGCATACGGAACAGGAGTTCTTAGAATCAGTGCGCACCGAGACAGAATTCTTGGAATAGGAACTGCGAAGCTTCTCGCTCACAAGTCTTTCTATATATGTGTGTGGTTGTTCACCCATTTTTCTCTTCGCATGGCTTAATATGGCAAAAGAATTTGTTTCAGCTTAGTTTCCACAGAAGCTGAATTGCAGGGCTAAAGGCAGCAGCGGACTATATGCAATAATGTGCATATTTTGTATTAATTACGGATTATTAATGTTATCACGTGTTTAAATGTTGTTAATGTGCTTTCAATAATCTAATAAGTACTCAATCATTTCTTATTAGTGAAGCAGTTACCTAAAAATTAAATGTTGTGTGGGAACTATCTTTCATTCCAATAATGTATTCATGCGTGTGCATTGTGCAAGAGGAAAATAGCAATGACTGGGCGCGGAGAGTGGAACATCAACCACCAGAGAGAATAGAGTACATTACTCTCCACTCCAGTTTTATTCAATTAATAAATATACTAAAATGGAAATTCTGAATGCAACTCTTCGTTACTAATCCTGCAGCTAAAATAATAGTTTAAAAAAGATTTTAACATTAAAGTGCTTCAAAGTTTTAATTGAATGAGTGAGTTGAAAAAGGTACACATTCCAGAAAATAAGCAAGCTAAACTGGGATGGTTATATTCATTTTATATGCACCTACACCGCTTGAGAGAAACAAGGAACTCATTCATTAATTTTAGGTATTCTTTACTGAAGTCTCCGGGAATCTATGAGTGAAAAATTGAACATATTTCTAGTGCGTGTTCATGTTTCCACCCAGTGTTTGAAAGTTGAGGTTTTTGGAATGTGTTCCTTTTTCAACTCACCCATTCAATTATCTATGAAATTTTAAAAATGACGTAATGAAGCAGCAAGTGTTAGCTAGGATGAAACCAGCATGGGGAAGGAGTGAACATCCCAGCTAATAGTACATAAAATCTACATCTCCAGTAAACAGAATAAACCGTGGAACCAGCATGCGGGAGGAGTGAAAATACTTTAACAAACAGTGATCAAATTCCTCATTTCCAGTGAACAGTGCTTATGCCTACGTCTTCGATGATTCGACTTTCGTTACCGTAAATACGTGCGCGGAGATATCGGAATTCGGTTGTCAGCGCTATACAGGACCACATTAGTACAATCTGAAAAGCATTTTAGTGTTTGTAAAATGTGAAGTGCCACAATGAATAAAAAGCTTGAAATATACGTATTTAATATATATTTTATGGGTGTCAATGGATACACAAATGAATGCTGTAAATACGTAAAGGGGTGCATGCTGCATAATAATACTTTGTGTTAGAGGATAAGTATTGTGCATGTATTTGTTCCATTATGTTTCCAGTTTCAGCAGTGCAACAGAATAGTAGTATTTTTCACAGGATGTATGGAGTAAGGATACGTACATTGCACCCAACGTTCCCTGAACTTCTGACCGTGAACTGGGTTCAGCTGAGGTGGAAACAGGGAATAATCACGAACACGGTATATACCAAAAGTACTTTGTTCGAATCCCGAGTTTCACCAGCTTTGTTCTTAGTTGGTTAATGTTTACTTGTGGGTTGGTATCATTTAGTTCAAGAGTGTTTTCTTCCATGAATCAGTACAAGGACGTTTAGGGATAAAACCCGATAGCATTAAATCTGTTTATACAAAAGGTACCCCACAGGAAACGAACCCTAATACTCTCATAAATTGGCTTATCCCAAACAGGAACATACAGTAATCAAACCTATACTCGCATAATAGTATCGGTATTAAAAGTACTCTGCAAAATCATTATCAAATTATATTCTTACAAGAAGACAGTTATAGATATGCGACAATCATTTTGGACATGAGTGTACATATAAAAAAAAAAAAAAAACATTCACATTAAAAGAAAATTGGTAGTCAAGGGGTTAAACAACTGTGCTGTTTTGATTAACCTGCTGTGGATTCAAATGAGACACTATTTTGAACGCGTATTACCCATGACACACATCCGAGCAGACTGCTGTTTGCACTGTTTCATACATTTCGCAATCTGTTATGCGATTACAGGCAGTATCAGCTGAGAGAACAGTCAGCGGTAAACATGCAGCCGTTGAAAGTGGAAGTCAATCGGACTCGTGTTCGAGATTTTGTGCTGACGAATGCGGGATTTTCTCTAACGCTGAAGTTCTGAAACACTTTCAAAAGGAAGGATTGGGTCACGCAACTGTGTACAGAATATTAAAAAGAATCAAAGATGGGATTACAATGAAAAAAGAGAAGGGGAGGAAAGAAAAA
The DNA here is from genome assembly GCF_964235325.1 of Thermobia domestica. NCBI lineage: Eukaryota > Metazoa > Arthropoda > Insecta > Zygentoma > Lepismatidae > Thermobia > Thermobia domestica. Next base: position 179,326,955 of record NC_137462.1, read on the forward strand.
ATGATTATGACGAAAAAATCAAAGAGAAGATTGTGTCATTGATGGACGCTAGCGACGAATTTACCATTTCAAGTGCTGCACGTGCATTAAAAGTGAGTCGTTATGAGGAAGTGGCTACTGGAACTGGGTTATCAATAGGAAGAGAAGAAAATGATGCTCCATATGCGGGTGGGAAACAAAAAGTCATTCTGAACAAAATTGCCAGGGACGAGTTTCGTGTCTCTAACGATGATAGAGACGTAATGATGGATGATTAAACATATATTGATATGAATGGGTATGATTTTAGTGGAAATATATCGTACTTTGAATCTGGTCACATTACTATTCCTTAATCCGTAAAATTTAAGTTCAAAGCTAAATTTCCACAGAAACTACTCATCTGGATGGCAATAAGCAGAAAAGATCATTTTCAGCCAATCAATGGGTGCAATTACTCAAAATATATATCAAAATGAATGCATTCGAAAGAAAACTATCCAAATGGTGATTACATCTTTTGGCTTGATTCAGCTTCTTCTCACTATGCAATAGGGACGCAGCAGCTGCTGGACCTGTAGGGAGTGCAGTTTTGCGTAGAGTGCAATCCACCAAATGTGCCACAAATCCGTCGCACTGACAAATTCTGGTCTTATTTGGAAGCAAAAATATTCCAGCCGCCATATACACGAAAACATACATCATGTTCGGAAAAACGAGCCCAAAAAATATGCCAATTTTATGCAAATTACTTCGAACAGCTGATGGAAAATATGAGTCCGAGTCCAAAAGTCAGAGCAGCTGCTAATCAGAGTGTTCTTTCTTTCATTAAGTGATTTCATATGATTGTAGAATGTTTATTGTGTCATCAGTACAAAGACTGTGACTTTTCATATGCAAATAATCAAAACATGGCAATTCAAAACTATGTCTCATTTGAATCCACAGTAGGTTACTTTGGCTCGTGATTCGGTCAAGCACTCAAAATTCAAGAATTTGGAATTATATAATTGTGTGGACAATAAAAGCAAAGAGCTACTGAAGAAACATAACCCTGACCATTAACTTCGATCTAAAAGTAAAAATAAAATTAAAAAAAAAAAAAAAAAAAAAATCGCGAAGTCCATGACAACTGTAATGGACTGATTGTATAAGTTCATTGGCAAATGTGTGTTATACCGTTGACAAATGTGAGTTTTACGTGCTTATGCTATACTGTTACATGCTGTTTTCCTTAAATTGTGTATTCTAACTAGTTTTTGTTTGTTTATTCAATATGTGACGGATTCGTAAGTACTCGTAACCATATTAATTCTTTGCATCTTTCTGTAATCAGTATGTGACCGTCACTTTTTATTATTAGGGATTCCGTCATGTTTGCAGGAAGAGTAAACTGCACCGTTAACTGTACATTAATAGTTTTTTTTTTTTTTTTAAATTACATAAATAGCCTTTGGAATGTGAAAGCAATATACAATTACTAACTGAAATAGCATTGACCATATAATTTTTGCTTGTGATAATAAGAAAAAAGGAAGGAAATTTATAATGGATACAATTTTTAGGAATCTTGGATATGGACCATACTGTTTACAAAATCTTCTGGCATCAAATAATTGGAAAATCATTCACACCATTATAGAATTTCTACAACTAAATGAAATTCAAATATAAAATAAATAAATAAATAAATAAATAAATAAAAACGGACTAATCTGATAAAGCAATTTAGCGAAAACTCATAATTAGAAGATTATAATTAGAATTTTTTAAAGACCAGTCCGTATAATCAAATGGACAAAATATAATAATTTTTATATCCAAGTCTGATAAAAATTTTAAAAAATTTAATTTTATGTATATCAACAGAGATCAACAATTTCAGAAAAGACCTAATTATTTGATTTCAAGGATTATACGGAACCGCACTGACAAGGAATTTTAACTTAAATTTTGGACTATTAAGACAGAATATATAACTTATACAAAGCAAACCAACAAAGTGTAATAGGGAATACAGTTCGAAGCTGCCTAAATAAAACCTAAACCCTACTTCTGGTTAAAGAAAGAAAGAAAGAAAGAAAAGAACTGAAATAGCACATATAATACCAAATATCGTTTGTATAAAAAGTGCAATATGCATTATAACTTCTAATTCTGCTTTCTTCTTTTTTCTTTCTGGAGAAGAAGTATATTACATATAAAAAATCTATGACTCTAATATAATTTCGATATGATAATCCATGACCGTACAATTTTGAATTTTAAAAGAATAGTTTCTACCTAAAAGATCACTAACAACTCGCTGAAGTTGTCACATATCTACGGTAGATTCTTTCTTTCATTACATAGTGAAGAATTTATGTCTTGTGAAGAAGTTTTCCGGTAGGAAAATAGCAAATTTATAAGCAACTTTCACCCGGAATTCTACATTTTTACTCATGGAGTGAATAGGAATATACATAGTTTAGTAAAACTAAATTAATAACTGCTGGAATAAAGTTTCTAACAACTCGTTTCTTATTTATTAACTGAGAGCTCTTGGTGCATGAAAAGCCACCCAATATATATATATATATATATATATATATATATATATATATATATATTTGCTTTATCTTTTATAATATATCATTAACAGAGATCGACGTTGAGCTTCTAAACCATAAATTTTAAGCTTACCATGTTTAAGATTTCAGGTGGCTATTGATAATGCATGTTAGTTCACTATTTCATGCAAGACCTGTCTACTATTCACACTGAGCTGTTGATCGATGACGATCTGCTTGCAATTCAGAGTATTACTTGGGATCCTAATATTTTATTATTAATACATTTGTTGATTAAGGCAACGCATAAAATGATATAAGGTTCTACAAATTGTAAATAAAAAATATGATAAATAACAGTTATTTGACGAGGGATCAGCAACATGTGTTTTATTTGAATATGTTAATAGTATCGGCTCTGTGATCGCTTATGGCAAATGCATATAACAACAACTTTGATTCAGATCTCATATTTATGTGATATCTTGTTCACATAATCGAAAAATGAAATGAAATTTTGAGTTTTACGTCCCACGGTTATGCCGGTTAGGCTAAAGGAGACGGTGATAATGAGTAATGAATGAAATGGTGGAATGAAGAAAGTGGGAGGAAACGGGAGAACCCCGAGAAAACCCACGCACACGGTGTTTGTCCACCACAAAGTTCACTTGGCGGGAGCAGGGTTTGAACCCGAGACCCCTAGCACCAGAGGTGAACGCTCTACCACTGAGCCACCGCGGCCCCCGTTCACATAATCGACACAGTAATCCAAGATTCCTTTTCAGGTAAAGCGAATATAGATCTCTGTTTTGAATGTGTTACATTGTACTTTATCCATGATGCACTACGTTGTGGTGTAATTTTATATATATATATATATATATATATATATATATATATATATATATATATATATATATATATATATATATATATAGGGTGTTTCAAAACAACACCGACAACGATTGGGAGGTGATTCCTTACACTAACATAAACTAAAAAGTATAGACCAACCTGGATGCACAAATGCTTCCTTTAGGAGTTATAGGCTGCCGAAATCATGAAAAAATGAACTTCAAAGTCCATAGCTCCAAAACTATGTAGTCGAGTCAAAACTTTACTTAGGAACTAATATGTGCCCTATCATAAAATCCATGTTTTAGAATCCTAAGGTACTTACGAAACAATTTTTATAGAGGTAGTTGGTGAGTACGTTAGATTATATGCTCGTAGCCCGACTCCCTCTACAAAAATTGTTGCGACAGTACCTTAGGATTCTGAAACATGGACATTTGGATAGGGCACATACTAGTTCTTAAGTAAAGTCTTGACCCGACTACGGTAGGTCGCATAGTTTTGGAGTTATGGACATTTAAAGTTCATTTGCTCGTGTTTTCGGCAGTCTATAAGTCCTAAAGGAAGCATATGTGCACCCAGGTTGGTCTATACTTTTTGTGTTACCTTGATGTCAGGAATCACCTCCCAAAACTTGTCGGCGTTGTTTTGAAACACCCTATACATATATATAATCAGTTTAGTGATTACCTGAGAAATTAGTACGTAGTAGCGCGGTACCATTACCTAATTGCGTTGATGTTTAGCGTCCGTGATCTGAACTTGGTCTTAAAAGAATGCTCGACACCTCAGGAAGTTACAACGTCGGTTGAAACGTTTTTCTTGGAGCAGTTCTTTCATACCCCTAGGATTTCGTGCACAGTCTAAGTGCACAACTCGCCTACAGATAAAAGGAGGTGGTGTTGAACAAGTGAAAGCTGAATACCTACATTTGAAACATATTTAAAAATACTTTAATGTAATTTTCACTGTTTAATGATTTCTTTCTCTTTCAAACAAGTTAGGTACGACCACATTGATTACACTGAAAGTATAAAATGCTTAAGTTTCACTCAATTTTTTCCCCTTAATTTCAGGACATTTGATTTTTTTTAATTTACATTTTTCAAGTTTATTGCATTTTATAAAAATACAAAATAGTTTTATATTGTAAAGAAATTTGTTTTGAATTTTCGTTCCTAATAAAGTAAATATTGCAAACATGAAATGTCACTAAAACAAATACAGTATTAACTAAAATTGTGAAACACTTGGCTTGGCTTGTCTCTTTCCAAGTATTTTCCGTTCTTGGATTCAAAACATTCTTCAGAACATCGTCAAAGTGGTCGTCAGCTTTCTATGATATCTGTACTTCCGTCTTATTGTAGGTTATAGAAGAAAAATCTCGTCCAGTTCTTTACCAGGAGGTAATGTGCCTAAGATCGATGATACATTCCCGCGCTAGATGGCTATGCTGATACGTTGGAAAAGGAGTGCAGTAGCTCGGGGATCACCAGTTTTGATCGCTATTCGATGACCAACTTCATTAATGAAATTAGATCCTTCGTGACCCCAAGACCCACTGGTTTCTATTGCTACTGTTACAAACCAATATTTGTCCAATAGGTTTGTGTATTTTAGCCTTTTGTCGTATTCCCTGTGAGCGGCGACGAGACCTGCCTGAATTGAAGAATGGGTTATTTTGGAAGGAGCAAACGGAACATGTGAAATCCCAGACTAGTGTTTTTCCGTTTTCAACCGGTACCAAGGTCGTGCCGTCAGGCCTTTTACCATCAGAGCGGCAACAACCATTTGGTTCTTTTATTGAAGGAACCCCCACCGATACGAGGATCTACGAATGATGTCGTTTACATTATGGTGTCAAGATTGTCTTCCCGCACTCTTTTTACATGAAAGACCATGTAATCCTTTATTATCAACATTTACTTTTAATTTGTTGATAATTAAACAAGAAGAAATTTGATTTTTATTATCGGTTTTGTGTGAAAACTTTTACTTTTAATAATGATTAATTTTCCCATGTTCTTAGCTCTAGGTATTAATTTTTACATTAACTTTCACAACTCAAAAAATGAAATATTACAGTCCCATGAAATATTATGCCGTGTAGACTAAAGGAGACAATAATGATGAGAATGGATGAAATAGTGAATTGAAACGTGGGAGGAAACAGGTGATCCCCTAAAACAAACTCACACAAAGCATTAATTTTCAACGTTATGCTGTTGAATTTGTCATTAATATTTAAAAATATGGATACAGAGCAAACAGACGGAAACATTTACGTCATGACATTAAAGACGACCAGAGAAACGAAGGGAGCTCATACCGAATCTGAAATTTATGTCTATAGCACATTTTATTCTAAGGTACAAAAAGTTACATATATACCCAAATGAACCAACATTTAAGCCATGAAATTAATTGTTCTGAAGTTTCTTTATCAATAATCATTTTCGTTTCCTAGATATATTAAGTGACAGACAAATGGACGGGATAACCATAAGCAAAACAGGGCTTTTATCTCTAAAAGACATGGAAGAATGTTAAAGAGATTAAAAAGAAGTCTTGACTAACATTATAGAGATAACCTTCACATCGGTACTTGATTTAATTGCTATTTCATTACTATGACCTATTGTATATGTGTCTAGTTTTCGTAAACAAGAAAGTAGGAACTTTGCAAATTATGTCTTTTTTATCTTGTCTGATGAACTGATTATGAATATTACTTCAGTTATGAAACACGCACACTTCAATACTCGAGCAGTGATAGTGTCCCTATATGATAGCAAAAGCATTCTACTATTAAATTCCTTTTATAAATTGTGTGTTTCAAATTCACATAAGACTGCATGCATACTATACTTAGTGACAACAGTAATGTTAATGTAGTAGTTCTTTACCATAAATCATTTACTTACGCTTCATCTTAATAGGAGTCATGCTACAGCAAGAGATTCCACTACATGCTCTATCATATCCTTTCTCACTTTCGCCTTTATCTGTTAAGGATGTACATAACTGTAGACCAGTGTACTGGTGGCTCCTGTCTAACGCAGGATAAAACAAAACAATAACAGCAACAAAAACTGCAGACTCCCATTTTCTTTCCGGTACAATTTTGTTGAAATGTCAAAACTTTGCAGATACTTTATTCACGCTGGTGGAATTCTCCGCTCGTCGACTTTACGAAGAAAGACGCTCTACTCAAACATATTGATCTCGCTGATAAATACTGGGTTAGACGTTGGTGGTACAGAATCGGAGAAATCTACGATATTCGAAGAGGGGAAAATTATAAGTGTGCGGGTAAATTATAAATGACTGCCAATGTGTTACGTACAAGGTGTGTGAGAAAAGTAATGAGACTGGCAACACTGCGGGCGATCTGGAAACGTTCTCTACCGGCCTGTGCTAGACCGGCTTGTTTATTTCTTCCACTTCCTCAGTCCGAGTTACAACTCCGTACAGCTAACACATTATTTTTGACAGCGCCATCAGTGAAGTTGTGTGTTACAGAAAATGGAGCATCGGAATTTAGAGCAACGTTGTGCAATAAAGTTTTGTGTTAAACTTAGTGAATCCACTACTGTGACTTTTGAAAACCTGAAAGAGGTCTATGGGGAACATTGCTTATCAAGAGCACAAGTTTTCCGCTGGCACAAATCATTTTTGGAAGGCCGAGAACGCGTTAAAGATGAACCTCGCTCAGGGAGACCTTCAACTTCAAAAACTGACGAAAACGTTGAACGTGTGAGGGCTCTTATGAGATCAGACCGTCGTTTAACAATAAGGATGATGAGTGAACAGTTAAATTTAAACACTTTCATCGTACATCAAATTTTGAGAGACGGTTTGAACATGCGAAAGATTTTTGCCAAAATGGTGCCGAAAAACCTCACAACTGAACAGAAGGACAATCGAAAAAACATGTGCATTAATCTTGAGAGGATTGCCAATGACTAAGAATTCTTCGATTGTGTGATCACAGTTGATGAATCCTGGATATTTGAGTACGATCCTGAAACAAGGCAGCAAAGAGAAGGGTGGCACACTCCGTCATCTCTTCGGCCGAAGAAATGTGAAATGAGCAAATGAAATATCAAGACGATCCTGATTCGTTTTTTTGACAGTAAGGGTATCGTGCATAAAGAATTTGTTCCACCAGGACAAACTGCCAACTAAGTGTTTTATAAAAGTGTCCTTGACAGGCTCAGGAAAAGTGATTCGTGTAAGACCAGACATTGCAGACACGTGGATGCTTCATCATGACAATGCTCCGTGTCACACGGCCATTGACGGCCGTGAATTTTTGACCTCAAAACGCATTACTGTTGTTTCTCAACCCCCCTATTCACCTGATTTGAGTCCTTGTGGCTTTTTCCTTTTCCCGAAAATCAAACATGTCCTAAAAGGATGTCATTTTGGAACTCTGGAGAACATTAAAAAAAATGTGACCGACCAGTTAAAAGCCATACCAGCTGAAGGCTTCCAGCGCTGCTACCAAGAGTGGGAACGACGATTCCGCCGGTGTATAGCTGCCCAAGGGAACTACTTTGAAGGAGATAACATTGTTGTTTGAAAAACATAAAAACTTTAGTTGGTACAAAATCAGTCTCATTACTTTTTTAACACACCTCGTATATCGAGAAGAACAATGCCCAAGATATAACGGCATACAAAACACATGGCAAGAAATAATCAGAGGAGAATCAGATCTAATGTGGTAAAACTAACAACAAAATTCAATCAGCAACTGAAAAGCAAGATTTTATGACCAAGAAATTCATAACCACAATATCCGCGGTCAGATTGCAACTTTGATATCTCTAATTACCGATGTCAACTCCTGACCGCGATACAGGAGAAGATGGTTGCGAGATGTAAGACATGAACAGCCGATGAATGGAAAGAAGTAATATGATCCGATGAATTATCATCATTGTTTCCAACAATAGTCCAGTTTTATGTATGGAGGACATTTGAAAGAGGCGTATGCACCGGATGTCTATTCCCTACCGTAAAGCATGGTACGGTAACACTGTTTTACAAGGGTTATGAAATTTTGTACTATGAAAGGAATGTGACATTGAAGTTCAAATGAGACATCCGATTTGATCCGTCAGCAGTGATGTAATGCTAATTTTTGAGGTGGGTATACGCTCCATTCCTTGTAACACCCCCATATATATAGTATATATATGGAGGGTGTTACATATATAGATATAGATAGATAGATACAGATATGGTGTTTCATAATTCCTATTACAGCACTTGGAGGCTGAAAGTAGGCACGAAAACAAGCAAAAAAGAAGTTCATTATATGTCTTTTTCGAGTTATGAGCTCAGGAAAGTGCAGAAAATTGAACTTGGAGCATTAATAACTCAAAGGTTAATAGTGTTAGCAGTATGGTGAACTTTGGAGGAAACCATACTTGTATTTTTGACAAATGCCACATTCAAGATGTTCGGGAAATTAAGCATTTTTTTAAACCTTGCTCCATTTAATCCACAATTATCCATGAGAACTGGGTTTATTTTGTGAAATTCTGTATCTAGTTTCTCCATACTCCTGAACTTTGTATTTCCTAACAACATCGATGGGTTTCTTCCAAAGTTCACCACAACACTTCCTCTAATACTATTGCTTTGCGCTACTAAGGTTTAAAAGAGCAGGATATTTACATGAAGTAACAAAAAGAAAAATCTGGATGGAGAGCTACATATTGGAAAATATTTACCAAACCAATTAACTTATCAACCAGAAACTAAGCAAACGATTAACTACAGTATCATAGATTAAGACATTTAACTCTCTTTGTTAAGTAGGCCAGGCTGTAGAAACGGTTGTACTTCGAATTGGAGGCCAATTTATGGCTGAATTAAGCCCTGATGCCAGCTTCGAAGATAAGAGCCGGTAATATCGGTGTACCCATCTAGAACTTTAGTAAAATAAATTCTTTCCAGTCGAGGCTTAAGTTTCCCGTTAGAAGGGATTCATAAAGAAAAAATCACAAACGACAATCTTACCGTGACAAGTAACTCAATTACTAGAGCATTCGCCTCGTTTTCGGGAGAACGTAGGTTCGAATCCCACTGCGGAGCATCCTGACGTGTTTTCCTAAGTCCTACAAGGAAAATGCCGGGATAGTACGTACTAAACAGGCCTTCGCCGATACTTTCCCAAATCCTTTTTATTGTTATTATTGTTGTTAGGTATCCAGTATAAAATGGCCTCTTAGATGTATTTGGTGATTGGTAAATAAATGAAATGAAATAAAATGAAACAAATACGGACCCTGGGAAAAAACGACAAATAATGTTCTCCTTCTAAAAAATGTTCCAAACTAAAAAATGGGAGCTTTTCCACTTTTTAAATTCAAAATTGAATTTTTAAGACCGTTTTTTTTTTTTTTTTTTTTTTTAATTAAAACCGAGGAAGTAAATAAGAAACCCCACAAGTCTAGCTCTTCTAGGTAGATTACAATTTCCGTGATCAACATTTTCTCCGATATTGGCAGGTGTTTCATCACTGCTTATTAAATTTAACCTTAAGCACACTATCAGACAAAAGGATTTGCAAAGGACGCTGCCTAGACTTATAAGCTGATGTACTATTCCAGCATTCACTTAATCCGTCAAAGGAAAGCTTGGAATGACCAGTGAGGATGGCCGGCTATAGATTTCTTTTTTTAAATATAATTACTCGCACAGCTGTTTCCAGCTAAATTTAAACCAGGGCCGTTCACACAGGTGCAAACTCCAGTAATAATAATAATAATAATAATAATAATAATAATAATAATAATAATAATAATAATAATAATAATAATAATAAATCGGTGCAGAAGATGTGGAAAAAACCCTTTGCAGATCAGCTATCCTAAGAGAGGTTTTTCTTCATTCGCATCACGCAAATATCGGAATAGTACCTAACTTATAGGCTCCAAGTTGACTTAATTTCGGCTGCAAATGAGCAGTACTAATCCGAGATTCACTATTGTATTTGATGTTATTAGGAACGACGGTGAATGCTTCAAACTAGGCCGACGATAGGTCACGTTTTTTATTATTTTTGTGGAGGCTAACGATTTCTTAGCGCAAACATATTCATTTAATTTCCTCTTAAACCTTGAACCAAAGGAAAGACAAGTTTTTACGGAACTTACTTCCGCGATTGGAAAGGAACTGGTTCCATTCCGTACTGCCAAGTTCAAATTGTATCCAAAGGGTGATCAGATTCTGACAAGCAAAAAGTAGGACACATGTATAATAGTAAATGGTATTCTACTGCGTCGGCAATACGGCAATTCATAGACTTTGAATTTGGATCAAAGAGGGCGTGAAAACTATGGTCATTGCTATGCCAAAAGAGAACAACTTCAATGTCACCACACGGATATACGCCCTACTCCTCACCCTCCTTCTTTCTCACCACTCAACTCTATCTACCACTGATCTTTATAAACAAATTTTTAAGAGAAACATATGGAAACAGCTTGGCTTCATTTTATTATAATACCAGAGATCAGCTTTCAGAAGGTAAAGACAGCGCATCTGACATCTTGAGGAAAATGCAGGTTCAGAATGCTGTTTTCCATTATAGAAGGGATTCTCGGAAAACTCGATTCCCACACCCCGAAAACGCAAACATTTAAAAAGAATTTAGACATCATTCGCGGCAAGAGAAGGACGACCAGCTGTTTAGTGAATGTTTTTACTTTGAAATACAGTACATGAACAGCAGTTGTTGTTTGTTCTAATTAAGTAAGTATACTATGAATCGAATGTAGCGTATACCCTCGTACTTCCTAAATTTTAGGTGGCCATACGATAGTTTCCAAAAATTAGAGGTGAGTATACGCCGTATACCCGCGTATACCCTCCATTACATCCCTGTCCGTCAGGGATAGTTTACGAGTAATTCAAGCATTCATGTACTACATATATTCATATACATGCCAAACACAGTATATGGTAACAAAAGGGAATTTGGAAAGTAAGACCTTGCAACATTGACAGCTTTCATTTTTCAGAGGTTGGCAAAACTTGCCCGACAGTGTTTTGCTGTTGCAATGTGATGTTGGGAGTAGTTTGTAAGTTAAACTGAACGTGTGAATCTGGTACTTTATCGGGCGTTAGTACTACTTACTGTATGTAAACTGAATGCTGTGGATTCATTTTGTTTGTGTTTAAGTGAAGTAAAAAATGCCTCGCACTCGTGGTTGTACGTACGCAGCTAACAACTTTTGTTATGTTTGTCGCGAGTTCACCTTCGTGAGGAACAGGAAGAAAATCACACCCTCATCAAGAGGGCATATAAGCAGTACTTTGGCGTCGGAGCTGGTGATTTTGATAAGAAGTGGTCACCTAATATGTGTTGTGCTACGTGATGGCAAGGAAAAAATGTTTCATTATTTGCTGTACCGATGGTTTGGAGGGAACCAAGAGACCATTTGACAGACTATTATTTCTGCTTAACCGAAATTCAGGGATTCACGAACAGCAAATCAAAGAAACATATTGTTTATCCGGATCTGCCGTCAGCAAGACGACCTGTGGCACATTCTGAAGCTTTACAAGTTTCTTCAAGGTCCACAGATATAAAAGAGATGAGTGATAGTGAAGAAAGTAGCACTACAGAACTTACATCTCCGGAAAAAAAGAAGGGATCCCCCGTATCAAGGCAACGAGTACGCCCACGCCACGTGTATTACAGCAGGATGATTTAAATGATTTAGTGCCAGACTTAGAACTCAGTAAACAGACAGCAGAATTGTTAGGCTCCAGGTTACAGCAATATAACCTTCTCCACGAAACAACCAACATAACCTTCAGGAACAGAGAACGTGCTTTTGTCTTATTTTGCCACTGATACTTCCGTGACATTCTGCAATGATGTTCATGGATTAATGACAGCCTTGCACATAACATACGAACCTGGTGAATGGAGATTATTTTTGGATGCTTCGAAGAATAGCTTAAAAGGTGTATTGCTGCATATCGGGAATAAACTGCCTTCAATCCCAGTTGCATATGCCACTTTTACCAAAGATGAGTTATGAAATTTTCAGAAAGATATTGACCTTAATTAAGTACAGTGAACATAAGTGGAAGTTGTGTTGTGACTTCAAGGTAAGCATTATTATTAGGGATGCAACAAGGTTACACGAAGTATGCATGCTTTTTGTGTGAATGGGATAGTCGGGAAAGAACTTCCCACTATGTGAAAAATGAGTGGCCTAAACGCAATTGGACAGTTGATGAAAAGAATGTGCAAAGGGGCAGTCTTGTAGATCCTAGAAATGTTCTTGTTCCATCCTTACATATAAAACTTGGACTTATTAAACAGCTTGTGAAGGCAATGGATCTCAGTGGGCCAGCTTTTGCATATCTTGCTGACAAATTTCCTCGACTGTCAGCTGCAAAAATAAGAGAGGGCGTGTTTGTAGGTCCGCAGATACGAGAACTGCACAAAAATAGAGGTTTTGAGGCATGTCTCACAGAGAAAGAAAAGCGCGCACGGATGAGTTTTACGAAAGTAACCAAAAACTTCCTTGGGAGAAGACGGGACCCTAAATACAAGGAGATGGTGGATGAAATGCTTGCAGCTTATCAGGATTTAGGGTGCAAAATGTCCTTGAAGGTGCATATCATGGACTTACATCTGGATTACTTCCCCAGTAATTGCTGTGACATTTCCGATGAACACGGAGAAAGATTTCATAAAGATATATCCACCACTGAAAAACGTTATGAAGGGAAGTGGATGCCCACCATGCTGGCAGACTATTGCTGGTGTATCATTAGAGACAAGAGAGACACTCAGTACAAAAGAAATAGTAAACCATTTTGTACGGTCGACAGCTGTTTCGCATACCTATAATTCTATGTAATATATAGTGTCAACAATATATAGTAATGCTTTACAAACATAAACATTACGTGCTGATTACTCCAAAACTATCCCTGATGCAGAAAAACTAAAATCAGATTTGAATTCAGGAGTGAAAATCCTTTCAGAATCACTACTTTGTTACCCAGAAATAGAACTTTTTTTATTTTTTTGTAGAACAGTGTAATTTTATGGTATTCCGTTGGTCCTAGCATTACTCTAAAAGGACGACTTATTGCTAGTGATATTCTGGACATTTTAGTAAGTGACAGAAGCTCCATTATATATCTGTTTGCGTCAATATAACGCAAAATTTGTATTTTACTTCCGCGATATTAGGTGCTACATACTGAATTTATGGTTTTGCGATATTACGTCAGAGGAGAAAATCTTGCCTTTTTGCAATAATCTAACCTCTGCAACTTTGTTTAAAACAAATTAGAGCAGATTTGCTTCTCCATCGTCGTTAATGCAACTGGATGCCGTACTGTATAAAAAACGTTACAAACTATATCTCTGGAGGTTCACGAATAATATTCATGAATTCTACATGCTAAAGGTTTTCAAACGTTATATAATTAGGTAGTTTCATTTAGTTAAGGTATATCCATTATTTTGATAATTGTATTACTTGAGTATTATCCATGCAATGATTAAATGGTTTGCATAAAACATATTATAATGTTTGAGTATTATGCGCAACTGTAACAAAATCGTTCATTATTTACACATAGAACAACCACATGAAGCATGATGTCATGTCAAACCGGTAGCTGGTACTTGTAAGTGCATTGAATCCGAACGTCCAGTTGGTACGTAAACGTTTCACTGATAACGCTGCCGTGGTTCTTTTTGCATTGAGAAGAGGGTTTAAAATAATGAACATTTAAATCTAGATTGGAATAGCCGGTAAAAGGAAATGATCAGAAACAATCAAACAAATTATTCGTGGGCAACGACAATCCAGTTGTGGCACACGCAGCGGCAACTTCAGTAACCTCTTGCGGAAATTTTGGCAGTTTACATGAGATATAGTCAGTTAGTCTCACACGGACCTGACTCTGTAAATAGCCCAGGTGTAGTTATTTTACACCTTTTCAAGTCTTATCACATTTAGAATTTCGATATACACGTAATATCCCATCTTTAGTTTCTTTTGTGTCAAACAGTCTTGGTGCTGAAAAGCTGAATAATAACATTATCCTATAAAGAAACAATTAAATTCAAATAAAAATTTACATAAAAATTTAAGTTCAGTCACAAGGTAGAGCCACTGGTTATTTCTTTATGAATAAGTTCTATAAGCAAAACACTTTGAAACTTATTTAGTTTTTGAAAAGATGTAATTAAAAAAATCATGTATTTCTGTATATACATGTTGACAGATATACAAATATAATCCATGTTCGTATTATACACATACACATTTCAGTTTCTAATACACATGTCATTCAGTGACCCATACTTCTGTCACTTGGTCCTTGTTTGTGGGCTAAATACAAAAATCCAATAGATGATAATGCACTAACTAAAAAGATCACATCAAACCATCGATGGTAGAAGCTAAACTGAAGTTCACCTAGAACTTGGGTGATGATTATTCTATATTCGGGTGGCATATTCATTCTCATCAATAGCACTGAAGATACGAAATACATACCCTGGTAAGAAAGAAAAAAGTATATTAAGTTTACTCTAGTATATAATACATTCAAAAGAAACTACCGAGAGTCGTTTTAGGTTTATGTTACGAATTTAGCATTCTTACCATTTTAAGAAATACCGCGACGCAACCTGCACTTATGGTCAATGTGCAAGACCTGTTTGTTAGCTATTGCCCTGAATCTCAGGTCATGTCCAAAAACTATGTGTGTGCATTCAAAGTACATTTATTTCTGGAACTGACGTCACCTTGTGTGTGACAAAAGGTTCAAGTTTATAAGTCTGCAAGTGCATAATACGTAGTGCACAAAGATATAGGATACGTTAGTGTACTTGTGTACTTAATATGGCTGTTACTCGTAGTAAGAACATCATTACTCTCAAAATGACTTCTAAATAAAATTTTAAAAAGCAAATTGTGAATATTTTTGTTGAGGTGAATATTTATTTTTGTAAGTATGTTATGATAATTACTTTGATAAATATACAAATTAGTAATTTTTTAAGTGGAATATCAAAATGTTAGAAAAATAACTTAAACCTCTTTACGTTATGTTCTCAGAGTGTAAAATGTAATTTAAAATAGTATAGGAAAGAACCAAACATCTTAAATAATGCTTTAATGATTTTTTGCTTAAAATTTGACTATCGGTATTGCAGTTATTTACACTTAAATTACAAACTTTAATGGCATATAAATTAAAATTTTAAACTATGGAATAGAATTATTTATTATTCTATGGCTACAGCTACAGCTGCAAATGTTAATTCGTAAGTAGACAGTAAGACATAACTTAGTAGTTTTGTTTCTAAACGAACAAATACCTTTCGAGGCTACAATATTTGCTTGCACTTAGTCTGAGTTGGAGACAGGCCCGTGCTGGGATACTAATGAGGGCGGTGAACAAGTCTACTAAAAGGGCGCCCATACAAACGGATATATATATACAGTATATCCAGACTTTGAAAGAAAGTATGGGTGACATTTTATATCAAAATCAACACCAAATTTGTTTTAGTATTAACGTAAATAGCTAATTGGTGGAAACCTCGAATCGAAATCCTCTTTTACTAGATGAAAGCTTTTTTAGTTCATGTAATAACATTTATGTCAAGTGAAAAGAAGAAGCTAAATATATCAACAACTTAATATACTTCTATGGGCTATGGACACAGGAGGTTCAGTGCCGCGTTTACAAAAGCTCTCCATTGATTTCTGTCCTTAGCCAACTGGACCCAGTTTCTACTTTTTATTCCAATCTCTGCGAAAACCATTTTAATATTGTCCTCCCATTTGCGTCTCAGTCTTCCTACTGGTCGTTTTCCTATTTGAATTTTCAGTTATAACTTTGAAAGTGTTTCTAATTTCTTCCATTCTGGCTACATGACCTGCCCATTTGAGCCTCCTAAACATGATGACCCTAACAATGTTCGGTAAACGTATAAATTATGCAGTTCCTCGTTATGAAGTTTCCGCCATTCCCCATTCCCGTTCCTCTTGGAGTCTGAATATTGATCTAAGAATCTTGTTTTCAAATACTTTCATCTGCGATTTTCCCTCAGAGTCAATGACTATGTTTCGCAACCATACAGAACAACAGGCATGATTTTTATTTTTATATTTTAACCTACAAATTCCTCAAAAAAATTCGCGGCAACAAAAGATTTTTAACTAAATAACACGAAATCCCTGCTTTCAGTTGACATCAAATTTCTAAGTGATTATGGTTTTGGTCTGTTAATAATGATCCTAGATATTTGAAAGTATCCACTTTGTCGAAAGTAAATAATATTTGGTATTTTAACGCATCCATAAAATGCAGTATTACGATCTCGACAAACTTCCATGTATTTAGTTTTCTCTGCATTTATTTCTAAGCCCATATCCCTGCAAGCGTTAATTAAGATTTCTTCATTCCTTTCTACTCTTTTATCATCCCCTATTAAATTTACATCATCAGCATACGCCATAACCTGGTAAATACAATTCAGCTCTAGGACCTGATTACTGTTTTTGATTTTCCTTATAGTGTTCTCCAGAACAAAGTTAAATAATAATGGCGACAACGCATCTCCTTGTTTCAGAAGATTCCCAAAGTGAAAGCTCATGAACAAGAATTTCTGTACTAGAACCTTACTCTAATATTCATTTAAACATAATTAAACTACCTTTTTCGATATTCCAAATTCTGTAAGGATCTTGTACAATGTTTCCCTCCTACACGAGTCTAAAGTCAATAATTGATGTACCAGGACATTGTATTCCCATTTCCTTTCAAGTATTAGTAAAATGGTAAATATCTGTAAAATAGTTGATCGATTTTCCTTAAATCCGCTCTGATAATCTCCAATAATTTCATCTGTATATGGAGTTAATCTTTCTAATAGAATATTTAAGAAGATTTATTAGATGTTGACAGAAGAGAAGTGAATCAATAATTATTAAATCAGTTTTGTTGCTTTTCTTCTGAACTGGAACAATGATTGATTCTTTTAACATTTGGTAATTCCTCCTTGTTCCAGATAAGGAGAATGAGTTTGTGTATCTTGCTCTACAATTTTTCCCCTCCAGCTAAAATTAAGTCAGTCAGAATTTTGTCTACACCGGGAGGAATAGCGATTTCTATCTCTGTCTGGTTAGGTTCTGGAATATATAGTTATGCTGTATGCATTTCACTTTCTACACGAACATAAGTATTTGGCTATGTGTTAAGCAAATTGTCAAAGATATCTTTCTATTTCCATCTATTTAAGATGCTATCCTGAACAGTGAGAACTCTTCCGTTGGCTTTCTTTAATATATAAGCTCGAGATTAATAGCCTTTCTTAAGTTCGTCGTTGCGTTTATATATGTCCCGAATGTTTTTGTTTTTAGTATTATCTTCAAGTTAATTAATTTTAGCTTTCAAAAATCGCATTTCTTTGTTCTAAAAGTTTTGGAAGTTTTCCGCCTGATGACAATGAAATTTTATGTAGTTACTTCGTTCGGATTTTGTAGCCAACCCTGTTTCTTCTGTTTTCCTTTCTCTGCTACTTTAGTGCATTCCTGGTTGAACCGTGGTTTGTTTCTATGTATTTCTGCGTGCCCCAATATTTCTTTTCCTGAAATTTTAATGTTATCTCTAATTTCAATCAAGTATCCTGAACACTAGTGCACTCCGAATCTTCTAAAACCGAGAATATATTCGACATTTCAATCTGGCTCTCCTCTCACTTGACTCTCCTCTAATTTCTTTAAATTAAACCGCTCCGTTTTCAGATATTGAATATTTCCTTTATTCAACGATAGTCTCTCTCTTACTATCGCTGGTTCCAGGTGGTAATCAGTATCACAATCAGCTCCTCTGAATGACCGAAAATCAGTTCTGCTAGACTGTTTTCTTCTGTCTACTAAAACGTGATCAGTTTGATTATGTGTTTTTCCATGTGATGAAGTCCAAGTATATTTATGAATGTCGTGATGAGGGAATTTTAGAATTTTCACGATAAGGTTTCTGGATGTTGCAAAGTTCACGAGTCTAACGCCATTGTCACAACCTTCCTTATGCAGACATGTATTCCATATAATCGGTTTGAAAGTACCCTCTCGTCCTACCTTCGCATTGAAACAGCCTAACAGAATTTTCATATGGTATTGAGAAAGATGATCAAACACCCGTTCTATTCTTTTATAAAATCTGTCTTTTTTATCGTCATCGTTATTTTCTATTGGAGCCTGCGCATATAAAACAATAATATTACACCACCGACCCTTAAAAGAAGTAAAAAGAGAATCTATCATTAACAAATTCAACCCATGTAATTGTTGATATTATTCGTTCGTGAACGAAAAGCTCAGTTCCTAGTTGGTAATTTTTAATTCGTTCCCTGTAAAGGAACGTAAAATTTCCCAACTTGACTCCTCCATTTCCTTCTCATCTAACTTTCTGATATCCCATTAAGTCCATCCTCTATTTCTAAACAGATTCGTTACAAATGTTAACGCGCCTGCCCTATAGAGACTTCTTATATTCCATGTTTCAAATATCATGTTGATTTTACTTTGCTGAGTTCGTGCCAAGTTATCAGTTCTGATCTGAGAATTCGGCGAATATATCTGAACAATACTTTTTTTATATATATATATACAGGATGAGATTATTAGCCTCACACCAAATCCCCAAGCTGGAGGATGGCCACTTGTCTGTGTGCGACTGCTTATTCAGTATATTCGCAGCTAAGCTCTATATCTAGAGGCCTTCTCCTCGATCCACAACCTGAGGTGACAGGAGGACCACATTTCACGGAAATTAATATAGCTATATTTTAGAAATACGATAGGTACTGATAATCTGAACACTGCTTTAAAACCCACAGGAACAATCGATATGCTCGGATATATAGATGCATATTAAGACTGTGAAAGCTTCGATGCCTTAAAAATCGTAAATTAGAGAATAGTGTCAATGAAGTATTTCATTAATGCATCGTACGTTTGATTATCCGAACTATTCTTGATGTATCACATTGTTTCGTTTTATAGCTACATTAACTTTTATACCTACATTTTTGTAAGTGATTATACTCTGTTCTCTGCCAATAGTAACTGTATGAATTTATAATACAAAACTGAAATATAGAAAAATATTTTTTTAAAAAAAATGTAGTGTGATATTTCGCAGGGTATCTTATGTAAAGGGCGCCTTGTATCCTTCACAGGTTCTTTATTAACAGTCACTATTTAAATTTGTTATACAAAGCTGGTATACAGGATAACTAATACCACTTACCTATAATGTGATGTTTCGTAGGGCGCACTGTACCTTTCACGGGTTCTTTACCGACAGTAACTGTGTGTATTTATTGTACAGAAACATGGTATACAGAAGAGTGAAATAAAATCGTTCATCTTTGATGTGGTTTCACAAGGGCGCCTAATGTAAAGGGCGCACTGCACCTTTCACGGGTTCTTTACCAATAAAACTATAAGAATTTATTACTAAAAACTAGTACCTTAATTTATATTATGATGTTTCGGAGGGCGCACCGGGACACGTCCCGGTGTCCCCGGTGGGCCAGCACGGGCCTGGTTGGAGACCGTAATATGTCTTTATCAAAGTGTTCACAATTTTTTCTCAATTCGTATAATCACATTATTACATCCATTCTAAAACGATACTGAACAAATAATCCCTTCTGTGTAATTGAACAATATGAGAGACATTTCATAAAACCGTCTCCCATTTTTTACTATCTGTTTCAATACAAATAAATAGATGTTCTTTTCAGCACCAAACAATTTTATTAAATTCAAATGCAGAATCTCATTAACAAATTTCAGTGTAATTAACTTCCATAAGAGATTATATACAAAAAATGCTATACTTTATATTATGAAAATGCTATACTTTTTGTGAATAATTGGTATAGGTACGATACTTTTGTAAGCTGATGGGTCATAAAGCATAACAATTTATTTTGTTAAATTCTCAGTTGTATTATAAATTTAATAAAGTTTGCATTCAAATTTTATCAATTCTTCATTTTTTATTCCATTTACTAATACGAAATGAAAGCTCAGTCTGGATATTTTTCTCAGTATTAAGATCTATGCTTGGTCCTAGCTTTCTTGATAAGTTGACAATATCTCGTTTAATCAATAATAATAATATTTAAAGCAATGCAATTGTAATACAAATCTACTACTGTTATAAACTAGTTTTTTTTTTTTTTTTTTTTTTTCAGCAATAAGCCAAAGCAACATTTGCTTATATGCACATCATAAAACACATTACTATATTTCTTCGAAATCAATAATTCCATATTATTTTCAAAATAATGATTCAATATTATAATGTGGGACAAATGCATTCATATTCATATTCATATTCCATTTTCAATGGAAAGTAGTTCTCCATATATTAATTGTTATTACTCACTCAATTACCACAATTCATACAATAATAGTAATAATAATATTCATGTGGACTCAAAATCAATACATTACATACATACATGAAAGTAATAAATAAGCAATTACTAATATCCTTAACCTAAACTGCCCTATCCTATCTACCCTAACTAATCTAACCTAATCATGTTGCTCATCTCATTAATATAAATACTGCTGCTGATGCAATTACTGACATTACTGAAATACATTTTCTCAGCGATATCTGTTGTACATATTATCACAATAGATAGGGTGTCTACCAAGCAAGCATAATCAAATTCCCTGACAAAATTATAATTTCCCTGACTCTGTCGCTATCTTTTTTCTTAGTATAACTCATGAAAAATAACTTATATTTAAAGTAAATTTTAAGTTTTCATCATTGTTTATATGCTTATACAATATTCTACAAACGTACAAACGAACCAATTCATTTATCTGTAATTTATGACTATTTTAGTGGCCTCCCTTCATCTCTCACAACCACCCTTTCCACTTTATTTATTTTTATTATTTAGTCATCACACCGTAATAGAATTTAAATGCAAAAACTTTTGGAAATGGGTTTTCCTATACAATAACTTTCTTGTTTACACAGATGGTTTTCTTGAAAAGGACTCCAAATTAACTTTCAAGGTTGGGGAAAGATGTGTATTGCCTCGTTACTTTGTCTGCTGTAATTGCTGTAATTATGCACAGCAATATTGGAAGGCGCTGGGAAAGTTGGTGAATACCAGCACACCTCAATGACCAGCCAATACTGCTGCAAACACTGTTGAACGAAAACGCTGATACAGCTTGCGTTATAAGAAACTGGAGCATGGCAAGGTTCCTCAGTTAAGCTTTGCTGGGGAAGAACAAGCACACAGGAAACAAAGAAAAAAAGAGTGGACATGGGAGGATAGGAAAAAGCAAATTAAAAAAATAATAGTGAGAATTAGTGACTAGTCCTCAGAAAAAAAATGATAAAACACATTTAACATATTGCTAATATGTAGCAATTTAAATAATCACTGGAACTGCCCTTGGCTAATATTTTTAATAATTCAATGACTGAAAAATACAGGAAATAAAGGACAAAATTAAAATATAGGACATATATAGGACAAATATACACACATTCCCAAAATATAGGAAAAATAGGAAAACAGGACAGATGGGAAGCCTGGGTTTCTGATAGCACTATTTAAGTAACAAAAATCAATTTTAGATGGGTTTTATGGGAAACTGAAAAATCTTTTCCATGTTATTGAAGTGGCGCATATTCTGCACCCCAAAATGTTGGTACTTCCGGTAACACAATAATGACGAAATCTGGCATGCTTTTAAGTTTATGACGTGCGAGACCGTAGCTCGAGCTAGCGTGAGGGTCTTGGGGCGAAGCCCCAGCTAGCCTTAGGCTAGTTTCCATTATAGAGGTCCTGGGCAAGATTTTCCTTGACACACAATGACATTCCTTAACTTTCCCTGACCCTACAAATTCTCTGACTTTCCCTGATTAGTAGACACCCTGATAGGCGAAGACCCATCGATTTGTTATTATATTTTTAAATTAATGCATACACATTGTCCAGACTGGATGTCTTACTTTCAAGGCAGCAAATAAGATGTTTCCTATACTAGTCTTATATCCTGTATAATTTATTTATAGATTATTAAGGTCAATTTATCACCAATTTTAGCTTCCTTCAATGAATTTGAATATCCTATTAGAGTTTCAGTAGTTACCGCAGATGATTTATGCAATGACTAATACGTATAAATCTTTTCATGCTAACTATAAGACTCAATGCACATTGGTCTCATTTCCCATTTTCCTGCAATAATCAGTCATTTTCTTAATTCAATTAAGTTCCAATACGTCAGTGATCAAGACAAACAAGGTACTATACTATTTTATTTATAATTTGGAAATTGCATTAATAAGCCTAACAAGGGTAGCACGAAACAAGTTAGGACACACTCCCTTCATAGTTTGTTCGAATGTATGTGACGAAAAGAAATTAGTTAATTACCCATAGAAAAACATGATTAACGCAACTCTCTCAAAAACACATATATTGAAGATGAATCGTCTAGAGCTTTATTAGATTCAGGTTATTCAAAAATAACTCGTCAATGAAAACAGGTTCTTCGTGCAAATAGCATCCAAGACAACTTCTGACATTGGAGTTCATTATTTGTAATTAAAATAATATTACCTGCTTGCTGTGGATTGTCTTTACACTCCTCAGCAGTTATAAACACTGATTTTATGCAAACGCAAAATGTTAGCACTCAGCTGCGCATTCAAACTCATTTCATTTACATCATTTTCGGAAAATTTCGTGCCCTCTTGGGAATCAAACAACAGTCGAGCTAATAATATCGGTACTTATTTTAAAAACGCATTTTTTTTGCTACTGCCAAAATATCAAACATAAATTTCTGAAGCAATATGTAGTCACTTACCATGATCTGAGCCAATATCAAAACAATTACGTTGGACGACTTACTGCTAGATATAGCATAAAAGAACTGAAAAAGATAAGAAAAATAGTAATTAAGAGCAGTGCAAGAACAGATATTCATTCAATAATAAATACTTACTCATTACTATAAAAATGTAAGTCATTGAGTATTTCACACTCACTTTAGGCAAAATATTGTTTTGAAATCCGAAAGGAACACACCTTTAGTACTGACAGAGTACACGATGACTACTGGAAATTTTATCTTAATTAAGAAACTACAAATCATTTCCTAATGACAGAAATGGACGCCAATCTGACCACTTATTCAATTAAAGTCAGCTATGATGCGAAGGGTCTCTGGTTCTACTCAACATAATACAAATATGTGACCACATCGTGTTTGTGCGTTTCTTCAGTTCTTCCTTTTCTCAGTACTTTAGTTTCACCAATTCTTTCAACCTCACTCGTTTGCCACTATAATGTATTAGTTCGTTTTAAATTCAACTACATGTAATCCCTCAGGAAATCCAATCCGAGAACACTGTTTAGCCATGAGAGCTCACCTTAACACACAGAGAATAACCACAGGACATTAAACTAAACTTTAATTTCCTGTTGCTGAGATAGCAAATGATGTCGAGGGCTGAGATAGGTTTTCCAATTGATTTATCCTCAAATCTAGCTGCTCTTTAGATACAGCCTATTCCTTCCGGGTACTATACATAATCTGGAGTTTATCCTCAAATTGTATTGGAGTTTACATATAGCTCTAAAACTAGTTCGGAAATAAAATTCGTTCCTTCACTATACATTTGCATTAGCTTTTTAACAAGATACATTAAACGCGAAATAGTGCTAACGTGAAGACTCCACTTTCAAGTATTAACATATACAAAAGATATGCCTAATAAACGTATCTGAAACGTGAATAAGAAAACAAATCACTACTATTTTTTAAGGTTTTGTAGCGAACAACGGAAAGTGTCACAAAACATTCCACTTTTCATTACACTAAAGCAGGTTTATCTCCATTTTATCCTATACTGTACGATTACCTGAAGGGTATGCTGCTAACAGCACACTTAATACGAAAATCTTTTTTGTGCGCCCAATATCGTAGCCAATTCAACTTCGTGTTGAGAGTAAAACAAGAAGAAAAACTTATGTGAACAAATTCCCACCCTACCAATGGACCTCAGATATGTGAACACCTTGCTCTGGAAATTGTATTGGAGTTTATATGCTCCAATTTGATCACCGCAATTAATACTATTACAAACTTCGTGAATTACTAGGATGAGGACTTACCTGCAATTTAGAATGATAAAATGTGTTTATTGAAGTTACGAAAATGCAATAAAATACACAAACTAGCAGAGATACTCAATTATCCATATTTGTAACAATAAACAAGAAATATATTACTTTGAATATATGAAGAATTATCTGTAATTCTGTGTTGATGGCTATCGTAAAAACTGTGTGATAAATTTCTTACTAATGCAAAGATTCGACAAAATCTCAATGTAATACCATATGTGGAGATGGTTATCAAAATAATGGGAACATCTGTTGTTTACATGGAAACACCGACGATGTGGGTGCATCATTTGTCTGGTGATAATCTGTAATGTGTCGTGAGACTAGTAGGACAAAGATGTGTGTTAAAAAGGGTAGACTGTAGTGATGTAAAATGTGACATATTGAAAATGCCAAAATTGTTCGAGTACGGTTAGTTGATGCGCGTGTATTTAGGTAGTCAAAGTGTTACGGTGGGTGAGAGAGAAGCCTCCACCAAGGACTGTAGACTGAAATCAGCACCTGGAACAGGCTACTGTGACAATCATAGTCTGACATGGTTTGCATAGCTTGAACATCTGCGGTTAAGTTGCAATCTTCAAACTGCTGATCACCGTTAACAAGAAGAAATTGTGCCGATAGTATGCAAACTGGGTTGCTGATGATTGAGAACGCGTAATACTGTCCAATAGGGCCCCTTTCACCTTATTTGCAATACGAACTCAACTCGTAACTGGCCATGCTATGTACGGTAGACGCCCAGAAAACTTTAAGCTCCGGATTGTCCCTTCTCTATCGTGAAATATGTTTTGTGATGCTGTAGGCCGCAATTTTCTGATATGGTAAGCCTGATAATTACTATAATCATAATTAGGCAATAGACTATGAATGGGTTTAGAAGAACTACAAATATTATCTGCACAAAAAAGATACCTTCATAAAAGCAATACAATATCTTCCATTTATCCATAAATTCTTTATTTCATCTTCCATTCATCAGTATTAAGAATTTGAATAGATATGAGTAGAAACGGTACGTTTAATTTTACAAGTCCTTGGCTTATTTGAAAAATAATGTGAGTGGATTCGCGCTTAATACTAATGAATGGAGGAAATAAGGAAGTTTAATTGTTTCTTCTATGGAGCGTACTCTTTTCGTACATGGAATACTGTAGTACCTGGCCTCCTTAATCCGTTCTTACCTCATCGCCTGAAGAAGACTACAGTTTCAACAATTGCAATCATTACAAACAATTAATAAACCAATAATTTTTAAGTGAGACAAGTAGCACACATACCTTTGTCAAAGTGAGCAACAATCCTCTAATTGATGTTACTACAATGCATCCAACTAGGAAAAATGAAATATGTTGGGACCAAAACGTAACATCAATGTTGATTCCAACCCAGTGCACTGCTATTTCAATTCCTCTCGTAACAGGATCGACTTTACCAACTCTGTCAAACACAATGTTCACTGTGGACTAAAAATAGAAAATGAGTTACATTACTATAAATATAGCAATTTTTAAGTTTCTGTACTAACCATTCTTCAAACTATACGAACACTTGAATATTTGCAGCTTCGGTTAAATCAATTTTTTATGATAAGTGGATTATGCTGGACCTCTTCTCCGTATCCATTCATTCAGAGGCGTCGATGTATAGAGAAAATACATTGTATTTTGTAATATTTCGGCGATTGGCAAAAAGAACGAAAATATGACTGCTGTAAGAACGATTTTACAATCGCCGTAAGTGATAGTAAGACGACTGAAATGATTGTAATACAAAGTGACTGATTCTCACTGGTCTTTTATAATTTCCTCACCTTCGGACACTTATTATATTCTTAGTATACTACAGACACACAAAACTCTTTCGCCATGCTGAATCCGACTGCAATATCGACTTACCGAAGAGTTGTTCTTTCCTCGTGATATGGCCCTCCCTCTACGCGTATTTCGACCTTTACTTTAGAGACTTTCGGGAAATTCCTTACGAAGTTACTGTGCATGTTTACGATCAGCGGTTCACGACGATAAAACAGTTGCTTTCAGTGACCAACTACTGAACCGCACGGCGTACGTTGATTTGCTTGTGGAAGAAGTGCTGCCCCGAAGCTGCTACCACTGAAATTATACTAATCAGTGACCATTCGTGTGTAAACTTTAATTTCATAGTACTCAGAACTCGTAAAAGCTAGAACTGTGAAATTTGCAGGCAATTTAGAGGAAGGTCAGAAGATTTGTTTGATAGCAAAATGAAATCACGAGTATTATTGTTTGCGGAGTTACAGGGTCAAAGGTCAAAATGCGATTTTTTTCTTATAGGATTTCAATGTTAAATAATAGTCTCACATGCCACTTTTTGAATATTCATCTCCGGCAGCAAAAATTGGTATATCGACATAAATTCTGATCCGAAACAATGTGATAACGAGAAATGTGGGCAATCGTGACCCGGTAACCTCTAGCAGATCATCTGTGACCCTTGAGAAAAAAGCTCCCTTTTCAACAGCTTATTGTACACAACGAATTCAGTTGAAAATAATGTTTAAAAAACATATGTGCAACAGATCTACCGAACATCCTTTTTAGCAAAACGAAGAGGTCAGCAATATCATCAGAGGTTCAAAGTCTCGCAGTTAAAAGGCCAATTTTGAAGTGTTAACAAGTATGAAACTGCGATGTTGCAAATAAGGATTTGAGGTGCCACTGGACACATGCAGAAAGGATCTTCCAATTGGTGTGAATTGGTGTGTGTGAGGTCAACAATATCGTAAAAGGTCAAAGGTCACGCAAGTAAAATTTCATGTTTGATGTGTTAGCAAGTATGAAAGTGAGACGTTTGAAAAATGATTTGAGCTACTACAGAACACATGCATAAAGCTCCTTCGAATTGGTGTGTATGGGAATAGGAAAAAGGTCAACAATGTCATAAAAGGTCAAAGGTCACGCAGTTAGAACATTATAGTTGGTGTCTTAGCAAGTATGAAACTGTGACGTTTTAAATGAGGATTTGAGCGTCTATAGAACACATGCAGAAAGGTCCTTCCAAGGGGTGCACATGACCATAATGAAAAGGTCAATATTGCCATAAGGTGAAGAAGCCTAATTTTGTAATTCAGGTACTGCAGGCAATGGTATGTATCTGTTTTTGTGATGTTTAAAACAATGAATAGAAAATAGTGTGAGTTCCACCTTTTGTTAATTACTTAGCTTTGCAAAACTGCATTCAAAATGTCTTTTTCTTATTGAAACATATCAATAGCTATTTACTAGAAAGAAATATTTGAAATATATTGTCTTACCTGTATAACAAACATTGACCTCCTTCTAGACTGTAAATATTTTTAGTATATTGCAATTTATTCCACGTGACCTCCGTGATGTGCTAAACATAAGTTCACTCTGTGTATAAGGGACTTTGTGAAGGTTTTTTTTCAAGAGTGTCTGGAGTTATCTGTTCAACGGTACGCTGTATCGATTGTCGAAGTTCTTCAAGTGTTGTTGAAGGAGTTTTATAAACTCGTTGCTTTAGAATGCCCCATAGAAAGAAGTCGCATGGGGTTAGATCAGGACTTCTAGCTGGCCACTCAACATCAGAAACCATATTTATTAAACAGTTTCCAAACCTTCCCCTTAAAATTTGTAATGCTGCCCTAGCACGATGTGCTCGAGCACCATCCTGCTGAAACCACATATCATTGTGTGAATCAAAATTTAAGCGATCAAGTTCAGGGAAAATACATTCTCGCAACATATTTTGGTATGTAAGTTGATTAACGTTTCCTTCAAAGAAAAACGGCCCTATTACACCAGTTGCTGTAGTCCCATTCACACCATAATACCCCTTTGATCTGCACAGCGTTCAATTCTTTCCGCCGGTAGACTGGTTCCCAAGAACCGTTCATGTGACGAAGACAACGTTCCATTTTTTAAAAAAAGCTTCATTTGACATTATAATTTGAAATAAAAACATGGGATTTTCATTTAATTTGTCTATCAACCAGTTACAAATTAAAATTCTGGCATCGAAATCATCATCATGTAATTTATGTACAATCTTCATACTGTATGCCTTAACCTCGAACACACGCAATATCCTACTCAGCGAACTTCTTTTAACGATGGGTGCAATACTCCGGCGACGGATTGATTTTCTTGGTGAACTAAGCACAGAACGAACCACTGCGATTAGTATCCTCGGTAGAGATCCTTACAGGTGGTCCTGCCTTTCGTTGTCCCTGAGAAAGTTGTTTCTTGCTAAAACAGTTATTCCGAAAGTGTTTGCAAAGATGAAGAATTTGGGTATTGCTTAATTTCACACCCCGCTGTGCAAACGCCTTCTTCGCCCGCGTTTTTGTAACCTACTTCCTACTAAGAACTGTACGTAAATTGGCACGTTGTTTCTTTGTTAGAGTATCCATTGTGACTTACACAATTACACATACACACACACACACACACTTCCAAACACGTAGGCCTATGAGTATAAAGAAAATAAGAAATACAACAGTTTTTATTTTCTTACACACTCACAAGACACACAAGATTCACAAACTCGTTTAATTTTAAGCTCAACTCCACTCTACTGCCACACTGCCTCTGTCCAACTAAATTATTCTAGTAACACCAAACCACCCTTGTGAACGAAACAGACTGATTATTTGACGTGAGCCCAAAACATAAACAGATCGGGCGGTATTCAAAGAGAATTCGTTAATCGAGGGTTAGTTACAGACTAGTTACTGGCATACTAGCTCTTTACTAAGGAAGGTGCACTTTTTGGTATTCGGAGTCAACTTTGAGTACGACTAAAAAGTTGATTTGGGTATGATTAACTTATATAACCCCAATGCATCGGGCGAGAAAAATAAATGTGGCAACTACGGAAAAGTAGATGAGCGCATGCGTAGTCTGTAAAAGTGAAAATACATGAAATAAGAAATACGAAATGTGCCGCACGCTAAACCGTGGGTAAAAGATTAGCCTCTGCTCTAGATTAATTAGTCACATGCGATTAACTACGTCAAATACTACGTCCTAATCAGAGAGACTGAATACAATTTTGAAAACCATCCGTTAGTCAACCCCGTAGTATCGCCTTAATCAGACGTCAAAACAACTCTGCATAAGGCCCATCGTGTTTATGCTTCAGTCACGAAAGGGTTTAAACAAACGATAAGAGTGTGTCTCTTCCTGCACATGGGGAAGCAATTTATTTCCAGTGGAATTATTTTTATTTTCTTCTAAATTTCCTGGGTAAGCATCAAGCCAATATTAAGGCTGCCATATTTATTTTTCATGAGAATACGGGACATCTTTGTTGTCTCCTCAAACTTCTCAACACAATGTATTGCTTGGAAACAGTTTATTTTCAATGCATTATCCTATTTGATATGGATACATTTTTTTTTTTTTTTTTTAGAACTTCTGAGTGATTTGCATTTATATGTGATATTTTCATTGGAAAATGCTACCAAAATAATGTTTTTTAGAATCTATCAGACGAAAGAAAATCGTGCACCCACTACGCCCTAGAATGTTCTGCACATAATAGTGCGCATTCTGTAATGACTTCCTAAAATAAAGTATTCTTGTTATTTAAAAAAAAAAAGATTTCCGAGAGCCCAAATAAACATTCTTAATTTTATATACCATACCAACTAAATTAGTTCTCAAACATTGCCGTCTCATACTTGCCAATATACGAACTATGAACTTTTTATTTCGTGACCTTTGACCTTTTATGACATTGTTGACCATTAATGTATCCCATGGCCACCTTTCTGCATGTATTCTACGGCAAGTCAAATCATTTTTCAAACGTCACACTTTCATATTTGCTAACACATCAACTATGATGTCTTAACTGCGTGACATTTGACCTTTTATGACATTGTTGACCGTTTTGCTATGCCCATACACACCAATTGGAAAGACTTTTATGCATATTTTCCATGGCAGCTCAAATCCTTATTTCCAACATCACAGTTTCGTACTTGCTAATACATCAAACATGAAATTTTACTTGCATGACCTTTGACCTTTAAGGACATCCTTGATCTTTCTCCTGTACCCATACACATCCGTTGGAAGGACCTTTGTGCATGTATTCTATGGCACGTCAAATCATTTTTCAAATGTCGCCGTTCCATATTTTCTAACACATCAAACGTGATATTTTAACTACGTGACCTTTGAACTTTTATGACATTGTTGACCTTTTTCCTATCCCCATACACACCAATTGGAAGGACCTGAGTCCTGTGCAGCACTATGCATGTGTCCTGTGCGAGCTCAAATCAATCTTTCTAACGTCACATTTTCATACTTGTTAACACAACAAACATGACATTTTAACTGCGTGACCTTTGACCTTTTATGACATTTTTGATCTTTTTGCTATGTCCATATACACCAATTCGAAGGACCTTTATGCATGTGTTCCATGGTAGCTCAAATCATTTTTCAAACGTCGCAGTACATAGTTGCTAACACATCAAACATGAAATTTTAACTGCGTGACCTTTGACCTCTTATGATGACCTTTTCCCTATGCCCATACACACTCCTTGGAAGGATCATTATGCATGTGTTCTATGGCACTTCAAAGCATTATTTCCAATGTCACAGTTTCTTATTTGTTAACACATCAAACATGACATTTTAACTACGTGACCTTCGACTTCTGATGATATTGCTGACCTCTTCGTTTTGCTAAAAAGGATGTTCGGTAGATCCGCTGTGCATATGTTTTTTTTTTTTTTTTTTTTTTTTTTTTTTTTTTTTTTTTAACATTATCTTCAACTGAATTCGTTGTGTACAATAAGCTGTTGAAAAGGGAGCTTTTTCCTCAAGAGTCACAGATGACCTGCTAGAGATTACCGGGTCACGATTGCTCACATTTCTCGTTATCACATTGTTTCGGATCAGAATTTATGTCGATATACCAATTTTTGCTGCCGGAGATGAATATTCAAAAAGTTGCATGTGAGACTATTATTTAACATTGAAATCCTATAAGGAAAAAATCATATTTTGACCTTTGACCCTGTAACTCCGCAAACAGTAACACTCGTGATTTCGTTTTGCTATCAAACAAATCTTCTGACCTTCCTCTAAATTGCCTGAAAATTTCACAGTTCTAGCTTTTACGAGTTCTGAGTACTATGAAATTAAAGTTTACACACGAATTATGGGGCAGTCTGTATATATATATATATATATATATATATATATATATATATATATATATATATATATACTCACTTCCATAGTTATTCATGTGTGTGACTTTTTCAAATAAATTTGTCATCAAGCTAAGGGAAAAAATGTCCGAAGACGATATATATGCCAATCGATATATCTTAAAATGATCTGAGTGTAAATCCTCATGCGTACTTTTCGAAAAAAATAATGAAAAAATTTTAAAGCTAAAAATCGATGCTGCATGATAAGCACACAACATACTAAGATGAAACTAATACTGAAACAACATCAAGCTTTTCATTGTGATGCTAGCAAGAGAACAATACGTAACATGGTTAATGAGATATAGCTAAAAATTATGATGTTTAAACTTCAGTTCTTGTTTAACTGTAATATTATCCAAAGATGAAACATATATCGATAGACAGATCATATTTAGCTGAACAAAATGAGGTGCTTCTGGTTCAATTCTCACGCAGTTTTCCAGAATAACGAATTTCAATGACTTTAAAAAAATATCCCGTTCGTTGCCAATCTGTTGCATTTGATACGTTTTTATTTGCTGGGGTAGATTATCTATTTATTTATGTACAGTATATGAAAAATACACAATACTAAGCAGTGATCTCTACATATGTAATTTTCTTCTATAGTTATTAATGTACGGGAGGAATTTGTATCTATTCATGTTTGATTTCTCCTAACAGTGACACACACATACTTCTAACAGTGTCGCATACAATCCTAACAATGAAGCGCCTACTACTTGTAAAGTCTGACACAAGAAGATCTGAGGACTGCCTCAATTGACTACGGTTTTCATTAATATTTCAAAAACACATCAGTTAGTGTCAACTAAAGTTTTGCTTGTATTGAAGTCCAAAACGCAATATGCTGAAATTGTAAGTTTGATAACTAAAGTCAAAAGAATTATGACTTGGTTATATGCATTGACGATGCAAAGCAAAATAATCCGGGTGTAGATGAAATTCCGGCTGAGTTAATTTTAGCTGGAGGCGAAAAATTGTGGAACAAGATACACAAACTCATTCTCCTTATCTGGAACAAGGAAGAATTGCCACAAGAGTGGAAAGAATCAATCACTGTTCCAATTCACATGAAAGGCGACAAAACTGATTGTAATAATTATCGAGACATTTCTCTTCTGTCAGCATCCTATAAAATCCTTTCAAATATTCTATTAGCAAGATTGACCCCATACGCAGATGAAATTATTGGAGATTATCAGTGCGGATTTAGACGAAATCGATCAACTATCGACCAAATACTAGAAAAGAAGTGGGAATACAATACCCTGGTACATCAACTATTTATTGATTTTAGAAAGGCGTACGACGTTAGGAGAGAAACATTATACAACGTTCTTAAAGAACTTGGAATACCGAGAAAGCTAATTAGATTAATTAAGATATGTTTAAATGAATCCCAAAGTAAAGTCCGGGTAGGAAAATTTTTGTCCACGGGCTTTCACGTCGTAAATTGCCCGAAACAAGGAGATGCATTGTCGCCATTATTATTTAACTTTGTGCTGGAATACGCTATAAGGAAAATCGAAGATAGCAACCACGGCCTAGAGTTGAACGGTATTCACCAGGTTATGGCATATGCTAATGATGTAAATTTAATAGGGGATGATAGGAGAACAATAGAAAGAAATGCAGAGATCCTATTAAACGCTCGCAGGGACATGGGTTTAGAAAGAAATGCAGAGATCCTATTAAACGCTTGCAGGGACATGGGTTTAGAAGTAAATGCAGAGAAAACTAACTACATGGAAGTGGGTCGGGACCGTAATACGGCAAATTGTGGATGCGTTAAAATATTATTTTTGACAAAGTGGATACTTTCAAATATTTAGGATCAATATTAACAGACGAAAATCATCTTCACGAAGAAATTAAATGTCGACTAAAAGCAGGCAATTCGTGTTACTATTCGGTTCAAAATCTCTTGTTGTCGCGAATTCTGTCGAGGAATTTGAAGCTTAAAATATATAAAACGATAATCATGCCTGTTGTTCTGTATGGTTGCGAAACATGGTCGCTTACTCTGAGGGAAGAACATAGACTGAAAGTATTTGAGAACAAGATCCTGAGACGAATATTCGGACCCAAGAGGAACGGGAATGGGGAATTGCGGAAACTTCATAACGAGGAACTACATAATTTATACGGTTTACCCAACATTGTTAGGGTCGTCAAGTCTAGGAGGCTGAGGTGGGCAGGTCATGTAGCTAGAATGGAAGAAAGTAGAAATGCTTTCAAAGTCTTGACTGGAAGACCAATCGGAAAACGACCATTAGGAAGACCTAGGCGCAGATGGGAGGACAATATTAAGATGGATCTCGCAGAGATAGGAATACAAAGTAGAAACTGGATCCAATTGGCTAAGGATAGAAGTCAGTGGAGAGCTTCTGTGAAAGCGGTCTAGGTCATAGAGTTAGTTAGTTAGTTAGAACAACTATTTTTCCCTCACCCGCGACATCTAAAAAGATAAGATCTACTAATGAAGAATACCTTAAGAGCTGGATAAAGGCTTGGGTAACAACACTGAGTAGGCACTACGTGTGGCACTATCAATCGTAGATTTTATTTTCAAGTTAAATCTGATTCTCATTTTTAGTTCATGAAATAAGAAAATGAGTTTACTTGTAAACAATTGTATCTGAAGAATTAGACCACGATGTAACTGTTATACAATAATGTCTGTGAATTTGTCTTATGCGCTTATGACAGCTTTACTTACTTACCTAAACTCATTACGAAAAGCTAGCACACACATACTTCTTTCTATCTAAATTCCGAAATTTGTCCTGGAACTTCTGGAACCCGGACTCGGAATACTTTTATCACTGCACGTGGCTTTACATCCACGAGCTGTTAGATTATCAACCTCAGCAAAGATCCTGATATAAAAGATTAGGTAATTTCAAGAAAGGTGAGTTCCGACAGATCTGGGAGTTCATGCAGTTTAGGTAGTTCATGGAGTTGGTTCAGCATCTCTAGCTATCGTTATCATGGACATAACGAAAAGTTCTCTACTTGTTTTAAGTTTAACACCGCCGAAACAGTGGGTGTTCGGCATAACCACTATTCGACTAGGAAAGAACTACTAGTCATCAATACTCTGTCTTCGAGGTAATAATTCGCCACCAACTAGAACCACATCAGGGTCGGAGCTGCGTAGTAATCAACAGCATGGAAATGTAAGCTTCATCCTTATCAGAACATACCAGGTATGTGTCAGAGAAATCTGTTTGTGCTAGACTTACTAAGTGCTTAAGATAATTCATTCACAGACACATAAATTCACATTAAAAATTAACTCTTATTAAAGATCTTTTTAAGTTTGATATGTGAGATTTCATTATTGTCCCTCTCGTTATACACCCGCAAATTAGAACCTAGAAATAAAACAGTTTGATATGTGAGATTTAATTATTGTACCTCTCGCTATACACCCCCAAATTAGAACCTAGAAATAAAACAATCTCATATAACAAGATGGTGGAGTGTTTGTTCTGTGTGGCTTACATCCACTGTTCGATCCCAGGGAAACAGTTTATAGTGCTTAAACATACTAATTCAATAGCTCCAGACAGATCGACATGTTGCAGAGCTTTGGTTCTTGTTTCCAAAATTATAGAAAAACAATACCATTTAAGCATATTTTGTTCCCAGTTCAACATGCAGACAGATGTTAAAAAAATAAAAAAATAAAAAAAAAAAACGCCCACCCTTGTGTGGTGGCTAAGTAATTGTATGGTGATCTAGAATTTAAGCCCGGAGACATTACATATTAGATGAATTGTAATTTTTAATTGGTAACTATTAGTAAACTCGATCAAAACAATGAAAAAAATTACATTACCCAATTGTTAGAAGAAAAAAGATCATTCTCAGACGTTTCCTTAAAATAAAATCAAAGAGGAAACTAAAATACCTAAAG
Organism: Thermobia domestica; assembly: GCF_964235325.1. NCBI lineage: Eukaryota > Metazoa > Arthropoda > Insecta > Zygentoma > Lepismatidae > Thermobia > Thermobia domestica. Next base: position 179,362,768 of record NC_137462.1, read on the forward strand.
CAAACGCCAAAAATATAGGCGGGTTGCGCGCGCAACAAAAAGTGGGTGGAGAGAGCAACAGCCAAGTAGCAACCTACACACTTGCCACGTTTACATTTGTCTTGCTCAGTCACTGTCGAGGTTTCATGTTTCGCGCGCGTGTTGAGGGGAAGGAGGTGGCACATGACAAGGAAGAATTAACAGTGAGCTGTAAGGTGCGCGCGCAACCCGCCTATATTTTTGGCGTTTGCTTTAGGATCGTTACATCGTGTGTGTATATATTTATAGTACATATAGAGTAAGGGACATTTAGTTATTTTTATTTCATTTCATTTTCATTTACTATTTAGGTTTAGTTTTAAGAATTGCTTTTAAGCAAGCAGTAATTTTCTTGCAAGTGACTATATACCAGCTTTATGTTGAATCCATTTATTTCGATATCAACAACCAGACAAAGAATGTATGATTAAGGCATAGCTTCTAACAAAACAAAGAAACGATAGGAAAAGGAAGCAAAAATAACAGCTCAGCTGAAATGCTTCTGTATGTCCGCATGACATGCAATAAGCAGCAGAAGAAAACTTACTTGATTTTAAACACAGAGCAAAGTTTAAGAAAAGGAATAAAAAAAACTAGGTCATGAAGGTGAATTTATAAATTTTAAGACATAAATAAGAATAAGAATTAAATTCATTAAACAATGAATAGGATATATATATTACTGGGATAATTAGCAATAAATTTACAAAATGAGAGAAATGTAATACCAAGGTTCATGAAGAACATGAAATGTCTTTCCGTTTTAATTTACAAAGCGAGCCGAGCCGCTGGTAAACTCCCAAAGCTCCATCGAGATTAGACTAAATCCTAATCTCTCCATTTTGAAAATTAAAACGTAAAAAGGATACCGGAAGAATCACGATTTAATAATGATAATATTCATTAGTCGACCTTATTTGAAATATGTAAAACAGTAACAAGTGGACAACACAATATAAACACATCTTCTTATCTTCAGTTTTGATTGCTGATTTCAATAACAATTAACAATTACAAGTTTCAATTGCACCCTTTGCGACTGACAATTAAAAGTTTCAATTGCCTCGTGACCAATTAACAATTGACGAAAATTTAATTGCAAATTTTATGATTGAATTCAATTGCAACTGAAATTAATTCTCAATTACAAATCGAAATCAACTGCAATTAATTTTCAGAGCAATTACTTTCAATTGATTGATCAATTGCAATTGATTTCAATTAATTTTGCCCAACACTGCGTAGCAACACAGGTTTTAAGCCCGGAGATGTGGCAGTACCAATCTTAGATTTTATTTTCAAGTTAAATCTGATTCTCATTTTTAGTTCATGAAATAAGAAAATAAGTTTACTTATAAACAATTGTATCTGAAGAATTAGACCACGATGTAACTGTTATACAATAATGTATGTGAATTTGTCTTATGCGCTTATAACAGCTTTGCTTACATAATTTAACTCATTACTAAAAGCTAGCACAAATTCTGTACTTCTTTCTATCTAAATTCCGAAACTTGTCCTGGAACTTCTGGAACCCGGACTCGGAATACTTTATTATTACTGCACGTGGCTTTACGTTACGTCCTCGAGCTATTAGATTATTAACCTCAGCAAAGATACTGATATAAAAGATTAGGTAATTTCAAGAAAGGGGAGTTCCGACAGATTTGGGAGTTCATGCAGTTTAGGTAGTTCATGGAGTTGGTTCAGCATCTCTAGCTATCGTCATCATCGACATAACGAAAAGTTCTCTACTTCTTTCAAGTTTAACACCATCGAAACAGTGGGTGTTCGGCATAACCACTATTCGACTAGGAAAGAACTACTAGTCATCAATACTCTGTCTCCGAGGTAATAATTCGCCACCAACTAGAACCACATCAGGGTCGGAGTTGAGTAGTAATCAATAGCATGGAAATGGAAGCTTCATCCTTATCAGAACATACCAGGTATGTGTCAGAGAAATCTGTTTGTGCTAGGCTTACCAAGTGCATAAGATAATTCATTCACAGACACATAAATTCACATTAAAAACTAACTCTATTAAAGCTCTTTCTAAGTTTGATATATGAGATTTAATTATTGTACCTCTCGCTCTACACCCCCAAATTAGAACCTAGAAATAAAACGATTTCATATAACAACACACGTAATCTAACCAATGAATTGCTATTTGAGCTCCTGAACAAATTTTATAAGACATCTTTAAGTTAATACACATGAAATGGAATAGCTTTTACTTATTTTTTTTTCAATGGTCACCCTTTTTCCTAACGAGCAGCTGTAACCTCAGATTTTCCGAAAAGTTTCAAGATATTACTTCAGTCAGTTAAAAAAGAAAAGAAAAAAAAAAAAAAAACCTCCTCAACAACGCCGTAGACAAAAACACACAAAATTAATTACTTTAATGAGACATTTATTTTTTTCCTCAAATTTCATAAAGGTAGGATATTGAAGTATTTAAAGGTATAGTATAATAAAAAATTGGGGGAGGGTATAATTACAGCTGCCCATGCCAATTCTCTACCTCCATTTTTTGTTCAATTTTTTAAAACTTATTATTTACGCTACATGTACAAAAAATATTTAAATGTTGAAATGTAAAAAAGAAAGATAAATAACATATTATACCGGTAACAGCTACGTAGCGCTATATAAAATCTACTAACAATAATAATTATGTTTATCTACTCAGTATTTCAAAATTATTATAATAATTTTCTTACAAATTTGTTAAATGTAAAAATAAATAAATAATAATAATAAAAGTTATCTCGTACAAAACATTAAAATGTAAAAACAATCGTTAAATGATACTACTAAGAAACGTAATTACTTATACTTGCTTCTTTGCTCCCGTGTTTGAATTATCGGCTTATCTCAGCAAGTAAGCAAAACGAACGAAGAAATAAAAATCACGTCCTATGCAAATTCCCCAATGTTCCATGATTTTCAAATTAAGTACCATTTTCCCTGATTTTTTCATGCCATTTCTCTTTCCTTGATTTCCAGATTTGTAAGAACCCTGTCACTGTTTCCAGGTATTACGCTCATTGTTGTACTGCAAATCCATTTCTTTTTTACATTCTTGACGAGTAAATGGAAGGACAGTGGCTCAGTGCGACGGGTTCGGTTTGATACTAGGTCATGTAAATTTGTGATGGATAACATCGTATCCGAGTTCTTCTGTTTCCTCATATATTTTCATTCCAGCAATTCTTTCATAGTGACTCTCATTAATTATCCGTCTCCTTTGGCTTAAAGAACGTAACTGTGTATTTCATTTGTGTTGTCTATTAGAGGATTGATAAGTGTTGTAAATATGAATAAAACGTACCTTGTAATCATTACACAGGTAATTTACTTTTGTCATTATTAATGTAAATGACTTCTTGTTAATGAAATTTGTAATAATGTTTCAATCTCTCTATAAACACAACACAAGTGCCAATTTGTTAATAATGGTGATCCTTCTATATATAATAATAATAATAAAACATGTTATCACATCCTAATCTGGCTAAATTGATTCTTTTCCGAATCCAGCTTTAAGATCCTTTAAATCTCTGTAAAATTTTTCAAACATTTTCTCAATTAATGATGAAGACTTGTGTTGTACCTGGAAATCCTGAATATTGTGTTTCGAAGAGTTAAGGTGTTTCGATAATTCTGATATAGTTGCATTGCTTTTCTTGGAGTACGTAACATGCTCATTCATTAATTTCAGTGCCAATACTTCTTTTATTCTTCTTCTTTAATGCATATGTAGGAATATTACCATCACATTTTTGTTGAATGAAATATTCCTTATTGATACCAATAGTTTGGTTTGAAAGCAAGCGGTTCTGAGTAATTTTTTTATTAACTTCTATTTTTTTCTTACGCACATTTTCGTCGTAGCCAGTGAAGTTTTTCATTATTCACTTCAAGAGGAGAGTTAGTGGTCTTTTAATACTGTATTTTACAACGACGGATTCTTATTTACCAGTTATTTTTAAATAAAATGGAATTCCAATGGCATTTTAAAATAAAATATGATGTTTTGAGAGAGAGTAATTACATGTCTGCTGGTTGTTATGTACTTCAGAACATCATTTTACTAATAAGTTTTTTCCATATGAAATATTTTCGCCTAAATAATACTAATACTCAATTTCTGATTTTAAAAAAATAAAATAAAAATAAAAATCGCAGTTCTACGAGGGAAAAAAGCTATTATCGAAACATGTGTCAAGGAGCATGGATGTACACTAGTGTGGTATCCTTTATGTTGCCACGTAAACTTAATAATAATAATAATAATAATAATAATAATAATAATAATAATAATAATAATAATACCCTATGCTTGAAAATTAAATTCAATTTTACGTCTCATGTTTCCGCGAGAAACCGTATTACATTAATAAAACTTGATTGTAGTAACTGATAAAACTGACATAAATTAAAATTATTAATATAGAGGCTATTTCTAACAGAAAATTATTGCTTGTTACAAAATGAGAGCTTATTCTATGTTATTCTGACACGAGATTAATAAAATAAACAAAATACACATTTTTTTTTTCAATATAGTTTCAAATGAATAATAAAATTAAGAATACAAAGGAAAGAATAATATGCTTAGATGTAGCCTAATTGCATGACACCATCCCATGATTAAAAATGAAATTAATATGTTACGTCCCATGTTTATATTTTCGGCTAAAGGAATACGCTGATTACTACAAGTGAATAAGAACTAGTGGAATGAGAATGTACAAGGAAACGGAAGAACCTCCAAAAAACATATGGACATCAGGAACTTTTCAAACTAATTTTCGCTGAAACAAATAATCCAAAATTATTCCTAACTATGTAAATTTGGATAAAACATGGATACTGTTGTTTGAAAGCTACTTATCAGCGTGTGTTGAAGTTCATTTTTTGCGGGATAGTAAGTAAGTTACTTTCATTCATTGAATGATGCACACTACAGAACACTATAATTACAAGGGTTGGATTTTTAGTAATGGCAACAACGGTATATCTTGAGAAGTAGAGTACTTACAAGGTTCTAAGTTTTACAGGCCCTCGATGTAATCACCAGCATTATGAATCATGCGTTCCCAGCAATGTGGAAGCCGCTGAAAGCCGTTGGCAGTGCCTAATCTTTGGATAGTGCGGATGGAACGATCGGTCGCCCGGAGGAGATCATTAACTGTACGGAAGCGTGTCCCACGAAGTGGTTCCTTCATCTTCGGGAAGAGGTCATAGTCTTAGGGACTTAAATCTGGAGAATATGGTGAGGTGATACAGCCCTTCCCAGTCCCAACGATGTAACAAATCAGTGTCCGCATCTGCTGTCATGCAGAATGATGGATGGGTTCTTCATGAAGTGGCGTCGTTTTCGTCTTACAGCTGCTGGCAGATTGTTTTGGAAAAAAAAATTGCAGTAGTACTCTGCACTAATGATGTGCCCTTGGGGGACGGTATGGTTTATGATTACACCATCCCAGTCGTATGCAATGATGAGCATAGCTTTCACATTCGTTGGGGTATTCCGAACTGTTGTTTTTCTCAGTGACCCAGGATGATGCTATTTCAGTTGTGGTTCATATGCTTTGGCCCAGGTCTCATCAATAGCAATGATTTGCCGTAAAAAGGCCTCACCTTCACGTTGATACCGCTCCAAGTGTGTTCGAGCGGCATCACATCGCAGCCACTTGTGTTGTTCAGTCAGATCATGTGGAACCCACCTTGAGGCGATTTTACGCAATCCCAGGTTCTTCTTCAGAATTTTCAGCACAGTCGAATGCGCTAGTCCTGTATCGTTGACCAATTGACGAATCGTGGTGTTCCGATCCACTAGCACTACCGCGTTTACATTCTGCACATCTTCACTTACAGGAGGATGGCCGGAGCGAGGCATGTCTGTGACATTTTGTCATCCATCATTAAAGGCTTTGACCTACCTTGCTACTGTGCGGTATGATAACGCACTTGCACCGCAAACATCTTGCAATACTTCGTAGAACTGTTTTTCATTCCCACTTCAAGCGCATTCAATTTTCGACCAGCTCCTGACGTTGCTTCGTAAACATGACTATTCCGCGAGCACTCACGCAGCGTGACAGTAGTCCACGAGCACTTACTCAGAACTGCCTTCTAACTGTTGGCGCTGCGCGCGTATAGAGGGAAAGGCAGGAGAGTTCTGTGATCGGCATCTAACCAACCGCTGGTATGAATTATGATGAATCGCTTTGTTCCCGAGTATATGTATAACAGTGTTGCCATTACTAAAAATCCTACCCTTGTATGTAATACAATAGTAGATGGAAACAAATATCTCACCACAAACTTCATCGAAGAGAGTTCACCTGGATTGAAATAATAACTTACCATGATTTAAGCTGAAACAGCAGAATGATCACACTAAAACTTTGGATCGACTAAGGCCGATTACGACAGGAAATGTGTTAAAGGATGTCCGCACCGTTCTACACTTTCTGCATGATTATGCTCAACATAACATTACATCGTGTATCGCTGACAAACTTGCATTTAATCTATTTGTGTTTATAAATTTGCATACTATTATTAGTCCTTTTTCCATCTTCAGTCTACTAATTTATTTTACCAAGTTCTCATTTTTTAAAGCTATCTTAATGTTTAAAGCTCTAACTTAAAGAATATATATATCTTAAAAAGTCTATCTTAAAGAATATATATATACACCCTAATTTACTAAAACATCACAATTACAGGGAAAAGCTGATGCGTATTTTGTTGAAGATAAACTGAATTCGATTTAGAATATAGACCACTACTAATAAAACTGGCTTTATCATGCCCGTATATGTATCCTACGAAACTTTTCAAGAACCCTTCTGTTTCCTTCGTTGGCCACGATAAAATCTATGCATTTAATTTTGACTATTAGGGATGTGAGTTTTGTTCTGGAGTTACTTTTCTTCCGTACTTCGTCACCGATTAAGGGAACAGAAAAATTCTTTAAAATTTTCACAAACTAAATATAAAGGCATAATAAATTCAGTTTTATTATTAAGAATAATATACCAGACATTATCTTTATTGCATATACCATACTACTTACTATAAATATCTTCCACAGACAATATAAAGAAAAGAAGTATCCAAGAAAGTTAAAGTACTTTCCCTGCCAAGTTTTAGCCCATTCCAGTCTCTCTTGCATATTGTGCATATCATGCGACTCCAGAAACAATTGCCGACTTAACTCTTCTAATGCAGCAATATCTTGCTTTAACTGAGGAATATCTGATTTCTAGTTAAGGAACAACTACAGAATATTACCTAATATATGCCTTAACATCGCTGTAAGAAAAAATGCACATCTGTTTGTATCAAAATAAGTTAGTACGGAATATTCAACAAGAAATTGAAACTGCAAATTCCTTAATGTTTATTATGGTGTTTTACTTAGATACGTACAAATGAGAGTTATGTCAAATGATTCTGAATCAACACAGTACAAATACAAATGTCAACTTGAAGACTGCATTTCAGAAGTCTATTCCCATTTACAATTAAATAACTTTAAAAAAAAAACGCATTTAATTTATAATTGTTCCCGAGTATCGCTTTGCTAGTTATTCTATTTCTTATGGTCTTCGTAATTATTGAACCTGTTCGTTGACACTAAATGTACTCATATATGTGCTGTATGATATACACAACTTGTATATGGAATTCAAATCAAAAACAGTGTTGCCAATCATACACTTGCTTCACTACACTTTACTATTACATACCACCTTACACATGGTAAGGTAAAACGTAATATCTTCTTCCACATAAAAATAATGCGAAGCCTATCTTCACAGGATTGTAGAACAATGTTGTACGTATGCTGTGGGTAACTTTTATGCGAATCGAAGTGGGAGCTTTTGAGACACTGCTCTTTGAAACTCGTCAATATCTGTAAATGTCAATTTTTTATGGCATATTCTCACCTGCAGTGTATAGATAGAATAGAATTAATATTTTTCATGAAATCTCATGTTTCCGTAATATTTGCTCCGTGCAAAAAACAAATCTTTTGTTTCTTCGTTTGGACACAGGGAATTTCCAAATTACATGCATAACGTATTTTCTTTCCAAGTTTAAAATTTCTTTTAATATTTTATGTTTCTCCTCTCATGACTGTTTGGTTTGAAAGCTTGGAAAGCACAGAATACAATAAAAAAATAGAAAAGGTTTCCATCACTTTTTCATATTTTTTCATAACATCTTGATATTTTAACTTCAATTTTCTGCAAAAGTAACTCAATCTGGTGATTCTTCAAGAGCCTGTCACACTGTTGCAAATCACCCGAGATCAAAAGTATTTTATTGTGGCATAACGGCCACGCATACTTTTAACATATACATTTTTTTCATACAAATTGAAGGTGATCAACGGGCATCCCCTGTACGATCTGAAAATGAAATGGGCCTATGGTGACTTGAGTTTCAAGAAAGCGCATGGTTTCATGGATGCGTCGCTAACAGCTTGCGTAGCCGAATGGGTCATCAACTTCTTGGCAAAACAACATCCTCTGCTCAAAGAGTCAGACCCTGAATCAAGAGGGCATTATCAACAAATTCGACGGTGTGGATAGAAAATAACGGATTATTTTGCTTCGAAAGGCACATCTACCGTAAGTCTCCTGAAGATCAAAGACTAATGCACGCGCTTCGTTTTGTACATGTGGTGTCAGGTTTGATCTCCCGTGGAACTACTTGCCTACGATAAACCTGAATAATGGTTGAGATTCCATTTTAAGCGGTAGATACAATATCATATAACAATTAAAGGAACTAAACTTACTCATGATTACAAATGTTCACTTGGACTAATCTTGGTATATGTCATACATATACCAAGATTAGTACAAGTGAATACAGTATCATATAGCTTCGATCTTGAAAAAGGAGGTTAACCTCCAATCGACCGACAGCAGCTTCCGATAAGTAAGTGCCTCTCCTCCAAGAATAGCAATTTTCTTTTATGTTTCATATTTATCAATGATGGTAGTTATAGATACATTCGTATTTACTACCACCACCTGAATAGGTACGAATAATAATGGCAAAGGGTTTTCTCTAGATGATCAAATCACGTATATATATATATATATATATATATATATATATATATATATATATATATATATATATATATATATAACAAATCACACCAGACACAACTAACTCTCCAAGTACAATACTTTTACACACCTTAAGAACTACATAAAAAATTGTAGAGATCTGTTCTTACTCACTATTATAAGAGTAACTCTTAGAAGAAATATGCACAACTTTCTCAAAGTATTTATTTGAACACCTAATTCCTATACTATGCATTACTTTTGTTTCAAAAGGATACTTTCTCCTCCAGTCTTCGTCACTGACGTTACAGTTTTCAAAATGCCCCAGATACTGCTGCCTTTCTCCCGATTGTTTTGATGTCCGTCAACCACTGTGCCCTTTTCTGCTAATGCAATTCTCTTCTTTTTAATCAATATCATGTCCATTGTCTGCATCAATTTTTTCTCTATTGAGAGAATGTCAGCCGCTGTAACAGGCCTACGAAAGTTGAGTTGCTATCTTCAAAGTATGCGTAAGAAAACTACAATAATGATATTTACATAGTGTTCCACATGAAAACACACACTTTATATTAACTAGATAACTGACTTCAGTAATACAAAAGTTTATCATCCCACAATCAAAAGCTCGCAAATTAGATCCTGTCTTGTAATACGCTAATCAATCAAGCTACTCACCTCCCTATTATCCTGCATTATATTATGCCAATGATTCCTAATCTTTTTTGGCTGTTGACACACTTCATTGAACGCCTACAACATCGCGATACACTTACTTATTTTTTAAATTAATAATAGTATAAACTAGCATCAATTACCCGCTTCACTGGGTTAAATTAAGAGAAAAAATTAGTAATATGTTCTATTAGTCAGTCACTTTTTACTATTACTAAAGTGCTCTCTGATATCGGCTATTTTCGATCATTTTTATATGTCTCCTCACTCCTCTTCCTCCATGCTGCGTGACTGCATTTATATTTAAACGGCATCGGAAGTGTCACTATTCATCTCAGCTACCTCGAAAACTATGGATTCGGCACTAATATAGGTCGTTTTCGATGATTATATATATATATATATATAATCTCACCCTTCGTCTTCCCATGTTGCGAGGCACGGCATCGGAAGTGTTACTGTTCATCTCAGTGGCCCCGAAAACCATGCATTCGACACTGATAATGCTCATTTTCGATCATTTTTACCTAACTCCTTCCGCCAACTCCTCTGAGTTGCGGTGCAAAATTTGGATCTAAACGGGATCAGAAGTGTCACTCACTGTTCAAGTCTGCGATCATGAAAACTATGGATTCGACACAATTCGTCATTTTCGATCATTTATATATATATTATTATCCCTCGAGCTGAATTTGAATTTAAACAGCATCAGAAGTGTTACTGTTTTTCTCAGCGACTCCGAAAACTATTACCGTCAAAGTGATATGGCAAAGATCATCTCAGGTCCGAACTTCATCTATGTTGAGAATTTGATCGAGGTCGGTCGGGTGCTTCAAGAGTGATGGTCACAAAGACACTTCTTTTATATATATATATATATATATATATATATATATATATATATATATATATATCCCTCTCCCCCACCCCTACGTTGCAGCGTCAAAGTAGAATGATAAAAATCGTCCGAGGCTCGAACCTCATCTATGTTGAAAATTTGATATAGACATCGGTCGGGTGGTTCAAGAGTTATTTTTATTTATTTTTATATACAAATCTCCCTCTTCCATAGGTTCTACCATCAAAGTAAAAGTATAAAAAACTTTCCAGTCCCGAACCTCATCTATGATGAAAATTTCATCGAGATTGGTCGGGTAGTTCAAGAGTTTTATTTATTTTTATACATTTCTCCCCTCCCCTTCCCCACCCTAAGTTCTACTGTCAAAGAGATACGATAAAAGCCACGTCAGGTCCGAACCTCATCTACGTTGAAAATTTGATTAAAATCGGTCGAGTGGTTTAAGCGTGATGAAGTCACAAAGAGTCACTTTTATATTTGTTTTTTTTACATACATCTTCCCTCTCCCCCTTCTCTAAGTTGTACCGTAAAAGTGAAATGACAAAAATATACACCAGGCCTGAATTTTATCTATGTTGAAAGTTTGATCGAGATGGGTCGGGTGGTTCAAGAGTTATTAAGTTTTATTCATTTTCATATATTTCCCCTCCTCCCCTCTCCTAAGATCTACCGTCGAAGTAAAATAATAAAAAAAAATCCCAAGTTCGAACCTGATCTATGTTGAAAGTTTGAGATCGATCGGGTTGTTCAAGAGTTCCTAACTCACGAGCACAGTCACTTCTATTTTTGTATATATTGATTTTTGTATATCTCCCCCTCTCCTACGTTGCTCCGTCAAAGTGAAATGATAAAATATATCCCAGGCACGAATCTCATATATATGTTGAAATTGTGATCGAGATTGGTCGTTTGGTTTAAGAGTTCTTAAGTTTTATTTATTTTTTTTTTATAATTCTCCCTCCTCCCCCAACTCTAAGTTTTACCGTCAAAATGAAATTATAAAAACATTCCCAGGCCCGAACCTCATGAATATTACAAATTTGATGAAGAGCGGTCGGGTGGTTTAAGAGATTAGGAGTAACAAACATAATCACTGTCAATTTTATAATATAGATTATATTAATGTAAGACTGTAAGTTTCTCTGAAATAGTGAATCTACGTAGTATTGAGCATTGTTGCTCTCACTGGAAGCGGTGATTGGCATAGTATGTCTCAAAACTCATTTTAAGTAATTTTTAAATGCTTCATGATCTTTGCGCCTACCACAAACTGGAAACAGTTTCTGAAGCAACTGTTTTGTCGCCTTGACTAAATGCATTGAGTCTTACGGGAGCACGCACACTGCGGCGACAGAAAAGTCGCCAAGATGTCTCCAAGCAGAAAGACAGGTAGGCGATAGCTGAGACAGTTGCGCAACAGCTCAAAATGCATAGAAGTAAAAGACAGGACGGACACCAGTGATAAAACCGGTGTGTAATAAGTAAACAAAGAGAGAGAGAAACAAAAATGAGTGTGTAATGGAAGCCAGGATGTCTTCGGTTAGTGATACGCTAATTGAAGAAATAGAAAAATGTTCAAGAATATTCTGATGCAAACTTGAAAAAGAAATTGTTCGAGGAAGTGTGTTTCGTTATTGCACGAATCTGGAATCAGGCTTCCATTTCTCTCCTCACTTAAAAAAGCTGTTGTAGGAAACTGGAATGAGCCTTACAATCAAGAGAAAAAAATGACACAGGTACGTACATTCAGAAACGTAATTTGGAGGGGGCAGGGGACTACTGTCCCTTTCCTCTTGAGTTTGAGAAACACATGCTTTTTAACAAACTGTATACTAATATACAAATGGAAAACATGGAATTCTTACGTCGGTGGATATTCTTATCCCATATTCCTGGCTAAACCTGAAATTACCTCCTGAATACATTATTCGATAGTTGCACATCGCTGTCATACTTTTACACTACTATTTTTATTGATTGATTTCTTACAACTAGAAGGAATAAGAAATAAAAATCTCATTTTCAATTAGCTTTCCATTCCAAATGAATGAAAAAAAAAAAAAAAAAACACCTTAACGGTAAAGTATAAGCATTATTACTTTTAAAGAATGAAGGGTAATCACAGAAAAGTTTGGAGTTCTATGTAAAATATGTTTTTGAAAAGCACGGTAGATGGAAGAACGATGAATGTCTTATCTGCTGAATAAACGATGAAAACCCAATTTCCTACTGAAAAAGAACGGTAACAATTTGGATTTCGTAGTTGTGTTTTGATTCCAGTGATAAGGCTCTGATATATTAACAATATGTGCAGGAAATGTATTAACAATATCTGCACTTCTTGTCACACAACGTTCCATGATACAATCATAACGCATTTGGGAACGAGCTAGGGTCAACTAGAACCGGATCCTGAAATACAAGGGCCTCAGATAATAATGGACCCAGTCTGTTTTGGAACCGGGTACCCCATTTTCAGTTCTGGAACTGGGTATCCGACTCTCGGTTCTGCAAACGGGTACTTGATTCTCACTGAATCCGGAGCCGGGTAATACGAATGAAATTTTCTGGCCATCGCCAGGATAAACAAAGACAAGATACAGACCTAGCGTTTCAAATTATAAAACGCTGTTATCTCTGAAGAATGAAAATGTGATTTTCATGGTCATCTTCCCGTACTCTTCAAGTATATTTTTATAACACACAGTACTAGCAAGCAGGTATTTTACTTCTTTCTCATCTGTGTCCAATGTCCCGCCAAACTGTGATGTTAAATGTCCTGTAATTTTTATGTTGCTGTCGCCAATGTGACAGCGTACGGCGAGAAAACTGTTCCGTATCTCCTGTCTCCGTGAAACTGTTGACTGTAGGAGGCAGAGATACAATAGCTGCGGAGTATAAAAGATGAAAAGAGCCTTATGTTCTAAAATTTCGCGACACACCACTTGGGAATCACTGTACTATCCTACTACCTTCTTGGTTTACACAAAGATTTTTTTTTTTTTTTTTTAAATAAAAAGGCCTTGTGTCCATCTTAAACATAAATTAAACGTAACTTTCTTACAAGGCTGTCTATATTCTTTATTATAAATTAACGAGAAATGTTACAGTTTCGGAAGTATATCACTTCCTTCTTCAGACTACTATTTCAACTGAAATCATAGATAACGTAACATAATTTGTTATCTCTACCAATCAAGAATCGTTTTTTCATTTTTCATTAAAATTCAAAATATATGTCCATTGTTGTGACAATTTTAAACTCTTAACAGAAATAATACATTGTTATTTAATCTTTATATTTCTTTTAACATATATTAACTAAATTAAATAAAAAAAGAGAAAGAAGAAGAGAAAGAAGAGGACAAGAGAAAAGATGGCATGGTATTGAAAGTGCAGGAGTGATATCAGAGGAGATAAGAAGAATTCTTAAGAGAGAAGGTATTAAGACGTACAGGCAAGGAGGAATGAAGATAATAGATATCATCAAGAAAAAGAAGATGAGAACGTCAGCGGAATTATGTAAGAAAGGAGTGATATATGAAGTACCGTGTGGGATGTGTGATCAGGTGTATATAGGAGAAACCAAGAAGAGAATGCAAGAACGTTTAAAACAGCATATAAATGATGTAAGATTGAAGAGAGACACGAATGCCATTTACAAGCACGCAGATGAAACAGGCCACGAAGTAAACTGGGAAGGAGCGAAAATATTGGAATATGAAGGGAGACAACTGGTTAGGAAGTGGAAAGAAGCGAAGAGGATAAAAGAAGTGTACGTTAAAGCTATGAACTTGAATAGTGGTTTGAGTATTAATGAAGAATGGGAGGACATTTTGAAAAGGGAAGAAAGAAGAAAGAAGAAAAGTAGAATATAAGGACAATATAGGGTTAAATTTTATTTATGTTTTTTAATATTCACGTTGTTAAGTAGTAATCAATGTTCAGGTAGAAAATTTAGTATTCAATATTAGGTAGAAAATTTCAATATTTAGATAGTTAATTAGTATTTAATTTAGTTAATATATGTTAAAAGAAATATAAAGATTAAATAACAATGTATTTTTTGTGTTTAGAGTTTAAAATTGTCACAACAATGGACATATATTTTGAATTTTAATGAAAAATGAAAAAATGATTCTTGATTGGTAGAGATAACAAATTATGTTACGTTATCTATGTTTATAATAAAGAATATAGACAGCCTTGTAAGGAAGTTATGTTTAATTTATGTTAAAGATCTTTCCACAAGTATCCCAATTAGAACATATACCCTCAGAACATATTTTTATATTCAAGAAATGTATCCTACCATTCTAGATGTACGACATTCGGTGACATGTATATATATTGTAAATTCCCCTCTGTGAAACTTTCGCCATTGTGTTGTATGATATAAAATGTTACCTGCAGTGAATGTGTGTTCGATTCTCGCTATCACCGTTTATGGATTTTATCGGTTTTATTATTCACGAATTATTATTGTTTTTAATCATATTAACGTAGTTTTGAGCTTCATTTTGAAGTACTATGTATAATTCTTTTGATATTCATTAACTTAATGCAATAGCAGAGTTCCTTCCTCTCTCGGTATTGTTTACTCTGCATTCTTTGTTAAGCACCTCTCATAACTTTTGCTATTTTACCTAACGTTACGCGTCTCTTTGTAATTCTCTACGTGTCAGGCCGCCGTGCGCCAGCAGATCAGCGACTGCCAGGTCATTGTTTGTCTTCCAGTTCGTGATTTTACCAGGAAGATCTACTCCTGATGCCATCCACCTGAACATTTCCTCATGCATGAATTTTATTTTCTACTTTGTTTCTGCTAAAATGGAATTTTCATGTCGTATGATTTCACTCCAACTGAGGTCGTTCTTGGACAATCTTTTGAGGTCTATATCCCTAGAGGTACATGATATGTTTCTTCTAGATCTTTTGATTGATGTGAATGTGGCGTTTCCGAACACCTCAATTTTTCGCCTAATATGGAAATCAGAGACAAAGGAGATGGTTCCGTTTGAACCCTCTCCAAACAAAACCACCGAATCTGAACTAACTATGGACCTTCACCTTTGCACCACGCTGACACGTTAAGAAATTTTACATTCAAACCATATAATGTTTGAAATCAAATTCTACATTTCCTATTCTTCTGTTGCACTACTACATTATAATGCGTCTTGTTATTATATGCTAATTAATTTGGTAATTGAGTTTGAGCTATATCCGCTATTCAACTATCAGGCATTTACTTACAGCTTGTGGGCAATGTTAATTATTTATGTTTGAAGCAACTTGATTACTGGTGGTGGAGATAACTATCTCCTTATTCTCAGGTAACTGATTAACAACATTTTCAGGTTGCCAATAATACATTTTAATCAGATTAACGTTACCATAAATAGCAACGTAACCACTCGATCATTTACTTTTCCACCAAATACTTTCGTTAAAACTTTGCTTATGAAAACTTGTCTTTTTTTTGCTATTTGTTGACCAACTTTCATCCATACAATTCAATAAGAAGAACTGTGCTTTTATAGACTTTTAAATTTATTATTATTATATCAGTCGCAAAATAACAGATTTCGTATTAAGCAGTACAATTCATTTCTCGCAGTTTACTTACTTTCCAGTTTATCATTGATTTTGTTCTTATTCCTTATCATTACATTTAACTAACATATTCACCTCCCGTTCGTTATTACTGCTAATTACGATGTTTCTATGAATAAGATTTTGACTTTCACCATGTGGTTGATTTTATCTATATTTACTTCCACACTGATTTGCTACATAGCATCTGAAAAAGAAGCGTGTTTCTTTGTACTGACCCTATATCGTCTTCTATTAAGTCGACACCATCCGCGTACCCAAGTACCTGATTCAAATAATTCAATATTAATCTCTGTTTAATTTTTCCTAATTATACTACTAAAGAAAAGTTAAAAAGTAACGGGATAAGACGTGCCTGTATTTCAGATCCAAATGACTACCGAAATAATGATTTGCACCTTATTAAATGTTTTACTGAGACACGAAATGACCATTCTTACAATTTGCTTAGGAATCCTCCAAGACATTACATGTATAAACATATTTCTGTAACTAACTCACAACCTTCTTGATATCTATAACAAATAGTGAACCGGTCATGTTTTTCTCTAATATCTGTATGATGTGAAATATGTGGTTTGTTGTTGTCTAGTATGTATGAAGAAAACCGTAATAATCTTTGATACATACAGAGTTAACCATACTACAACCATGTTAGACCATGTATCTCTAGTAGAAAGTTAGCAGAAGCAATGCTCCTCGGTAACTACTGCAGTTCATTATATACTCTTTGCTACATACAGATACTACTACCAAATTTATTTATCAGGACTTTTATCCTGTTCTATTAACCAGATTGATCTGTGAATACCGTCAAATAAGATTATTCTTTTCTCTGTGAACAGTTTAGCACGCACAGAAATAGGTCCAGGAGCTTTGTGATTCTTTGATTTCTAAGAGCGATTTAATATCTCGGAACGTTTGTTGATTATAATTAGGATTTAGATTTCTGGGCTTTCGGAATCTATGGCCATGTTAGCCCGTCACGTATGAGATGACTTCTCTCAGCGATCACATTATCCGAGGAAAGGGAAAGAAGAAAGAATTGGGGAAGGAAGGAAGCGGCCTGGAACCTGTATATTTGGTACAATCCCGACATTTGCCAGGTGTCAATGAGTAAACCCAAGGAAAACCTCACTCAGGATGGCAGACCTAAAAAGCTTTTACACTTTTTCGACCGTGTGTCCTCACCGGGAATTGAACCCGGGCTCGCTCGCGCCAAAGACGACATTTGTTGCTCAATTAGAGATTTTGCAATGTGAATTTAATTAGCCTTGTTCTCACTTTCTACATGTGCACATAACAGGTCATCGGAATATTACTTTCATCGATCTAAAATGATTCTTGAAACAACTAGATTTTCTGTTTTCATCCTTACTACACTCAATATAATCGATGCTGTTTCCTGTGTTCATTTATAATTTTGCACAAATCCATTGTGTTTTTGGTATTTTGTTTAAATTTTTGTAAACTTGTTTTCATGAACCACAAACTACGAAAAAGCGTATTATTCTCGTTTCTTCCCTTATTTACAGTATTCATATTCTGAACCCTTTATTCATTCGTCTTGTGCATTCTTTATCGAGCTTCTCCCCCCTTTACCAAAGATGTTTTCCCACCTCGTGTCAACATCGGAGTCAGTTTCTTAGCTCTGTTACTTTCGTTTGAACTGTATCCTACAAAATTTCAAATTGATGACTGCTTCTAGCCTGAATTTTACCTAAGTCTTTCTATTTTATATTCGTAATCAGCAGGTGGTGGTCCGTGTTACGATCTTTTGCCTAAACAAATAGATATCGATGATGTTCATTTGTTTCCATTTATCTACCAAAATGAGATCAATTTGATTGTTTGTTCACTTATAAGGAGAAGTTCAAGTATATTCATGAATGTTTCTAGGTGGAAATTGATACGTACATTTGGTACGTATAAATTCTCATCTACTGAGAAACTTCACTGTCTTCAGAGTAACTCCATTGCCTTTAGTAACTTTGTATAAACTTCATTACTGATTGTTGGGTAGTAATTTCTTTTCTACCCATTTGAGTACACTCTGTAATTACTTTCATATCATACTTTGAAAACTGATAACTAGGGGCAGGAGTTTTTCGCAATTTGAAATTAAACATTTTGCATTTGGAATTAAAAGTTTCGCATTTTGTCGCATTTTTAGATATAAAATTTCTCATTTTGTCGCTAAGTAAATTATTTTGCAAGCTCTAATATACAAAAAATAAAATATAAGTAGGCCCAATATAAATAATAAGCAATAACACATGAACATTGAAGTCATTCTTTATGCAGTTACTACCAACAAAACTTCTTTCTTCTTTTACAAATCTTTCATCAGGCATGTACTTCATCAACCACGCACGAAATACAGGATGGTCAACTTTTTTCTATGGGTATATTGCACTTCAGCAATATCTCGGTAGTCTCATTTACGAATTCAATCTTTTCTATTTTTGTCTTCTGCGCATTTGCAAAACCTTCCAACGTAATTTGTTGTTTCGCCCTGCTTGGTCCACATTCAACTCTGTCTCTGTTACATTTATGTCTTGCTCACTTTATATGTTTTGTACAGTGTCTTTCTTTTTCCATTCAATGCGTGAATTACAAAATTTACTTATTAACGTTTGGATATCACTTACGTGCAAGCCTTCACTGGCAAATTCACTTGCGCGATCTTGTACCGTACGCTTTTTATTCACCATTTTTAAAATTATAAACTCTTAGCGTACGTATTCCAGAAAAACATCAAAGTGAGAATGTCTGCTGTTCTAACACGACGCTGAATGTTCGACATTTCACAACTACAGCCAGGGGCGGATCCAGGACGGACTTCTGGGGGAAGGGGGGCGGTGGGTTGGAATACTGCTACTTAGAGCTACCTTTAAGAGGTTCAAACTCTGGGATGGGTTTTATTTATATATATAAAATAAGAAACTTTCCTCTCCTGAACAAGAAGGGGGGGACGATTGCCCCCCCTGGATCCGACACTACTACCAGCTATGAACTTGAAACGTAAATTAGTAGTAATCAGCGTTGCAAAAAGGAAATGTTGCTTGGAAAAATTATACATTTTATTTCTGTATTTTAACAATGGAAATTAACGTTTTTAAAAAAACTTCGCAATTTGTCGCGTTTTGCGGCATATTTCACTCAAAATGTCAGTTATCGCATTTTGTCGCGACTTCAAAATACCTATTTCTTTACACAATTTGACGTAGTTCGTTGAAAAACCAACTCTCGGCTTTGTCGGAAAACTTTCGCGATTTCGCAACTTGCGATAACTTTTTCTTTTTTTTATTTAACATAAGACAACTAAAATCTTATGTTCTCTAAACGTCGTCGTTTCGTAGGCGTTATGGAAGCCCATGATCAGCTACATGCTATTGGCTTCTTAACATTTTGCTCTTGGGTCTCGCACACTTCTCTCAGATCGAACAGAGCGGTAACTGTTATCTCGCATTTGTGCCTTATGCTATATGTCTATCGTTCTTAAGTTTCCTGTTCTTCTTGGTGCTCTGTTCCTTTATGTGTGTAACAGAAAGGTGCGGGTACAAACACAAAACACTTTACACATATATTGAGATATTTTGATCAGGTTCATTGGCTTTCTTTAATTCTAACTGCATTCATTGATTCCATAGAGTCCTTCTCATACGTTGTGTTAATATTACAACAATTAGGAATTTACACTTATGTTGTGTATAGAATATGTTGTATGACGGGAAGTGTCGAGGTTTATACACTTAAAATAATATACAACGTAAGTTGACTAAGATACATCACAGTATTGATTTACAATTATTAACTTTTCTACTTGTAGTATATTATCATTTGGTGTAATTTCTTTTGCAGTTCAATAATCATATCTGCTTTCTAATTCTGACATTTTGATAACATTATTACATTTAGTTTTAATATTCATACAGCTATTGTGACCTTTCTACATTGTTTTCTAAAAATGAATATACATCTGCACTAGCATTTATCTGAAGTTAATATTTTCTGATCAATCTATCAACGTGAAATCAAAATTACTATTATTATATTTTCTTAGCTATACTGAAGATAATTCTATTTGCAGAAAGACTGATTTATGTAAATAGGTGTCCATTAGGGTAATATAGATCACTGAAGCTGAAATTATTTTTTATGTTTCTTCTCTGAAGGAGTCTACAGTTTTTTTTTAACAAACTTAATAAGATTTATCTGATTTACTGATCTTCTTAATCTGTGACATACATTATTCCTTAGAATCAATACGAACCGTACGTTTCTGATGACTGAAAATTTTCATTTGGTAATCCTAGAATATCATAAAATCTAGGCTATTTTTTCTACCATTGACCTACCTAGTCTATTTTTCAATTCAAATGAAATGAAATGAAATCTTTAAGTTTTACGTCCCGTAGTTATGCCGTGTAGGCTAAAGGAGACGGTGATGATGTGAAATAGTGGGAGGAAACGGGAAAACCCACGCACACGATGTTTGTCCACCACAAAGTTCACTTGGCGTGAGATGGATTGAACCAAGTACTCCATGCACAAGAGGTAAACGCTCTACCACTGAGCCACCGTGGCCCCTTTTAAATTCATTCAATTTATTACATTTTTTCTGTAATCAAATACTTTAGTTTTTAAAATTATCAATGACGTGATTATACTTTTCAGCGAATCAATTTAATGTTTTAAAATTTTCGAGTTTTTGTCAAGTTTCTCGTGACCCAAGATTTTATTTGTATAAATCATCTCCCCTCTGTTTAATTTGACATTTTTATATTACTAATTTGATCCTTGACTGATGGTAACGTTGATACCCTTGAATAGAGGAGAACGTTTACTTACAGCTTTTAATATCACTATACATATTTCTCTCAATTACTGCAACGTCATAATCGATAAGTAAATCATAAGAAAAAATCGTTATTTAAATGTACACATGAACAGGGAAGTACAATGCTACATCCCCTACATGAATCTGATTAATATCTAGTTTATCTATGGCTTTCGGCTTAACCCTTGCCTGACCTATGTAGCATTAGCCATATTCATAAAGAACTTTCTACACTTTTCGGCATTCTACATCCAGTTTATCTTTACAGCAAACTACATAGTAGATAAATATAGCTTACAAGATGAAGCTAACCATCTTGATTAAGTTCTTGCGTGAAATGTATACAATAATATGTTCATTACTACAACAACCAAATGACAAAATAAAGAACATAAAAAAGCATGAGATTTAAAAAAAAATGAATACGAACATATTCATCCCGAAAACTAAGACTGTATGAATATCATTACTATGAGTGTCTTTTTTTTTTTTTTTCTTACTCCCACGATTGTGTAACCGAGACTAAGGGAAACCGTGAAGAAGAGATGGATGACAAAGGTGGAATAGTGAAAATGGGAAGAGACGGGAGAGCCCATGCACACGGTGTTTCCCCCTTACAAACCCAAAAGCTGAAATCGAAACAAGGACCTCATGCACCAAGGGTAGTGCTCTACCACTGAGCCACCACAGCCGCATGAATATGTCTAGTATTACATAGATCAAATAGGAAGAATTGTACAGGAGAGGTGTTATTAGACTTTAAGGGGAGAGATGTTATTAGAGCACTGAAATACATCTATACAGAAAAACAATAATACTAAAACATGCAGCAAAGATTGGATAAACTTTCCTTTTCGAAAATATACGGTCAGTGAGTGTAATTATGGGACACTGCCTATAGAGGGTAATTATGAGACACCCCTCACTGATCTTCATCTACTGTAGGTAAATACAAATTAAGAGCACAGGTATTTAGTAACATTCTTCACAATGCTCTGTGTACATTTTTAAGTTTCAGTTTACAAAAGTTAGGATGTACCAATTTCTTTAACAAACTCATTGAAAAAAAAAAAAAAAAGTTTTGAAATTTGAAATCCTATCATTAACTTTTATATTTACTCGTACAGTAATATCACTGTTGTAAAACCAATGGGTGTTGGTGGAAGCCTGGTAGGTCAGCAGTTATAGGTTACATTGAATTTTGTTTCAGAGTTACATTTTTTTTTTTTTTTTTTCAAGAAATTTCTCATTTTGCTCATATGGAAGGTAATTATGAGACGCATGCTAGATTAATGTATTTGAGAAATAACTGGAATCCGTCTCTGTATCCTAGTATAAGTTTCGAAAATGCTGCACTCTGTAGTTTAGGCGGTCCTGTAATCTTGTTTTTATAAGTAACTTTCAAAATTGTAGACTTACATTTCCAGGCCTTGAAAAATCCACTCGCCAGTGGCGTGTACTTTTTTATATTTGGCGAGTGAAGACACTATGACACTAAAACATGAAATAGAAGTAGCCTCAGTTGTTTTTCAGTGAACAGTCTAAAACTTGTTCTAAATTTTTCTCATAAGCCTGTTTTGTAACCTGAAACTACCTAATATAGGCTATTAGCCTGTAGGCCTATTATAGTCAACTCACAAAAATGTTAGAATAACATAGTAGCTATTTTTACTTTCTTTCTTAGTTATTTTCTTAACTCAGCAAAATATTTGTATACCTTTATGTAATAAACACAAAAATAACGAAGACTTCTAAGACTTATTTCACTCATAACCGGACTCCTTCATATCTCAATATCACATACAGAAAGCTGGGAACAACAGGTGTCTCATAATTATCCACCCGGTGTCTCACAATTACCCATTTGAAGGGAAATTATGACACAGCAGAAATTTGACATTTTCACATCAACTTATGAAATGACAGGAATTTCTTGGCAGCAAATTCTTACTCTATTGGCACCATAAACTGCTGCCTTGTTAACTGCTTTTAAAACTAATGTAACCTGAGTAACGTGGAAAAGTTGAGAAATCTGCCTCATAATTACCCTCACTGACCCTAATATTTACTGCGAACAAATGAAGACTGGCTCTTGATAGAAGCCATCGAGGTAAAAATTAAAAAACACAAGTAAAGTAAAGAGAAAAAGGGGAAGTTCTAATTTGAATGATAAGTAAACATACCCATTAGAAAGAAAAAAAAAATTACAAAGAACTGATCAATAATATGACAAAAAGAAAAGAAAAGAAATAAACTTGGAAGCTAAAACTCGTAAATTTAACAACACGATACGGTAAGAAAATCAATGCCAAGTTCTCACATTCGTTATAGACGGTATCAACATAAAGTCTTACTGCACATGTTTTACAATGCCAGTGAAACTATCATCAGATAATATTAACTATTGTTTTATTTCGATAAATATTCGTCATGGAAGTTTGATAAATGAACGTAAACTTTTTCCTTATGTAAATCTAAAGATCTTAATGTAATTTAATTTTCTTTGATTATTTATGAAAATTCATATCTAAAACATGTAAACTGTAATAGTTGCAGTCCTTACACGAGTTTAGTAATACTCACTTTTTATATATAGCTTAAAGTAAAATACATACTTTTACAAATTTTCTAAAAAAATCAATTTACTAGATAGATAAAAAGTTACCAGTTAATGAAATGAACATTAGATCTTCAATCTTGCACGAAGTTTGATATATATGAGAGGCACGGAGAAACATAATGGTATGCCACATTTTCTAACTTTCAAGTAAACTGGGAAAGAAGGTTCAACAATCATATGCAATTCAATGCAATGACACATAGCAAACAACCTTGCCTGCCATGAGCAGGTACATTTCCGAAATTAAACTACCTACATACTGTTCTGTGATTTGATCTCAGTCCATTCCACTTAATAACTCAATTTCCTCGGAAGTACCGCTTACAATTATGTTCGCTCGAGCTGCTCATATATAAAGGTTAAGGGAAAATACCACCACCCAACTCCGGAAAGTGATTCTTTATATAAAATGAAAGAAAAAAGTCCCAATAAACATGTGTCGAATAACACTTCCTTTCAGTTATAAACCGATGGGGCCTATCGTAAGTAGGTCAGGAAATTACACAGGAAGTAGTATGCGCTCTATGCAAAGCTTAATGTTTCAGAATCCTTTGGTACTAGCGCAACTAATTATACAGCTGAAGTTAGGATAAGCAAATATACTTTAAAATTCTAATTAAGCATTCATTTCCTCATACTTTTCAAGTTAGGATATTCTAAAGAACTTTTTCGCATTTTCGGCGGTTTATAATATTGTGAAAGGAGGCATTTTTCAATCCATGTTTATTAGAACTTTTTTTCTTTCGTTTAATATAAGGAGTCCCTCCTCAAGATTGGTGGTATTATTTTCCTGCAGTCTATATATATATATATATATATATATATATATATACTGAGACAAATATTGGGGAATAATTCCTCACATGAAAACATTAAGAATATTACAGATCAACTTGAGTGCACAAATATGTCATTTCAGAATTTCACGCCATCGAAAATTTGAGGGGAACGATACACAAGAGTCATAACTTAAGAACAAAATGTTGGCTCACAGCCGGATATATTTAGTGTTATATTACGCCTAGATTCCATTAATGTACCAGTAGACGTATATTATAAACCAGTTTACAGCTTGTAAATATCAAATTTTTGTAAACACCTCATGAATTACTTTTCCTTTGTGCTTAGCCCTTGCGCCGCTCTTACTCAATACCTACATGTACACCTTGTCTCAAAAAGGTTGAGCGCATTCTTTATTGCTGTTTTGGGGCAAAAATTTTCTAAGTCCAACTTCGGGTATCTTCGGAAAAAGTAAACCAGGTTCGAACCTCCAAGCCAACGTCGGGAAAAATTTTGCAGATGTGTTTTTCTTCTTTTAAATATAATAAGACTTGTTACCAAGTGTAGAAAAAAAAAGCAACATTGACTGAAATACTTAATAATACAATATTTCGAAACCTTGTATGAATGTCACCACATGCTTGTTTGTCATTTAGCTCTCCATACGTAATGGAACATTTAGATACGGAAAGGAATCTTTCCACATGTAAAAGAATGCTCAAAGTTAAGACATAGAACATAATTCTCGCCTGAGTACTAAAATAAAAGTCAAAGTAGAACAAAAACAGCGTTTTAAGTGGATATGAATGTCATAATTATCTTGAGAGCCGCTATACATCGCTAGAAGCATGTTTCGAAGAGTGCTTGTGTTAGCTCAGTGGTAAGCCGTTGGATTTTAGATGGTAAGGTTGTGAGTTCGATTCCCATTTGGGTCAAATGCTCTTTTTTTTTATGAAATTCTATTTTCCGCAATGCATGAAAAATTATATAAAATAATTACATTAAATACATCAGTTCTATATATACAACATATAGTCATTGCAGAACACTGTAATTATTTTGTTTAAAATATAACATCTGAGATTGGTGTTCACAGTACGTCGGTATTATATATGAGAATGTTAAATACAAATTAAGAAAATCGTTTAATAGCAATAAATAAATTACGTAGTGTATTTATTTGCAGCTATTTGTCATATAGAGGTTACTTCTCAACATTCGTATTACAGCAAGTCATTTATGTTCTTGAAAAGTTAACGGAGGCATAAAGAGAGGGTATAAACAAAGAATCCAAAGTCAGAACGCTTGAAAGAAATTCATGAACCCCAAAGGTCACGTGAGCAGACTCGAATTGTCCTTATGAAGCATGCCACAGCAGAAAGTCTTTACATAGATTTTCAATCGAATCCCTGATATATGCTTTTACAATGTGCAATTGTTGATGCCTTGTGTAGCTCTCTCTCTCTCTCTCTCTCTCGCTCGCTCGCTCACTCTGTATTTATATCTGTATTTATATATAAAAGTGGATGTATGTGTGTGTTTCAACATAATTATGATATGTCTGGAGCAATTTTAACCATATTTCTTACAGTCTGGGAAAGAGTACTGTCGGGACACATCAAAAATGCTAGAAAAGGATCGATATTAGTATCGAATACATACTTTCGTGGTCGCTTAGGTAAATAGTTCTACTTTCAATTCAAGTCCAATTAAGCTTTCATTAGCACCCAGGGGGTTACGTAGCGACATAAAAATATCGAAATCGAACCATATTAGAGTCGAATCGTACGTTTTCAGCGCCGCTAACAGTGTCGCATTTCCCATTAGTCCGACTAGGTTCGTGCCTAGAGGGCAACGTATTTGAAGAGCGCAAAGTTTAAAAATTAAATAATATTTTAATTTTTTTCGTATGAAAAAGTTAAAAAATCAAGAGCAAATATTCTATTTCATGAACAATCCTCTTTTACTATTCTAATATGTTTAATGATAGCATAAGAAATGTAAAAATAATTCAGAACATGTTTCTCATTTGTTATTTTTTGTTACGTAGTTGTAGCTGTAGCATGCAGTGAGTGGTATTTAACTGTAATAAATTCACTAATTGAGTATATTCGAATTAAGTTTTATTTTTAAGTTAGCGATGAAGGGGTGAAGAAATATGTAGTTATTGGGGGCGCCGAGAGCAAAAGTGCGTAGGGACGCCGAGCTTCTAAATGCAGCACTGGTCGCTAAATTAATTGTTAGAAATTTTAATGCCATTTAAGACCAAATTTAGTCCTAGCGGTGGCAGTATCCGTTTGCTCTTCTAGGGGGAATGAAAGGGGCTAACATTAAAATTATAAAAAAACGACCGACATTAGTGTCGAATCCATAATTTTGGGGGTCGCTTAGATAAAGTGTGGCACTCCAGATGCCATGTAAGTTAAGCCCCCATCACCACCCTGAAGGGGAGTGTGAAATTGTGACATGTAGAAGTAATTGAAAATGACCAATGTTACTGTCAAATCCATATCTTTCGGGGCCCCAAGTTCATTGGGAGCAGCTCTGATGACCTTTAAGTTTAAGTTCAACTTTCAGTAGAAGTAAGATCCCCTAGCACATCTAATAAGAAGAGTCGAAGGGAGTGACATATACAATAATTCAAAACGACCGATATTAGTGTAGAGTCCATAGTTTTGTTATCACCGAGATAAATAGCAACGCTTCTGAACGAACGTGTTAGCTGTATTTTGAATTTACAGGAGCAGCTCTAAGTATTTTAATGTTTCTGTATAAATGTATATTCCAGCGTAACTCCAGAATGTCTGGGGCAACCTTTACCAAACTTGGGAGACATATTATTTTCAATCTAAGAAGAAAATATTGTGGTGGTATGAAGATATGGAAGTTGGGAAGTGTGACATGTAAAAATAATGTAAAACGACTGATCTCAGTGTTCTATCCATAATTTTCTCGGTCGTTGAGATGGATAGTGATGCCCCATTTGGAATTTACATCCAAATTCATCCCCATCTTTACAGGATGATGGCCTGGTAGAGCTAAAAATAAAATCTCAAAAATTACTGAAATATTTGTCGAATTCATAGTTATGGGGTTGAGAAAGCGTTTCTAATAACTTTGGAAGGTAGTTTGTACCCATTTTAGGATGGGCTTCAATCATATCAATTTCTCACCGTGAGAAGAAATGACCATTTCAACTATTATATCAAACCAACCTTCGCAATCGAGGAAAAAATGTGTAGATGTATGTTTCGTCTTTTAAATGAAATAAGACACATTAAAATGAAAGATGGAGTAGGTCAATGGGTCGGTTGGTAAGTGGGTGTAATGGATCAAGATTTGTGAGTGGGTCAGTGGATCGTGACTAAAAAGGACGTGACCTACTGTAAAACACCACTCACCGTGACTCACATTAACCCACCGATCCATTCTGTTCAGTGCATTGTAGACAGCATCTTCTGAACACTGGTGAGCTTCAGTACTTTTTACTTTCAAGATCTCCATTTTTCTTTTTTCATTTGTTTCTAATGAAAAAAGTTCAGTCACTTTTGGATTTTGATATTTGCAATTGTAAGAGTGGCAATAGCAATAGGAGTTTGATTTTGAGATGCAGCCTGTGAGCTTCTAGAGGAGTTAACTGCTGGAAAAAATATTTTTGAATTACCTGTAATATATGAATTATTATATAAAAAATTGAAAGTAACTATGTCTGCGTGATCATCACAGTCAAATTGCAAAGTCGAATAAAATGACGTTTGGTATATAATACGCGTATCACTTTCATTATAATACATATCCTTAGGGGGGAGTTGGAATCCAAATGTTTGCGAAAAATTGAGAATCTCAGAAGCCGTTTAACTTAGAGAGATGAAATTCAGTATATAACTCTTTATTAAAAATAAACAGAACATGTCCTGGCATTTGTTTAAATTTTCTTTTCTGAGGGGGGGGGGGGGGGGCATTTTCTATATATTGGAAATTGGTAGTGGGTTGATTTGTAAAAAATAAGCGAAAACGATTAATATTAGTTGAGAAACAAATTAAGAAATGAAAACTACAGTTCTTCGCATTTAATACCTACTACTTTCTATTATAATTGCTGAAGCTGGTTTTTAATATATGGAGCGCCAAAGCATAATGCAATCAAGCCATAAAGTGAGAAAAATGGCCACAAAATTTGTATTCCAAGCTTAATTACATAGGCATTTTTAATTAATGCGGCATGCTTAATTATATGGAAAACTAGTTTTTCTTCTTTTACGTTGGTCTACTTTATCTTGATTTGAGACTTTCAAATTTAGTCCTATTTTCTACTGATATGTATCTGTAAGCCAACAAAGAAATAATTATATATGATAAATTTAAATTCATCTTAATTTGGAAGACGAGAAACACTTTACCATTGTATATCGTAAAGGTCAGATCCACCGGTATTGTAACAGAGCGTTGCTTGAGCGATTGATGGTAGAAATTCGAACTCCGATAAATAATAATTTCACAATCTTGTTTTATTGCAAGTGTAACCTCTTTAGTCAATGGAGAGGAGGACGTGAATCATGGGTCAGAGATGAAGACGATGGGTTTTGGTGGGTCGGAGTTGGTCACAATGGTTCAGAGTGGTTCATAGTTGGTGGTGGGTCAGAGTGGGTCACGATGAGTGGTGGGTCAGAGTGGGTCAATGGGTCATTTGGGTGGTGGGTGATAGTGGGTCATGGTGAGTCGTGGATCAAATTTTCATTGACCCACACCATCTCTGGTTAAAATTGTACTAAAGAGAAGAGGCACCGAAGGTGCACGTCGGTGAATGTGCTAAAATTTTGCACATAGTACCCCACCAGAAAGCAATAAATCTGAAACGGTTCACGGTACCATCTCCTACAACTCGAGATATAGGGGTTTGTCTGATTGGCTAAATTAAGACCTCAATGATTTATCCTTCAACAAGCAAGCTTTTTATCATCGTTTCCGTGGGAAAGTCAGAAGAACACGTGCCTAGTAATCATAACGTTAATAGTTCGCGCCCACCCCGGGGTATTTGTTTTAGTGTTTTTTTGACTGACCTAAATATAAACAAATTACGCATATAGGCGATTTAACGCATTTTGGGATGTAGATTTGTGGTTCGTTGGCGTTCCATCGTGCCTTTGCCGCTGGCGTTATAATTTTTAAAACGGAAGTGAAGCAATCGCAGATCGTCGCTACGGGTCCGTCAATTTTTGACAAGAGGTCGTTAGTTGCCTATCGGTGGTCCACCGACGCTTACGGCATGGTATCCGTGAAGTCCGTTGTCACCCCTAAAAGTCTGAAACGGTGACACAGATGTCAAAACTGGAAAACATGTATTTAATATTTTGAAAGGTACCCTGTGTCGAGGCAAAAACATTTGCCCGAGGGCCCCTCGGACGTGCCCAGGAGGGCTCTAGCTCAAAATTTGAACATGGCAAGGGGAATTAAGTAGTATATCATTTGAAAATATTGCCAGAAGGAGGAAAATTTTAAGAGTCTCGAGTCTCTATGCTAAACTTATGCAAAATAGCGAGTGTTCAAGATAGTAATAAATCCTTCATTGAAAACTCCGTGGTCACCTCTAGAAATGTGAAACTGAAACCAATATCGGAAGATGTAAACATCTGTCTTATCATTGCAAAGTATAATGCACCAACGTAGAACAAAAATTGCCCCATTGCCAAGTAGTTTTATTATATTACTAATGTTAAATTCTACGTTCCACGGTTGTGTCCTTTAGGCTAAAGGACAGGTGATTATGAATTATGAAATTAATGCTAGAACATAGAAATGGAAAGAATGCTGGGCAAGATTAGTTTTATTTACTAGTAGAGTTGACAGTTCGTCTTAAACTTTGACAATATCCACAGTTTGTTTTTGTTTGTTTTCCTTTTACCTTTTTCAAGCACTTGGCTACGTAAGAGCTAGACCCAGCATTCCTTCCATTTCTGTATTCTACTATTAATTTCATAATTCACAATCACACTGTCCTTTAGCCTAAAGACACAATCGTGGAGCGTAGAATTTAATATTAGTGATGTAATAACCCCACAAGGGGGCACTTCTTGTTTTACCTGGGTGCATTATACTTTTGCAATGGTAAGACAAGTGTTTACCTTTTCTATTATCAGTTTCATATTTCTAGAGGTGGTCACGGAGTTTTCAATACGGAGGAGTGAGTGTACGTCTGATGAGGATCTTGGATAGAAGATCGAAACGTCACGTGTAAATGTGTTTTTATATTAAATAAGTGCAGTCTTGTTCAGCAGTGTGTTTATTTTTCTAAAACTGAGGTATTAAATTACAAATTTAGTATGTAGGTATCATTGAAAGTCCAATCCAAGCTAATGTTGGAAGCTAAGTAGGCAATCGATAAATTTTACCAATTTTAATCAATATATTTAAGCAACCTTCGCTTCTTTATAAAACAACAGGCATGCAGAAATATATAATTTGGTTTCGTTTTGTATGTTTAGGCTTAACATCCTTACGTAATACCGAGGTTATCAAGGAGAAGACTCGCTTAAAGTGATATCCGAAAGAGTACTTGGTTTACACATGAAAGAAGGGTTGTGGTTCGACCGACAATTGAACATGGGACACCTTGATTAAAAGGTGAAAAGGAAATAAGACTAATGCAGATGGTTTGACATGTGAAACGTCACTATGAAGTTCACATGATTCGCATTTTTGTTCTTTTAATTTTTTTAGTTTAAACCAGTTATTAAAAAAAAAACAGCTGGTGTAAACGAGCCAACCCTAAGAGTAAAAACTTCTTTCAAAAAATACACAAATAACTAACAAAATTGTATGTAGTATTTTTACTTCAAAATATTCCATACCCTCTTTTTGAAACAAAATAAAATTAAAATAAAACATAAGAGAAATACTTAGATTTGTATGATACAATTAAAGGCTGCACATGGTTCTGTATATTCTTGAAATTCTACAGTCAAGTTTTTTATAACCACCATCAAGGGCGCCCATCAGGGGGGTTAAGGGGGCGCTTGCCCCCCCTAGAGGAAAATGTACTTCAGAATATTGAAAATCCAATAGGATTTTTACATTAGTTACAGCAAAATTTGAAACTATTTTTGAAACGTCGCTTATACTTCCCCTCCTTGGAAACCACAACATGGGCGCCCTTGACCACCATCACGGTTTACCCAGTCCTCAAGTTTTCTGAATTTTTAACAAGAGGAATTCAACATATCATTACGGAACCAAAAAAAAAAGACTACGGAATATATTTAAGTTAAGCTAAATACAACTGCACAACAAACGTGACTGAGTGGTTGGCTTTTGCGCTTCTATCGGGAAGTCCGGGATTCAACCCAGCATTCGACCATTCTGACAAAGCCTTCCTTCATTCCATCTGAGAATGTAGAAATAGTGCGTGTACTGGCCGACTAGGAGTGTAGGAGTTGGCCGACTTCCTTTCTTATTGTTTTTAAATCGTTATTATTATTAATTACCAGCAGTGACGGTTTTGCGAAGGTTAGAGGATCGGTCTTTCGAACTGAAGCCTGTTCTCCAAAGTTGTGGAATGTCTAAAACGAACGAAATATTCGTTATGCCTGTACTCATAAACTTCAAGCACCTCCCAAATAAAATTAGGACTTTTTAGAAAACGAAACAATCAGAGAAACCCCTCCCAAAGTACTTTTCTAAATCCGCTATTGATTATTTGTATAAATTGGTATTCAAGGTTGTATCTGGAAAATTATTGCTAAATCATTGCACAACTACAGTATAACAGAAATGTGCAAATACGGTTTGACGGACATATTGAAAAACGTATGCTTTGACGGATATATAGAAAAACGTAAGTTTAACTTTCGTGCTAGAAGCTGGAGTACTAAGCTCTTAGAAATGAAACACGGATGACAAACTAAAATGATCTATAGAAGGAAAAAAATGTTGATAACTCAAAAGTTAAAATAAAGTTAAATAACCTGTAAAATTGCCCTCAAATACTACATTCTTCATGTTAGCTTTAATTCGTAAAACATGTGCTCCATCCATCTTGATGGTGAATTACATAGCTAAATATGGCATTCAGGTCGTGGAAATCTTATCTAACTATAGAATATACTATAAGAAAGCTATTTGGATAGAAAAATCATGAAAATGAAAAAAGCCAAAATTTCCAAAATTCTCGTTTTTTTTCCAAAAAAGCCGGCTTTTTATGTGAAAAAAACCATCGATTCAAAAAAGCCGGCTTTTTTGCATCTCTACTCCAGACATTCCGGAGTTTAGCTGGAATATACACTTATACATATATTAAAATATTTGGAGCTGTGTGAGCAACGCTTTCGATGTTGCCCCTGTAAATTCAAAATCCAGGTGACATGGTCGGACATGCCAAAACGTGGCATTAAATGCCATTGCGATTGTAATAGCTTGACGAACCCAAACTATGGATTTGACACTAATCTCAGTCACTTGAGACATTTTATTTTTCATTCTTTATTGCCCGCCATGACGATGGGGTTTGAATCGATTGAGCTGATTTTGAGTTTAACGTCCCGTTCAGCAGTAAGGTTATATGAGACGTAGACCTACTAATTAACGTGGAATCCGAACTACATGAGCTCCCGCCGGGGGCCGAATCTGGGTCTCCCACGCTGAAAGCGTGTACGCTATGCGCTTAGCCACAAAGGAGCTTTACGGTGCGAGTTGAATTTGGACTTGAACGCTATCAGAGTTGTAATTATTAATATCTGCAACAACGAGAACTATGGATTCGACACTAATATCGATCGCTTTTACTTTATATATATCCTCCTCCAACTCCCAATAGTTTACCCCGACAGTACTCTTTTATATACGGTAAGTACTATATGTAGGAAGTTTGTTTACATGCTGGAACATACATACAAACAATAAATAACTAAATAAATATAAAAGAGAACGTACAAATCCTTTGTCCGCTCATCACGCTAATACGGCTGAACCAATTTCTTTTATTTTAGGGGGGTTATTAGGATTTGGACCCTAGATGGTTTTTATCATATCACTTTAATTTTCAATTACCAGTGTCTTGAGATAATTGACCATTCAGGTGTCCATTACGTACAAATCCTTTGTTAGTTCATCATAGGTATAAAAATAAACGTATTTATATGCAACCCGCATGACCGTGTCACTCGGCGGGTTAACATAAATGACAGGCGTTATAATGGTTTTTATCATATCACTTGAAAGCGAAAAAGTAAAAATTATCTAAGTAACAAAGTTTATTGCGTTCGGGGGTGACCGCAGCGAAGCGGGGCGGGTTAACATAAATGACAGGCGATATAATGTTAACATTTACTGCAATCTTCTATGGTTTTTATCATATCACTTGAAAGCGAAAAAGTAAAAATTATCTAAGTAACAAAGTTTATTGCGTTCCGGGGTGACCGCAGCGAAGCGGGGTGAACGCTGCTAGTAACTAAATAAATATACATAAATATATACATATATATATATATAGATAGATAGATAGATAGATAGACAAGGGGCGGAGAGAAAGAGGCCACTTCCAAACACAAAACTATTGCAGATTGTTGAACTGAAATCCTTTGGAAAGAAATTTTATTCTGCCTTCTTTATAAAGTATAGATAAATATCTTAGACATGACTTCGTGTTCGTAGATTTCCTGTTTACATGGTTTTGAGGTTCGTGAGTTTTGTGTCTCTAACCAAGATTCGAGTTTGTATAATAATTTCTGTTTATACCCGCACATTTTCTTTACCTTTCAAGAACGTAATCACTTGCTGTAATGAGATTAAGAAGTAACCTCCGTATGACAAATAGCTGCAAATAAATACACTATATAACCTATTTATTACTTTGATATTATTTTCTTAATTTGTATTTAACATTCACATATAGAATACCAACGTACTGTGAACACCGATCTCAGATGTTATATTTTAAACATAATAATTACTATGTTCTGCAATAATTACACGTTATATATATACACAACTGATGTATTTTAATGTAATTATTTTATATAATTTTTCAAGTATTGCGGAAAATAGAATTCCATAAAAAAAAGAGCATTGACCCAAATGGGAATCGAACTCACAACCTTATCATTTCAAATGCAACGGCTTACCACTGAGCTAACACTAGCACTCTTCGGAACACGCTTCTACCGATGTATAGCGGCTCTCAAGATAATTATGACATTCACATCCACTTAAAACGCGGTTTTTGTTCTACTTTGACTTTTATTTTAGTACTCAGGCGAGAATTATGTTCTGTCTTAACTTTGAGCATTCTTTCACATGTGGCAAGATTTACGTAAATGTTCCATTATGTATGGAGAGCTAAATGACAAACAAGCATGTGGTGACATTCATACGAGGTTTCGAAATATTGTGTTACCGGTATTAAGTATTTCAATCAATGTTGCTTTTTTCTACACTTGGTAACAAGTCTTATTATATTTAAAAGAAAAACACATCTGCAAAATTTTTCCCGATTGCAAACGTTGGCTTGGAGGTTCGAACCTGGTTTACTTTTTTCCGAAGATACCTGAAGTTGGACTTAGAAAATTTTTGCCTCAAAACAGCAATAAAGAACCTCAGCGCTCAACCTTTTTGAGACAAAGTTTACATTAAAGGAGCCTACGGCTCAAAGTAACTAATAATTTTTTACTCAACATATCGTTCTCGGTATGAGCCTCTTGGTGTTATTCCGACAAATTTTCGGCGGGATACAACTCCGAAATGAATGCTTATCAATATTCAACTCTAACATTTAATAAAAGAATATTAATACAATAACTATTAACACGAATTAGGAATTTTTAAAAAATACTACCTCATAAAATAAGCCATCGAGGTATATGGATAATTAACAGCTCCAAAACCAGACAGAAGGGCCATTACTGTTACTCCAATGACTCCTATTCTACTAATTCCTTGTTCAATAGACAGAATTCCTTGTTTGGGACTTAAAATCGGGAAAGGATCACCAAGTTTCCAAAAGAAATATATGTAAACGATCCAAATAATCACAGTCAATGGGCGAATAAGCTGATATTTTACTGCAATAGAGATAATATACTACAAATTTAGTTTATGTTAATAAATTTATTTTTAATCTTGCTTAATTTTTTTAATTAAATTAATTTCGTTCACTATTACAAAATTCACTTAAGAAGAAACAGTTTACTTGCCATCATCCACTGCATTTCTTCTGTCCATTATTACCTCTGACTTTCGTCCGACTAATAAATATTCCCTGATTTCCAATGTAAAACATACTAAACACTGCTAAACATCGATACCAGTATTATTTTATATTTTCCTTTTTACCTGAAATGAGCGAATATTTTCATGTTCTGATTTCGCTGATTACTAGAATCACCTTTGCTTAATAAAAATTAATTAATTTTGTACATAATTTTATATGCAAAGTCAATTCATTTGAACAAGACAAGATACACTCGAAAAAATCAGCGAACCGAATGTTTACAAAATAGTGCCTAAACATAAATCAATGGATTAAAAAATCAAAGCTGACACCGGAAATGCACAACTTCAAACACGCTTGAAAGACTAAATGATATTTCTCTTTCCGCTGCAGACACAAGAATACCCTGCTTGTTTTCCAGCCGAGTCAAATGTAATAGCAATTTTCACCTCTTCGTAGTACTCATATTTGAAAAAGACATTCCAAAAATTACAATACACACTGCACAAGTAAATTCAGAAGGAATATTATATGAACATATGTAAAGGGAATATAATGATTGGATTTTCTTCGGGGAAAATTAAAAGAAACGAGAAATACTGGGGTTGATTAAAACACCTATCATGCTGACCAATCCCGGGATATGGAATTCAAAGTCAACAAGTTGTTGTAAAATAATGCCGGCTGCATTTCATTTAGCGTAAACGCACACATTCACAAACCCGAGCTCCTCACCTATGCTTTCATTCTCTTCTACTGATTCTGTTATCAACGTCAATGAGGTTATGGAAACAGTAGATAAATCTCGTAACGGCTACAATAATTAACAAACTGAAACTTCACTGAAAAAAGAAGAATACAAATTAGAAATTTTCTTCTCTTAAACTATGTATGCTTTTTTATTTTTGTTTTTTTTATAAAATTATTATTTTCTATTAATGTGCAGTTTTGAAGTCTCTTATATTAGTAGCATTCAAAAGCAAAAATAAATAAAAATATTTTTTTAAAAAAATCATTCAATTGTTCACTTATGTAATGCAATAAAATAATTCCAAGATCTTGTGCTTTATTTTGTACTACATACATATTCTTCTTTTCTCCACTAACGCAACTAGTACGAAATGCTCTCATCAGAATCCTTGTTTTTTCCTTTAACTCTATTTTTAAGCGGAAGTCACTATGACTGAGAACTGTCTCAATGTGTGTTTAAGTCCGGAAGATACTACAGTGACAACACCACGAAAATGATCCAAGAATTCTTAAGGGGCACGACTGTTCAGTAATCGAGCGCTTATCTCTCGTGCGCGAGCTCCCCGGCCAAGTAAGTTTGTGGTGGAGAACATCGTGCTCATGGGTTTTCTCGGGTACTTCCGTTTCTTCCCACTTTCCCATTCCACCAATTCTTCCATTACCATTCACTTGCTTTAATCATAATCTTCCTTAGTCTAAAGGGCATCATCGTGAGACGTTCAAGTGAAAGACTTCATTTCATTTTTCCAACAATTCTTGTTTGTTCTTATTTCATATTTATAAAAGCGAAGGAAAGCTAAGAAATTATGTAGTGTGGAAGGCCAAGTAACTAGTTTATACACAAAAGTATTACTAAAGAAAAAGGCAGCTTTAAGAGAAAATGTCTGACATTGTTCTCAGAAATTATTCTCTTTTTACGGTAGTCGTAAGAATTGTCATTGTTAGTTTACAATAATGCTCACCTGAGAGCACAGTCCACTGCTAAGTTGCTGGTCTTAAGATTTACTACTTCATGATTGATTGGTTTGGAACTTAACGCCTCTTTCAGCTTCAAGGTTATTACGAGACATGAACCTCCAGATGAACGTGAGATTCGAATCATATGAGCTTCCAGTAGGAATCGAGCTAAGTACATAGCTACGAGGGATCTATTACTGCTTCATTACGTAACTGAAAACAACTGACAGTCACTAAAACTGAGCTATAAAAGTAAGCTTCTCATTGGGAAAGACAAATAAGTCCCACGACCGGTATGGAGATTGGACTCCATACTTCTTCAATTTCGGCACGTACAGGCGGTGGATTAATCAGTGCCACGCTCCAGCTACCTGCATCCTCCTAGATTCTCAACGTACTTATTTAACAGAGATCTGGTGAGCCAGTGAGCCGAATTAGAATGAGGATAGAACGAGAAATAACTTTCGTCTCCAATAACGATTGAATTCGAGCCGTCCAGTTAGTTGGCAGCCGCCTTATGTACCACCACAATCCGGCTGTTGAAAATGAGTTGCACTATCTTCAAATATATATAAGGGTGAAGCATTTACATTAATATGCCCTTATAACTTTTAAACTACGAGTTACAAAACACTGAAACTTCGTACCGTGCAAACATCGACAGGAGGACATGGTCTGATGTACACTGCAGTACAACCACTTTAACAGTGTTGCCAACCTAATATAAAGCTATATTTTTTTTAAATAGTACTACGTCAGGTTATTATATATTTTAAATCTACATATTAAAAGAAAATTTACAAAAGTATACTTCCCACACAGTGTTGCAAATTAAGGACGCTACAGTATCAGAAACAGAAAAATAACCGAACTTTGGAGGCTTCTACAACAGTAATAAAGGAATTGAAACGGATGGAGCAATGCATATCCAAAGTACCTTAGAGTCAATCATCATATAATCATCATATGGCACATTTCGAACAAGTAGACAAAAGTTGCAGGAACTGAAATTTTGACCCTCTTCAAAAACTTTATTCCGATAAAGGAACTAGAAAAGTATCACATTCAATTACGTATATGGTTTTGAATAGATATAAAGATCAAAATGCTGTTTACAGTAATTTGATATATCAAACTGTTCCAGAGATGTGAAAAAAAGTTAAATGTTCAATCCCTTGTAACTTTGTACGTATTTATTCGAAATCTGTATCATGGCCATTGTACCAGACACTAAAGTACTTTAGATTTTTGTTGACTTATCCGTCTCCCTTGCATTACTACTGCTGTAGACGTCATGCAATCTGGGATGTTTATGATACTGAAGTGTCCTTAGTTTGAATCCCTGAATAACAAATTTGGTATTATAGGTTTTCGTTTGACATGTAAATTTGAAATGAGTAATAACCTATTGTAGTGCCATTTGAAAAAATACAGCTTTATGCTGAGTTGGCAACACTGTTAACCTAGTTGTATCATGGAGAATGACAAACTTTGTCCTCCTGCCGACATTTTTATGGTACAAGATTTCAACGTTTTTTTCCCTATTAGCTTACAAGTTACAAGAACGTACCAAGATAAATGGTCCAGCCTCTTTCTTCTTTCTTTCTCTCTCTCCCTATATTTATATATAAGGGGGCGCGGTGGCTCACTGGTAGAGCGTTCACCTCCGGTGCTTGGGGTTCCTGGTTCGATCCCAGCTCGCGCTGTGTCGATTTTGTGCTGGACAAACACTATGCTCGTGGGTTTTCTCGGGGTTCTCCCGTTTCCTCCAACTTTCTTCATTTCACTCATCTCTCATCATCACCTTCTCTTTTAGCCTAACCGGCATAACCGTGGGATTATATACACAGTTAGTACAGAAAACAACTTAGTTTTTCACGGATCACAAGAAGTAAAAGCATATTAAATACGTGGTGTGATAGGAAAGTTTTATGACAGTTGGCAACACTGCTCAGAAGTAAATATAATCGCCCGTTAGCATGGAAGCGGTGGCTTGGTGTGTCCTTGAGACATGTTGAAACATGCACCGAGATAGGTATCTTTATTCAGTACGGCGTAGTAACCAGTTGAGTACGGGCGTGTGTGTGTGTGTCTTGGCGGATTTTTAAGTGCGCAAAATGGATGAAAAATTGAAACAACGCGTTTGTGTGAAATTTTGTTTTAAAACTGGGAAATCTGCCTACTCTTAAAAACGGCTTACGAACTCTTAAAAACAGCTTTGGGAGACAAATGTCTAAGCCGATCAAACGTGTTTATCTGGTTTTACAGTTCAAAGATAGCCGCGATTCAGTAGAGGATGACCTCCAGTCTGGCCGGCCTTCAATATCAACAACTAACGAAAACATTGTGAAAGTTGGCGATTTAGTGCGTTCGAACCGTAGACTTACAATTAGGGAGACGGCTGAAGACCTGAATTTAAGTTTCTATGCGATTCAGCCAATTTTAACTGATGATTTGAACATGCGTCGGGTGTCCGCGAAATTCATTTCAAAAGTGTTGTCACACGAGCAGAAACAACACA
Source organism: Thermobia domestica (assembly GCF_964235325.1). Taxonomy (NCBI): domain Eukaryota; kingdom Metazoa; phylum Arthropoda; class Insecta; order Zygentoma; family Lepismatidae; genus Thermobia; species Thermobia domestica. Next base: position 179,402,717 of record NC_137462.1, read on the forward strand.
GACTTGAAGTGTCTCAAGAACTGTTTAATCGAGCCGAAATTGACTCAGATTTCTTGAATAGGGTAATAACAGGTGATGAATCATGGGTTTATGAGTATGACCCAGAAACAAAGGCCCAATCTTCTCAGTGGGAGAGCCCAGATTCACCAAGACCAAAGAAAGCGCGACAAAGTCGGTCGAATGTGAAGACAATGGTGTTTTTTTTTTTTTCGATTCTAAGGGTATCGTGCATCATGAATTTGCCCCTAGGGGGCAGACAGTCAACCAGGAATACTACAAAAGTGTCCCTCAGCGTCTGCGCGAAAATGTGCGGCGGATAAGGCCTGCCCTCTGGAAAGAAAAGAATTGGATTCTCCACCATGACAATGCACCAGCGCATTGTGCGTTTTCGATCCAGGAATTTTCGACCAAATTCAACATTCCTGTGCTTCCGCAACCCCCGTATTTCCCAGATTTGGCCCCGGCTAACTTCTACCTCTTTCCTAAATTAAAATTGTCATTGAAAGCGAAGAGATTTGACACAATTGAGGACATCCAAGTAAATACGGAGAGAGAGTGCTTCACACCATCACGGAAAATAATTTTCAGGAATGCTTCCAGAAATGGAAACACCGTTGGTGTATTCATTCAGCAGGGGACTACTTTGAAGGAGCCTCAACACAATAGCCTGTAAGTACTGTCATTTTTCAATTACAAGCCCAATCTTAAAACTTTTCAATCACACCTCGTATCAGTTTCTTCTCTCATGTAAAATGAATTAGGGGCAATTAGGAAACGAGACTGATTTTTTGGCTACGAAGTTAGTTACAGCATAGTGTGCTTGAGAGCATCGACAGGTTTCCAGTGTGGCGCGTGATGCGACTAAATGTATACTGGTTTGTACAAAGATAAATATAAAGTTCTGCAAACAGGGAGATCAGCAACGGAAAAATCTGTGTTGTCGAAAAAGGTTTATGGAGACAGTTGCATTTCTCGCCGCCAAGTTTCTGAATGGTATACAAGGTTCAGTGAATGGTATAGGAAAGGAAAAGAGTCTGTGGAAGATGGCGAGCGCCTAGTCTAATCAATTGTTAGAATTACTGAAATGATAGACGAAGTTCATAATATCATTTTGATTGGCCGGAACGTAAGTCTCAAGATAATCGCAGACCTGATGGTGATGAATAAGGAGATTTTTCACCAAACAACGGAGAATTACAGAGTCGGAAGCTGTGTACACTTCGTACCCTACTCTTTAACGGAGGAGAAAACATTGAAAAAACTGTTCAAGTTTTTGGCATGAAAAAGTTTTTGTGTGTTACAATACTCCACGCACTCACCAGACCTGTCTTCCAGTAATTACACTAGTCTATAACATTTTGGCACAGAAATGAAAATACCTGATTCCAATAGAACTTTTCACGTAGAATTCGAATCTGCAATCAGTTTTCCTCCATAACACTCAGTTTTCCCGTGACAAGAGGGATTTTCGGGAAATTTGGTGGCTTATATTGTAAAAATGAAATCTCTGAGTTTTACGTCCCACGATTATGTCGGTTAGGCTAAAAGGAGACGGTGATAATGAATAATGAATGGAATGAAGAAAGTGGGAGGAAACGGGAGAACCCCGAGAAAACCCAAGCGCACGGTGTTTGTCCACCATAAAGTTCACTTGGCGGGGGCTGGAATCGAACCCGGGACCGGCTTATATTGTAATTCTCGTGGAAATATATGTGATTTTATCTGCACTAATGAATATGGTAAAATGAACAGTACACATAGTAGATTTTAATATAAATATGTTTATTTCTCTAGAAAGAATAGTGCGATTTTCATGAAACTTAGAGGGCTTACTAAGTATAAATCAAGCTAACATACAATATAATATGTGTGTTTATATACCTAAGGGTACCCGAGCTACAGGTACAAAAATTGTATATTAAAAAAAAGAAAGAAAATTTGAGGGGAAATTTTCCGAAAATCCCTCTGTCACGGGAAAACTGAGGGTGATGGAGAAAAATTGATTGCAGATTCGAATTCTACGTGAAAAGTTTTATTAGAATCAGGTATTTTCTTCCGTGTGCCACAGAAAAAGTTTTTTTTTTTTTTTTTTTTTTTTTTTTTTTTTTTTTTTTTTTTTTTTTTTTTTTTGTCGACTAGTGTTATTTCCTTTTCCCTAAGCTAAAATATCGCTAAAGTGTTGCATGACATTTCCATCATCCAAAAAAAAGTGACGAGGATCCTGAGCAATATAGTCTAGGATTTCCAGCAGTCATTCCACGACTTACTGGATTATAAAAAAGTGTGTGTGGACAAAAAGCTTCCTATTTTGAATAAACCAACAAGTTGATTTCAGTTGTAGTTCATAGCCCAGTAAATAAAGGACCAAAAAGGGTGTCGAGCTGAAATAATTTAGAAAAAGCTAAAAATTTCAGGATTTGTTTTTCATGTGGTCTTAAATGAAATATCAAAAGTCCCCTAAAATCCCATGTGCGCTTCATCCTCAAAATGGCGGCCGTCCGGAATGCGCATGTCTCCCGATTTTAGCTTGTAACTCTGAGACTATTTAAGATATTCCAATTCTGTAAAAGCACTTTTGTTCTAGAAGCTCTAATCTATAACTTTTCTTAATACTTCTTTCTCGTAAAGTTTGACACAAAGCCACCATTATCTATTAAAATATAAAGTGATACATTTTGAAAGTCCTGTTCTTGGATTGGTTGTAGAAAATCTCCAAAACTGTTAGGAATTCGTAAACAATGCTCGGAATAGTTTAGATTGAACATTTAATTAGCTTTGTTTTAAAAAAAGAATCATCCAAATCGGAATACAATTAGTCGAGAAATTCGATGTTTTTAATTAAAACTAGTTGGATAAAAATTAATCGTTATTAGTCTAGCACCTAAAGTTAAGAAATTCATAGTTGTGCTGGATTTATGGCATTCATGCCTTGAATTCCAAACTGAAATTTCAAAACTGTCATAAAACCTATGTGAATTTCATACCAAAATGGGGACCAAAGAGGACACTTGTCCGACATGTTCCCCCTCATCCAAGAAAAACTAACAGCTAGAAAAGGGATTATTTTAATTCTATAAAAAGCACTTTTATTAAGAAAAATAAAATCTTTATTCTGTAAATTTTGTTAAGAGTAATATAATTTTAAGTACATTGAAAACTGTGGCGGCTCGTTGCTATGCAACCGGTGGTGCACCGGTAAATAAGTTCGGTTGTATATTCATAAGGATACCCAACGGTCAATTTGCATTGAGTCTACTTGTACACACCCAACTTACAGTTATGTAGTGTGCCTCACTGAGTACATACCAACAAGCTACCATTGTTGAAAATTAAGTATCCGTTTTTACATCTCATTTGAACTCCCTTGTACAGTAGATTCTTCATTGTAAATAGTCAAAAAGGGAGTAAAAAGTTTTAAAAATATGTATTACACCTACCTTCTTTAATACATAAAAATTTCAAGGTCTTCAGAGTCGTCAGGAATTAGCATATTTGAACAAATATTTCCCCGACCATTGAAAGAAAATTTGGAACAATGCCAGTTGCAATGTTGACTAGAAGGTCTTTTTGATAGGACTATTCAAACGGGTTGTGAAGACTAAGCCAATCAGAAAGTTTTCTGATGTCTTGATCATTTCTCTCCTGACGAAAAGGTCTAGTTTCTACATGCTGTTCAGACATTGAGGACCATTTTTCACAGAAACTTTCTAAGGCTTCACTCACTTCCATTGTAATTGGAAAAGATAAGACCGAGCCAGCCAATATCCTCGCCCATAGCTCAAGCTTCCGGAAACTTTCATTGTCCTCATCAAACTCTGTTCAATTACCATATCTGTTGCATTTCCACTCCAAAACCAATCTTTCCTTCGCACAACAAAGTATCTTTCAAGTTCTGCTGGTTTCAATTTATTTCCCAATCCTTCCACCTGTTGCAGATAAAACTGTGTAGATTTCGCATAGTCCAAATGTCCTGCTGCGTAAAAGTTTGCAATCATGCATTTCACCGTATAAATATGAAAGTCCCAGTCTTCAGGACGCTCCGCTCGAATATAAAGTATTATTAATCTAACTTGTTCCAAATTTTGAAGCCACAGTTCATCTTTGACTCGGCTAGATAGTTCATAAGTATTTTAATGTCTGGATTATCCTTTAAGTCGTTTACGGTTTTTGTACCTATGATCAACTCAAGAATACTGAAACATATATTACTCTCTTCAAGGTCCCTAACTAAACTGCAAATCTGTTGATAGTGCTACATAAGTCAAAAAGTGTGCTTTCAGTGCTCTTGCATATGTAGTTCCATTTAACATGTGTACCACAGTATTTTGCGCATACAACAAGCCCCAAAGTTCTTCAATTACACTACCAGATAATATGTCCAACGACACTCAAGTATGACATTAGAAGGTGAAATCCCCCCAATCTGACCACTACTTCAGCTAAATCATTATCTAGCTAAATCGCGTACTAACAGTGTTTTATTTCCACTGCCTTCCAATACAAAAACTGTTCAAAACTAACGATACAAGAATCCTATCCCGCCTTCTTGCTTTTGTTACAAGTAAATAGGAAGGAAGTGTAAATTGTACAGAAATTTGATGATTTCCAGTTGAGAAAAGGAACTGCAGTTATGCTGCTCATTTCAAACTGCTGGTGGTCATAGTGATAATGTGCATGAAACCATTCCACCCTGGCTTAGATGAATCTTTTATTAGATGCATGAGAAATCAAACTTCATCTGTGAAAATGAGCATATCCGAGATTTTGTACTATCATATTTTCTGCCGGTATCAAACTCTTTATTTCAATATTTAAAAGTTCATTGTTTGTTGGTTTGTTATAAAATTTAATATCCCTACTAGCAAGAGCGGATACCATAACTGCTTAGAATGGTACAGCACGTTCTACACGTAAATCTTGTCTATTTATTTTAGGTGTGCACATTTTAATCCCGCCCATACTGGGGAAAGTGCCGTGACTATCTAATGTTGTCGCTGCATTATCAAAAACAAACTTAATCAAATTTTGAGAATGATCGGTTCAGATTGGAAAAATAAAACACATTCTAGAATATTCTTATCTTCTTACTTCAGCGTAGCTGGCTGATATTCCAAAACTATGCAAGTATATTTATTTATATATTGACGAAATCCATAGTACCGCAAACAGTAAACTCCAAATGCTAGATGGATTGGTGATATAAACATACGAGGCCGACACATTGAAATAATTGAATGGCAGATCATGATACGCATCCGAGATAACATATTTGAATCACCTTTCTTACTTCTAGTTACATTTTCAACAAAAATTTTCAATAATTGTGGATTCTCGGGAGTAACTTTTTCCAATGAAGGAATTGCTTCTTTCTAGATAGACGCGATACGAATGCATTGTTGATGCTTCTATTTTTAGACATGATCTGCTTTTCTTTTCTTGTTTGCTTCATTCTTTGAGATAAGAAGACAGGGGTTTGCTCTGTTTACTTTCATTCCACTATGAACCACCCTAGCTTAAAATTTATGTATGTTTAGAATATAATAATATATACTACCAGTAACGTTGTTACGTCAGTGATGTTAACGGTGAGTCTACTGAATACACACACACACACACACACACATATATATATATATATATATATATATATATATATATATATATATATATATACACTTTATTTCTGCTACTAAAAAAAAAAAAAAAAAAAAGCAGATTTGAAGGAACACAGTATGCACAATTGGGTGACAAGAAAATACCTCTGTCCACCTGTATTTTTTAAAAACGTCCAATTTCTCGACTAATTGTATTCCGATTTGGATGATTCTTTTTTTAAAACAAAGCTAATTAAATGTTCAATCTAAACTATTCCGAGCATTATTTACGAATTCCTAACGGTTTTGGAGATTTTCTACAACCAATCCAAGAACAGGACTTTCAAAATGTATCACTTTATACTTTAATGGATAATGGTGGCTTTGTGTCAAACTTTACGAGAAAGAAGTATTAAGAAAAGTTATAGATTAGAGCTTCTAGAACAAAAGTGCTTTTACAGAATTGGAATATCTTAAATAGTCTCAGAGTTACAAGCTAAAATCGGGAGACATGCGCATTCCGGACGGCCGCCATTTTGAGGATGAAGCGCACATGGGATTTTAGGGGACTTTTGATATTTCATTTAAGATCACATGAAAAACAAATCCTGAAATTTTCAGCTTTTTCTAAATTATTTCAGCTCGCGGTTCTTTATTTACTGGGCTATTCATTATATTTTTACAGACCCAGTCTCATTTCTTAACTGCAGCACTGTATACAATTACCAATCTCAAGATTAGCCTTCTTTTTCCTCTGTTAGGATAATTCATTTAATTATCATTTCGCATCTTGTTCTAGTCACGACTAATTGGCTTAAAAGGTAAACTTGAGGTACAGGCCTTTAAGAGAATACCCTAAATCAAACGATTGCAAGGAACGAAGTCCGACTGTCTTCATTCCATTGTAGTAAAGAATTGTGAAAAATGATTTCGATGAAATAAAAGAGCAAAGAACTCCTGCGTAAACAATTAGTATTGCTTTTTTGTGTGCATATTTTAAACAGGAAGCAAGTAACAGAATGCCTGCCATTCATGTTGCATTTAAAAAAATTATCCATCAGTTCATCAATTAAAAAAACCCATCGAACTTCATTCTTCGCATGTATTAAATTAGATATTTACAAAAATCTAAACAGCCTAATCAATAAAAACTTTTACTTAACCAGCAATCTAATACTTCACGATATAATCACCCACTAATCAGTGTAAGGATTAAATATAATTAGTATATCGAGTTCAATCATTGCCATTTCTCACGATCCAGATTGCAATGTGATACTTCATTCTGCTTCTTAACTAACTAACAATGCAAAACAACCACCAGGAAGACAAACTACTCACAGGTCGACACATTAATTTTCTTTTATTTCTATTTATGCATAAGTTATTGATTCTTGGCGCTCTCTGAATTAATTATACCTTCGTTGTTATCCAATATATTAGGTTGGTACGATTGAAATGTCCACATGACATGTCATTTCTGAAGGAAAAAAAGTAACTACAACACCTGGTTAGTCAAAATAATCTCCAGTTCCAGCTATCATTACTCAACCAACGCCTAGATTCCATGTCGAAAGCTATCTGGATTCTGTGATTCGAAGACGTTTTTAACCACATGTTGCGCTGCCCCGTTATCAGGGAAGTTCTTCCCTGCAATGATCGAGATGTCAAAAAATGTGATAGGAGTTGGAAGAGATGTCAGGGGATATGGTGGGTAAGATGAGCTTAATGCTGAAACTCATAGTCAGCCTACACTGTCTCTCGAGAGGCATATGGATGTTCATTGTCACGAAACATGAGGACATTATGACTGTGGATCATTGCTGGATGTTTGGGGAAAAGATATAAGTGTATTTTATGGGGTTTAATACTTTCACGTTCCGCAGTGAGAGTTTCACTTCGACGGAGAAAGATATGATGGATCACCCTACTAAAGACTACTATATTAGCAACAATAGCTACGGGTGGAGGAGTGGTTTTGGACATCGCCTGGATGCTGATCGACGATCCAACCAATCTTAATCGATTATTGTAGTAGATCCATTTTTAATCAACAGTAACAATCTGAAGAAGGAAACTTTCACTGTTATCCCGTAAACTCAGAGAAGTGAACACCTCCATACGACGACCCTTGTTGGCCGGCTTCAACTCATTTGGGACCCATGAGTCCAACTTATTTATATTGTCGATTGCGCAGAGCCGCCGAACGACAGCTCGTCTACAATTCGACGAATGCCTTCCCAACGTTTCACTTTTCAAGATGTTCCTGAATAGCTCATCAAAACATCTGTTGGTCGATGGCCAAGGGGTTCATTTTTCAATATTGTGTCAGTGGCACGAAACTTCACAAACCCACGGCGGTGTACGGTACATTCCAGGCCCATATGCACTTGTTAATGTTCTCCACGCCTATAAATGCAAAATGTCCTAATTTGAACTAGTAAAGGAAAATCATCCGCAATTGTATGTTATCTATGGTGCACACGAGCCCGTTCAGCAACCTGCAGGCCCTTGACTAGTCAACTTGTTACCTGAACATGTACGAAGCTTATGTGTAATACGAGTGACTTCAGTCTACCCATTGTATGCGTTACAAAAAGTGTTTCTCACTAGACGCGAAATCGAAGATTTGAATCGCACCAACCCAATACCTTTCATTTCATCAACAACAATATTATTAATGAAACGAAACAAAATAAAGTAACTACTTAGAAGCTAAGAAATGTAAGTACCAATTAAATCTCTTAAATAAACACTCACCAAACCTCAAGTTGCTTAAAATAAAATATCCAATATAGAATGGGATAACAACTATCACCATGAATAATATTAGATACAGTCCAAAATTCCAGTGAAAATATCTTGAACTGTAAATAAATAAATTAGAAATTAGTATATATATATATGCGTGGCTTTTAAACTGTTGTACATCAATAGTAAACACACTAACTAATAAAAATACATAAAATAATATATAGTTTAAAAAGTATTAAGTCACTTGCGCACGAGGTGGGGATAGTGTCTCAAATCTTAACATATATGAGCAGCAGCCAGTCAGGCATGATGTCATTTGACAAATTACTGTTGAAGCTAGGACATGTGCAAAAAGTGTTGAAATTCTTATAAATAGACGTAAGTTATTGCGCAGTAAAGATGAGTGAACTTTCCACAACACTGCTCTACATTTTACAATTTTATTTTGATAAAGAAGGAAATGCTGAGCAGGCTTGTGAAGAAATTTGTGCTGTTTATGGGCAAGATACATTATCAAAAGCAACACCCAAAAGATGGTACAGTCTCTTTCGTTCTCGAAATTTCGATATCGACATTTGGGTGCCACAAGATCTGATTCGAAAGCATTTACTCGGTCGAATTTTTATCACAAAATCTCTACTGAAACGTAAAGAACTAGAGCCATTTCTAAGATGGTTGATCACAAGGGATGAAAAATGTATAACGTAGGACAACGATGTGCGAAAGTGATTGTGGTCGAAGCGAAGAGACGCTCCACAGTTTGTGGCAAAGCTCGCACTGATACCCGGATACTGTACGTTTGCTGTGATTGGAAAGATATCATGTTGCTCCCAGGCAGAACGATATACTCAAATTTATAGTAACGATAATGAGCAAGTGCACCTCACAATTCACGACCACGTTGACAAGGCCAGACCGTATACATTATTAACGATCCGTCAGAAATTAAGAGAACTTGGTAGGGTGGTTTTAATGCATCCATCGTATAGCCTGGATTTGACACGGTCAAACTATCATATGGTTCGGTCTCTACGGAACCCCCAGAGTGGTGTCTACTTAGTTTTACGAAATACCTGTAAAAAACAATTATTGACCAGAAACCACAAAATTTCTATAGCGATAGAATTATAGTGTAGTCGGAAATTACTGAAGGAGGTCCTCAAACAACATTGTGCGTAAGTGGCTTCATAATGTTATTTTCAAATCACAATAAATATATTCTCAATTTTGACCTCCAAAAGCCTTTTGAAAATAATATTACTAAGAATTCAAGTGAATTGTGGAATTTTATTAAAAATAGGAAAAGACATCTACCGTCGAAATCATTAAAGTTTCAGGGACATAATCTGTGTAGTAACGAGGAAATAGCCAATACTTTTGTAAAGTATTATAGATCAGTGTATGTTCCATCTTCAGAAACGATAATTGATCCCAACATACATCAACCCAACATAAACTTAGCCTAAACCTACTCAAACCTAAACTAATCTAATCTAAATTAACCTATAACACGAAAATATATCACTTATATAACACTCACATTATATTCATAGCCCACATCACATCTGAAATCCAAAGACGTAAAGGATGTCAACTTTACTAATCTAACCAAACAGAATAAAATTTAATTTCAGACAAAATTAATAAATATAGTATTAAATGTTCAAGTTGTATTCCTATTCACAGGATAGAATAACTTCCGCGAGTTATTGAAAGAAAATCTGTTGTCAGAAGTTCCCATTATGCACGTTCAAAGTATATCTGTACCAGGTTATCGAAGTAAACATAATACATAAATGGGAATCGTACATGTTTCATTCGGATTTATAACTACCAAGACAAAAGAGGTCTTAAAATTTAAAATTTTACACTTTAGGAGCAGTATCTCTGTTCTCAAAATCAATTGTAGTTTCGAGTGAAGTATTTTCCTTATAGAATTACATTATTGAAAAGTTGATACATAATGTTGGGATGAGATTTGCACTCATAAGGAGCGCAAACCTATCTATTGCGACAATCAAATCATTTTGTTTGAGATTCTCCCCCCCCTCCCCCCCGACAAATCCGCGTAATATCCGGTCTCACATGACAGATAAATGTAATTTAAAACTGCATGATGATATCATACACGACCATTTCACACAAGCAAGCCATTACTGTGTTCCAAACCAAAATTTAGAGGTTAAAAGCATTAAACCACTGATTTCGTTGTATCTGTCAGTCTCACTGAATAGTAATAATCATTGCTTACTTACTTGTTTTGTAAACTCCACCGATTTTTATCCAAAAATCGACGTGGTACTCTCAAAAGAAGATTTTTACCTTACACTGAATGTCCTGGCATTCTACAGCATTATGGCTACCACCAATCAGCTTCCCCACGAAATTTTGCTTTGGTACTCTCCTACACTGTCCTTTGAGCATTTCAAAACCGAATTCCCAACACTTCATCCAATTTAGTCAGTCACTAAAACACATTTTCCATTAACTTAATAATCTTGGTGGTAATTTTCCAAATTTTACACAATTTTTGGACAAGGAACTAAAATACCTGTCCGATCTTCAACACAGCTTTTGTAGAAAGACAAAGAATGACAAGAAGAGCTCTAATTGGTTCTCTGATGACGCAACAAAAGGATAACACTTTAAATCTCGACACATCAAAAGAAGCCGAACAATGATAATATCTGGAATAAGCCTCAAACGAAACTGAGCTTTCCCTGCTCCAATGAGAAAATAATTACTACCTAAATAAAGGGATGTGCCAAAAGACATCATGACCGAATTTCAAAATAAAATTTTTGAAGAAATTACAGAATTAAAATTTTTAAGTTTTCTTGCGAAGATTCCCTACGTTAAAATTCCCTTGAAAATAATACAAAACCTACAAGAAATTACAAAATATACACCTTTGAACCCACATAACATGATAATAAGGACAAAATATTGAATATTAATAAAATACCACGTTATATGTAATTTTATAAACACTACTTAAGTATGGTATTACTTTGACAGAATATTACAATTTGAAAGCTAAACCCAGAATAATAATTAATTTAAAATAATTCTCAATTGTCTTTCCGAAGCTAAGCATGAACAGGAATATACAGGGAGTTCCAAAATTTTACAGACCATGATACATTATATTTAAGTATAATGTAACATACGGAGTGTACGAAAACTAATGCGTGAATTCAATGCTTCAAACTATATGGTTCGTCAAACAAAGAAGTTACTATGAAACAAAGATATCTTGGGTAGTCCACAGCAAAAACCTGTGAAGTGTTCACAAAAAACCTACGCTATTAGGTCATTTTATACAGTGATGAGGTAAGCAGAGCCATGTCTGAAACAAAAGATTGTGTATTTACGTAGAAAGGACAGAAAATTAAAGTCTCCGTGAGACTTGTGCTGTACACTTTAATGAAGGCATACAGACTGTTTAAAGAAAACTATCCTAATATGACTTTTTTTTTTTTTAATTTGCAGAGTTTGCCCTAAAAATTGTAACCTGGCAGGTCAGAGTGGTACACACACTGTATGTGTATGTATAATTCACCAGAATCTGAATCTTATGATTAAGAGTGCAAGATTCGCTTTTAGAACAAATGGCAAACTAAGGAGATATAAACACTGTCTTGCAAAGGATCTTTGCAATCCAGCATCAATAGACGGTCACATGGGAAACTAATATTATACTTGGGGAATCAGGAAATCAGGACCATACTTGAGCAGGCGTTTGAGGGAAACATAGTGGAAAATGTAACTTTCCAACTGTCGATTTCCGTGGACAGTTGTAACTTATTAGACACATTTGTTTCAGAAATCAACAGGAGTTAATTGACTTCTTCTGTGATAAACTGTCTCTGTTGGTGCATTATGACTTCATTGCGAAACAACAAAGTCCATTTATGAAGAGAATTAGAGAAAACATACAAGAATCAGAGCTTGTTGTTGAATGTGACTTGTCAGAAAAACTCATTTGTGGTACAGGATGAGACGCAAAGCTATCACTAGACTAGTGAGCAAGTCGCTGTTCATCCATTTGTAGTGTACTATAAAGGAAAAGTACAAACAGAGCATGACAATTATTTTGGAGTGCCTCGAACACAATACTACGGCTGTGTAATGCTTCCAACAGAAACTTATTTGTTCTTGAGACCAGTTTAGACTGAAAAAGATATACTACGCAATATAGCAGTATCGTAAATATAGATGTATAATGAAGTAGTATCTATGGAAGGTAGGATGGTATTTGGAGGTATTGGTTTTATAAAGGAGTATATTAAAAATAAGAAAAGTTTCTGTGTTTGAGGCATGGTGGAAACATCTTCATACGGGGTTGGAGGTGGTAGTCAAAAAATGCAAAAGATGCGTTGAGTGGGATATCAACAGCGGAAGGGATACGTTCTCGTAGCTTGCAGGGTCTGTGGATTTTTGGTAGAAGATAGAAATTAAGCTTTTGATGTTTTAGGAGTAAGGTGTAAAATCATAGATTGACATACTTGGGTGCGGAAGGTGTGATAATGTGGTGTACGTGAATTTCTTCGACAAATGAGGAGAGGAAGGTCATAAATCGATTTAAAAATGGAAGACACGTATATTTCCGAGAATAGTTTTTAGACGTTGAGAGGTTCTTAGAATAAACTGGGAAGAATTTTTGGATGTGCTTATCCCCCTTCCCTTCCGTATATGATGAAGGGTTGTATACAGCATCTATTATTCAGTGTTGCAAGCTAAAGACGATACAATATTACAAACATCAACATTTTGGAGACCTTTACAGTAGTCTCTAGAAACGACAGAGCTCGTAAGTAACTGGAAAACTACTAAAACTAAAATGAAGTGAATTCATGTCTAGAAAGTCAGAAATAATTGGAGACGAGAGCCAGTAACGATAATACATGAAGTTAACTTTCAAGTGTTACTGAATATTGCTGAAGTTCTATACTCTTATGTCTGTCGCAATACATAAAATATACAGACTGTAGGAAAAAGTTCACATATTTTTTTTTTTTTTTTTTTTTTTTTTAATAACAAACAACTGATGAGTAACATGGCAGTAAAAATAATATTGAAATACTTAATCGAACTCTTCATTGGTATGATTTGACTACAATAAATTAAAAGAGGTCACACAATACAATTCAGCTGTTTCCAACACAGAAAGCTAAAGAAAACGATTTTATCAATTAGAAACTCACATTATTTTTGTAATGATACTGATGGTTCAAATAGGAGGTGCTCATTGGATTCGAGTTAATAAAATGCAATCTGCAAAGGGATAATATGGCGGAATCACAAGCTTCACTGAAGAACTTATGTCTTTACTGGCAAATAAAAGGATCATAAATTATGAACACTTCCATGCTTTAAGATTATAAAACAATGTATCAGGAAAAGGTATCGGGAAATATTTTCGGCCTGAGCAATTTTTATGGAAAGATGTTTAATATCTGTTTCATACATAGCTATAGTATGAGTAATCTTAACTTCAAGATTTCCACGCTCATTTTGTCTAAACGTAAAATGATTGTACATCTAAGAACTAAATCATACATACCTCGAATCCAAAACACCCAATATTTCAAAAATGATGAGTTCAAACATCGTACATGATAATGAAAACGTGGCTGAAAATATTAATTGTACTAAAACATGATGCACTTCGTAGTCTCGAAATAGCTTCTTCATAAAGAAGACCCATCCTCCAACGAAAAAAAATACCTGGAAGAAACAAGAACACTTTATTCAACTATAAAGATACATAATAAAATATAAATACAACGCAATAGCAAACAAATCTCTTAATCATTAAATACATCAATGATAAATTCAATAAATTTTGTTATATGCGATAAAATATAGTGCAGAGTATTGATTTCAGTTTAAAGTCCCATTTTTAAAGTACGTACCAAAGACGCACGTGCTAGCTACTAAACCAAAGGCTTCAATTATTAGAGAATGGTATAAATACCTATTGTACGTGCACTAGCGCTACAGGAAGTAAAGTGGAGTAAGAATGATATTCTCGATATAAGAAAAAGTTTCCTAATCTTTTTCAGTCTTTGGAACACTAACTGTGAAAAGTTTAGGGCGCACTTATAATTTTTTTTTTCATAGATTGTAAAGAAACATTACTATGTAGAAAAAAACGCAATTCTTTAACAGAAAATACTGTTTCAGAAAATAAAACAAAAAATATATAATTATTTCGTGATGGGGTCTGTCATTAACCACTGTACTTTTAATGTTCTAACTTTCTCTCAGCACACCAGCAGTTTCGTCCTGGTACACCGTTTGAAAATCGCTGCTGAAAGATAACACGTTTTCTAAGGGTAAACCGAAATTCACAGCCTAAGGGGTAGATTCCCCATTAAAAATAGTATACTGTTAACATCTAAGAGTGTCGACTGATTGACTGATTAGTTTGAGTTTAATGCGAACGTCAGCAGCGAAGCTACTTGTCCCCTGCACGATAAGGACAATGGCCATAACAATCTGCACATTAAAAATTTCAAAAAATCTAAAAAAAAGTGAGATGTACAAATTAAGAGAGTAAATACCAGAATATAAAGGTAACCAACAAAGTTCTATCGCTTTTTATAGAGGTTTGTGTTCAATTAGCCCTGAATCGTGAGTTAAATGCGAATGGAGATAAGGCGAAGGTCAGTTGTTGGTGTGGGTATATCCAACATACCACCTGATTGTGGCAGTTCAGTTACACCGTAAACTTGCGTAAGGACAGAGTGAACATGGGAGCTCTACAGAGCTTCATAAGGGCGTGTATGCTGTATGAGTTCAAACAGGGGACAAACGCCACTGCAGCGGGGCGGAAGATATGTCAGACCTTTGGTGAGGGTGTCGTGACTACGCGGACAGTGCAGCGGTGGTTTAACAAGTTTAAGGACGGTGACGAAACACTCGAAGACGCATCACGTGCTGAGAGACCAACACATGTACAAAATGAAGATCTTCATGCAGCAATTGAGGTGAACAATGGCCAGACATGTGAGGAACTGGGACTACAATCAGTGTGAGTGGAGAAACCATTCGGCAGCACCTCACCAACTTGGGAAGCACTACAAGTTGGTGAATTTGATTCCGGGCCAGAAAGCAACGCGAGCAGACACCTGCATTTCTTTGTTGAGGAAGTACGCTCTACGTCTGAGGAAGTAGCCATTTCTGAACAGGGTGTTGATATGTGATAAGAAGTGGGTCCTGTACGAAGCTCCACGGCGCTATCATCATTGGTTAGCATCCCATGAACCGGTTTTAAAACAGATGAAACCAGCACTGCATCAGATGATCCTCCTGTGTGTTTGGTGGACTTCTCGCGGCATCGTGCATTGGGAACTGCCACCAGCTGGTCAGAGTATCAATGCAACTGTGTACTGTCAGCAGTTGAGCAGTGTTCAAGAAAAACTTAAAACTCTGGAGCCAGCACTTCTGAATCGCAAAGGGGCCCTCCTGTTACAGGACAACGCTAAGCCGCACGTGGATAGGATGACCCGGGACACCATTCTACGCTTTGGATGGGAAACACTATTACATCCGCCATACTCTCTAGAAATTGCACCGTCCGATTATCACTTGTTCCATTCCTTGGACAATCATCTTAGAGGACAGCAGTTCATATCCCTAGTAGAGGTGCAAAATGTACTTGATACCTTCTTCGCTTCACGGCCCACCAAGTTCTACCGCGATGAAATCCATGGCCGTCCTGAACGTTAGCAGAAGAATGTTGATGCTAATGGGGACTATTTTTGATCTTCCACGTACGTCTTAAGTGACATATCGATATACGAAGGTAGTTAGTGAAAAAGCGACAGAACTTTCTAGGTTACCTTTATATAATACGAGATAACAAGATAATAACTTTAAAAACAGCAGTAACAGAAACTAATAATATTGAAACTCTAAAAAGAAAATGCATCAGAGCGCGTCAACTATTCCAATGACAAGCGAATAAAGGCGCGAGAATACGGTCACTAAGATAGCATTGTCCCCCAAAAACGTGATTAACTTTATTACACAGCTCTAAACGCTCTCTGAGGAATGACTATTCTGGACGTTCTACAGAATGTGCCAAATGTCCAGTGGAACATGCAGCCTTCGCAATACAGACGGTTAGGGCCATGCAGTAAATACGAAAGTGTAAGATATGAATGTCCAATACGCAAGCGTGTCAATATCACTTCATCGCGGCGACTAGTACGCGACAGTCTGCCAATTGCACAAGAGGTTTTACTGAATGCAGTTTATTTTTGCTTTCCTAGTTTCAATCGCTTGCCAGTGACAGCGCATCCGTTCAGAGCATGGGGTGAATGCTCCAGTGCGACACCCACTTTCTTGGCTGCTGTGACGGTACGCTTGTTTCCTTGAATGCCGACGTGTCTCGGCACCCAGCAGACAACGACGACAGTGTTGCTGTAGCTAATAGCATATCTCAAGAATGTCTTGCAATATGGGGTATTTATAAAAGACATTTTGTAGGTTTATTATAACGCTTTGAAGCAGTGAAGCGACAGCTGAAGCGCGTGATCAAGAGCAAGCTTAACTACAGTTAATTCAGTATTGAATGCAGTCCACGCAAACTATATTCCGAACTGTGCTCGGCCGTGACGAAAGCACAATCAGCAAAATTCTCATTTTTTGAACCGTCCGTATAAAACAATTGAAATCGGGGTACTGTTCCAGCAACCATCCGAATCCTTGCTGGAACTCCTGGTTACTTGTGTGCTGTTTGAAGTGTGATGGATATTGAAGACCTTCACGGATGAGTCAACAGCCATGGTGGAAGAGCACAAACATGAGCAAAGAAAGAGATGGACATACGAACTAGTCTTCGATGATATTCTTACAAACATCAACGACAACGGGCGTATAACCCGAAGACGTGCTGCATAGGGTAATTAGAAATACAGTACAACGCACAAGGGCTGTATAATTTCTAAGTCGTTTCTCACGACGATAGGCTACAGGTGGATTGTTTACTTCTGCATAAATTGCAACAGGACTAGTATGGAATGCACAAGTAGCTAGCGTACTACCCAGGTGATGAACAGTGTCAATTTGTTTCATCAGAGAGGAGCAAGCACACGAACAAACAATACAACAATACAAGATTGAAAGCACCAGAGCCTTAAGCCAACGAGGTAGGAACGTATGCTTCAACTGGATACGATTAAACAGAGCTGCAATAATGCAAGCTATGGACCGCTCGGGACGTTGCGCAACATAAGATACTGTATATGATCAATCTCTGGCGCAGAGTTGGACGACTTACTTAAGGCAGAGTTGAATTCCTGAGTCGTGTAGGGAACATAATAATCAGAATTGGTACTACGGAAATTGAAAGGGTTCTTGATACGAGTGCAAAAGCGATTAAACTCGAAAGAATAGTAGGTAAGTCAAAAATAGAAGAAAGTGTCGGCCCAGCATGTTAGGTATTTCTGTGCGGTGTCTGAGAACTCCGTTTACTGATGGAGCAGGCACAGTAGGAGAATAGGGTAGCGACAAAATTTACGAAAAAGTACGTGCGAATAGACACCTAAGCATGCAATTCAACGTGACTTATGGTACTGTCCGGAACATTGTAAAACATCTTGATTATCGCTAAGTGTGCGCAAGAGGTCCCCAGGATGCCCAAGAAGTGTTCCCTTGAGAATTTGCAGCGCTGTCAGTTGGAGGGAAATGGCATCTTTTTGCGTATAGTTGCTGCGGATAAATCTTGGCACTTTCAGCCAAGTTCAAAATCAAGTACGCAGTTCCAATGTGTTTAATCTGCAATTTTGTGGTATATCGTTTGGTTTGAATTTTATTCCGAAGACTCTCATCCCCACGCTCTAAGGAATTTAAGTCACAAGCACCTGCATGAAAGTCAATTGCCATACAAGAATCATGTTTATCTTAAAGGAACTAGAAGAACAAGAAAAAGAAACTAGGACTTCTGTTTCGTTTATATTTATTTAATCGAGTCGTAACTTGAATGATAAAATGACTATATCGTTTTCTTTTTTATCCTATTCTTAGCCGCTGTTATACTGATCATGCGAAAAAAAATGTTTTTAATTACTATTCTACGATCAAAAAAGGAGAGAGAATGGGTAGGGAGAAAACGGAAAAGTAAAAAGATTACGTCAGTTCTGTCTCGATCCACATTCGTGATGTTTTAATGAGTGACTACAAATATGAAAACTCCATTTAACTATGATATTCGTATTTCCACACTACTACTCATCATAATTTCCTTAATTCCTTTTCACTGTTGAGTTGGCTCTTTTACGTACCTAGCCTATTTATGTTATCAATGGAGTGATTTACCTAAGGAGTATATTAAGAAAATAGCATAAAATGACTGATTTGAATATAAAACAATATCTCAGCCTTTATATAAAGGTAACCAAGAAAGTTATGTCGCTTTTCACCCACTACCTTCGAACATCGATATGTCACCTAAGACGTACCTGGAAGATCAAAAATAGTCCCGTATCAGCATCGACGACCTTATATCTACGTTCTGGAAGGCTATGGATTCCATCGCGGTAAAACTTGGTGGGTCGTAAAGCGAAGAAGGTATGAAGTGAATTTCACACCTCTACTAGGAATTTGAACTGGCATCCTCTAAGGTGATTGTCCAAAGAATGGAACAGTTGATAATCGGACGGTGCATTGTCCAGGGAGTATGACGAATGCAGTAGTGTTTCCTATCCAAGGCGCAGAATGGTGTCCCGGGTTATTTTAGTCACATAGAGCTTAGCGTTGTCCACAACACGAGGATTTTTTTGTGATTCAGAAGTGCTGGCTCCAGAGTTTTGAGTTTTCCTTGAACATGGCTTAACTTCTGACAGTACACAGCTACATTGATGCTCTGGCCAGCTGGTAGCAGTTCCCAATGCACGATGCCGCGAGCAGTCCACCAAACACACAGGAGGATCATCTGATGCAGTGCTGGTTTCATCTGTTTTAAAACCGGTTCATGGGATGCTAACCAATGATGACGGCGCCGTGGAGATTCGTACAGAATCCACTTCTCATCACATGTCAACACCCTTCCAGAAATGGCTACTTCCTCAGACGAGATAGCAAAGACACATAGATGTCTGCTCGCGTTGCTTTCTGACCCGGAGTCAAATCATGTGGAACCCATCGAACCAACTTGCAGCGCTTCCCAAGTTGATGGGGTGCTGGCAAATGGTTTCTCCATTCACTGCATTGTAGTCCCAGTTCCTATATGTCTGGCCACTGTTTACCTCAATTGATGCCTGAAGATCTTCATTTTGTACATGTGTTGGTCTTCTGGTACGTGTTGTGTCTTTGAGTGTTTCGTCACCGTCCTTAAACTTATTATATCACCACTGCACTCTCCTCGTAGTCACGACACCTTCACTAAAGGTCTGGCATATCTTCCGCTCCGCTGCAGCGGCGTTTGACCCGAGTTTGAATTCGTACAGCATACACGCCCTTATGAAGCTCTGTGGAGATCGCATGTTCACTCTGTCCTTACCCACGTTCACGGTGTAACTGAACTGCCACAACTAGGTAGTATGTTGGATATACCCACACCAACAACTGACCTTCGCCTTATCTCCATTCGCATTCAACTCACGGTGTGAGGGCCAATGGAAGACAGACCTCCACAATAAGCGACAGAACTTTCTTGGTTATCTTTATATTTTTACAGAATTATTAACTACGTAAGTGAGTAACCGTCACGTCATCCTGTAACCGAATTAGTATTTGGAGTAAAACGTCATCCTATAGCAGAAATTCCGAACGTCTGCCTGATGAAGGAATAGCTGAGATTCTTCTTACGAGTGAGAGTAGCTATTATAATGAGTCTTTTGATGAAGTGGAGAACTTTAGCTTGTCAATCAGTACTTCCACGGAGTCTACAGAATCCTTCCATGATGATGGTAACAATGATAAAAGGTCGCTAGTTGTTTCTGAAAGATAACTGAAACGTTTTGTGTTGAAGGAGAATGTTGGTCTGAATGTGCAAGCAGATGATTTCAGTGGCCCATTGTGCACTTTTTAGGATTTTTTATTATTTTTTATTTTATTTATTTATTAATTTATTTTTGACAATGAATTATGTGAACTCTTTGTTAAGGAATCAAAATCTACATGCTCCGCAGAAAATTGACGGAAAACTTTCCTCTGGAAAACTGAACAAGTGATCTCGTGATAAGCCTTCGATCGATAGAACGGCTAATGAAATGAAAGCATTTCTTGATTTACTTATTTTGCAAAGTATAATCGGGGAACCAACAAATCAAATGTATTTTTCACGAAAGAGTCTCTGAAACGCCAGTACTTGGTGATATTATATCACAGAAACGCTTTCTTTTGTTGACCGAGTTCTTGCACATTAGTGATAATACAGCAAAAACTGAAAATGATTCTAATCCTCATCTTAGAAAAATCTTGCCTGTATTAACAGATCTTGTTCGGAAGTTCAAAAGCTTTTATGTTCCGAAAGAATGTATTGTAGATGATGGATCTCTACTTTTATGGAAGGTCGTCTATCATTGAAAACATACATTTCAATCAAGAGATCACGATTTGGCATCAAATCGTATGAACCGTGTGAATTCAAGTCAGGTTGTACATATGGAACATTCTTGTGTATACAGGAGAAAGCATTAGTAAGAATAACATTATTGGTAACTCTCTAACATTGAACATTTGGATAAATCTGCACACGCTCCTCTCCTCTTGATGAAAGATTTATTGAATAAAGGGTACTTTCTCTATGTAGATATCTATTACACATGATGAATAACTATTGCCCGTAATGATAGTACTCTTTTAGAAATATCGGAACAATTCAATAATCAGCATCCTAGGTTGAAGTTTACTCTCGAGTGTGAACCTGACAGCTGTCTTCCTTTTTTAGATTTACTGATTACCTGATAGCGCAATATACTTATAACAAAAGTATATCGAAAACCTAATTCAGGCACTCCTTACATACATCAACAGTCAGCCCTCCACTACTGTACAAGACCAATATTAGGACTCAGGAAAAAAATCTTTTGTACGGCAGTTCCATTTGTGATCGCCCAAATGATCCCAATGATGTGATACAATTTTTACAGCAAATAGGACAAAAGAACAGCTGTAAGTTGCGTATCTTACAAAAAAAAAAAAAAAAAAAAAAAAAGGTTTAATCAGACTCGTACATAGGTGCAAGTTCCGAAGAAAGCTATTCCCAAAGAAGCACAAACTTGTTAGGAATTCCCCACTTTCAAAAGTTAAAAATAATTTTGCAAAGCATAGCATCCCCCCCCCCCCCAAAAAAAAAAAAGTTTTAGAAAAGCATCTCAGCGGCTTTAAAAGTTTTGCTGATCCACTAAATACATCAGGTATTTATCGTGCTCAGTGTGAATGTGACTCTTCATATACGGGTCAAACCAAGCGCAATATTCACACCCGAATTAAAGAACACGTGAAACAATCAATAAGTCACAAGAAGAGGGTATGTCGGGATTATCACTTCACCTAAAGCAACATACACATAGTATAAAACAGATTAATGTAATAGGCTCAGAAAAAAAAAAAAAAAAAAAGCAAAACCGGAGATCACCTTTATTCATAAATATAAACCGGCTTTAAATCTGGATTCTGGCAACATTGATAAAATCTGGCTACCTATCTTTAATGTGTATTTTGGTTCTGGCAAGAGTGATGTAGCGTAGACAATATGCTTCTTTCAAATTCAACTCAACTCTTTCTTTCTTCCACTGTGCTCTGCT
Organism: Thermobia domestica; assembly: GCF_964235325.1. NCBI lineage: Eukaryota > Metazoa > Arthropoda > Insecta > Zygentoma > Lepismatidae > Thermobia > Thermobia domestica. The sequence goes on from NC_137462.1 coordinate 179,424,828, forward strand.
CGTTCTTTTTAAGTAACCATTTTTTACGTTACGTTCATTTGGTGGTATATATCCCTTATCCTATGCAGTATCTCTCTTATCCGTTTTTATCCTTCTTACCTTATCAGCGAAGACGGAAGGAACTAGTTGTTGTACCAATAGTCTGAAAAATATTTAGTTTTCCTATAGGAGGATATATTGGTAAGTAACCAATTTTTTTGTTAAGTTAACAATTACATATCTTTGCCATTGTTTGAGTTCTGGTGGATCATGAAACTGACGCTGTGGGAACTGCTCGTGCTTCAAGAAAAGGTCTTCCAAAGAAAATAAAGCAAAGAAGTTGAAAGAGAGAAACTGTGGCTGCACAAACAGAGAAGTTAAGTGGATAAACTAGAGGGAAAAAAAAAAAAAATGTACGCATGATGAGCACTGTCGTGATGATTCAATGGAGGTCATTCTAAGAAGAAAGGAGCAAGTAAAACCAAAAGTTTGCATTGAATATTCAAAAGGAAAGAGACGTGTTGAGAGGAGGGATCAGTGTTTAGAGAACTATTCTTTGCATGAAAGAGAATGAAAAAGAATTACCAAAAACGGTTTCATCAGTTTCTGGATTACCCCATTTTCAATCCCTTTGTGATTTACAGAAACACAAAATAGACGGATCTGTGCCATAGTTACAATTCAGAATTGAACTTGCTACAGATTACTTTCATTATATTCCAGTGCAGCTGAGAAACTGTAGGCAGACCATCTGCAGCAATGTGTCCATTTCACTGTCAAGGAGGCATTTCCCATCTTCGGCTATGAAGCGACACGTACAGTGTGCTGTTTGTGTGAAGTAGAAGGATGATAAAGTCAAGAGGTGTACATGTGTCCAATATGTGATGTGGCTTTATGCGCAGCCCCATGTTTCAAAATTTATCATACAGAGAAAAAACTGTACACCAAATTCTACAAATTGATGAACCCGCAACTTCTATAACTAGTCTTGATCGATTGTGAATGCTTTCGAGAATATGAGTAACTAATAGGACTAAGTAATATGCACAGGTACTGAAATTATAGTTAACACAGTGAAATTAGTAACACTGCAGTGCACTGTAATTAAAAACAAGTACAAGTATTGAGTAAATGAAATGAAATCTTTAAGTTTTACGTCCCACGGTTATGCCGGTTAGGCTAAAGGAGACGGTGATAAATGAGAAATGAGTGAAATGGTGGAATGAAGAAAGTGGGAGGAAACGGGAGAACCCCGAGAAAACCCACGAGCACGGTGTTTGTCCACCACAAAGTTCACTTGGCGGGGGCTGGGATCGAACCCGGGACCCCAAGCACCAGAGGTGAACGCTCTACCACTGAGCCACCGCGCCCCCCAAGTACAAGTATTGAGTAAAACTGTATTTTCTTTTAAACAAAAGTGAATACTTTTGAGAATATGAGAAATTAATAGGTATATTTTGTATGCACTGGCACTGAAGCTATAGTATATACATTAAAATAATAACACTGTAATTGAAAATAAAAATGAAATGAAACGAAATATTTAAGTTTTAGGTCCCACAGTTATGCCGGCCAGGCTAAAGGAGATGGTGACGATGAAAAATGGATGAAATGGTGGTATGAACTAAGTGGGAGGAAACGGGAAAACACCGAGAAAACCCACGCACACGGTGTTTGTCCACCACAAACCTCACTTGGCACGAGCTGCGATCGAACCAAGGATGAACGCTCTACCATTAAGCCACCATGGCCCCTGTAATTAAAAATAAATGCCATATAATTGCATAAATGTGTGCGTTATAGATATCAGAAAGCAAGAAACTTTAAAAAAATGATTTTTTGGGAGAAAAATGCTTATTTTGCTTTCGACTCATACTATGTAATTACACACTTAAGGAGTTAATACATGCGTTTTACATTCTTAATTTTTAAAAATGTCTTCTCTACTGTCATATGTGTTTTTATACCAATCATAGATGTCCATAAAACAGCGTATACCTTGTGAGAATTTCGATTGAACCCGGTCTCGATCTCGAGAAGTGATCCCAGTCTATTCAAACTCGAGGTCAATCAGCTCTTTTCTCTTACAGAGTGAGGCGTTATATTAATTCCCATCGAGTTAATGCTAAGGTGCCTGAACCCTGATTACTTATTTAATCCGTTTCATGAAACCAGACGGTATCAGCACCAAACATGCTTTCTGTACTCTCATACCACCGCCATCATCATCTCTGTCTGAAAACCCTAGCCCTGAATCTGAGTTTGTCTCAACAAAACCAAGGCTGAAAAGAAAGGCTAAAGTTAATTTCAAGGGTTTAGAATATTTGAAAAGGCAGGTAAAAACACAAGCGAGGGATTCAATCGGACACGGTGGTGGCACCATCTGGATTTAATCAAACGAATGCAATCCTTAGCTCTATGGAAGTGAACGCAGTGCCCCACTCAATAAGAAAAAACAGTTAGTTGGCCTTTAACCGAGTTCGATCACTTCTCGAGGTCGAGATAAAGCTGAATCGAATTAACATTTTCAAATTAATTTCATTCAATATTTTAAAAAATAGAGGCCACTTTAATCGGACAAGTACTTCAACGCTTATAGTGAATCCTTCCGAAGCACAAATAATATATTTTACTTATCATGGATATTTTTACATTGTATAAAAGTAGTAGTTAAATATCACCAATATTTTTGCAGGTACAATAAGAACGAAGCAAATATATGACTTCTTACCACTTTCACAATTACACCCACTTTCGTGCAGCTTTATTTTGGTACACCACTCGAAATAATTATTGAAAAAATATAATTGTTATATATTGCAGGCGACAGAATTAAACACAAAACAATACTGCTGTATTTTAGGATAAGTGTTGAGTTACTAGTGTAAAATCATTGTAAGGGCTTTATGACGGATAAAATAAATGAGTGCATATGAAAAATGGCTCTATTAGATAAGGCATTCCATGTGAAATCACTAAAGCTTCGGGGAAAAAAACCTCGTCGTCTCAAAATTTGATGAAATTTGTTGTACATTTTGGCCCTTATGAGAGATGATCATGCAGCAAATTTTAACTCTGTACTCCCTGTACTTTCGCAGCACTTACAATGATTGCTGGTAGAAAATGGAGTCTACAATGATTTTCGTGTGTCCATGTCGGGGGAGATACCTGGAGTGCAAATGTAGCAACTTGCCAATTTGTCAGTGCTGGTGAAGTAAGTTTTAATAATATTTTCCTGGTGCAATCTGTAACTCAGTAATCCTGTGGGGATCTTTGGAACATTATATTATCAATCGTAGTACATTGCATTGACCTAAATATGTGAACACACTGGAAGATTCTCGAATCGTCAGGAACATTCCAGAAGGTTCTAGAACCGTCTGGAACATACTAGAAAGTTTTAGAATCATGTGGAACATCCTAGAAAGTTCTAGAACCGTCTGGAACATTCTGGCACGTTCGTTACTTGTATAAAGGCAGAGGACATGAAAACTGCATGTCAGTAAGCTCTTAGCTTTAGACTGGGGAACAAGTATAGCTGGAAGTGTCTATATAGTGTTCAGGCATAGCTAGTGAGATCACAGTGACTATACAGCACATTTCCGAGTGAATAGTGTATAGTCCCGTGATCCAAGTGCAGCGATTACCTGTAACTGTTTGCATTCAAAAGCTGCATTGTTGCTTAGGTGATTCCACTATGTCAGCATTGCCACGCCTCTACTGTGCCGATCCATTTGGCATTCATAGCAGTAAAGTGAAGGTCGGACTTCGCCCCGTGCAAGCGTGGATGGGAGAACTGGCTCCTCAACTCAAAGCTCAGAGTCTGAGTAAGGTGTGCAACAAGTGCAGGAAGGAACTAAGGAACTAAGTAGGCGCCGTTTCACAGCAGCTAACATACAGGCAAGTGATGACCAAGCATCGTCTGATGGGCAGTCTCTTAGTGCAAATCCTGATCAGCCTTTCACACCAGCTGACGCAACAATTCACGGCGGCCGACGGGTCTATCAGTCGGTGGGGCTATTTATATTAATTAGAGTTTAACATTACACCGTAGAATAGTTTTTAGCGAAGCAAGGAAAGTTAAGAGAGAGAAAAACTTTGCTTTCCTCTGGATTGACTATGCAGGCAATATCGAATTAAGGAAAAAGGCTGATGATTCCTTTGTATATACTCTCACTACTATTGATGAGGTATGATAGAATAGAAATGATCAATCTTTATTTTTAAATTATCAAAATGTTAGAGGTATTCAAACTAAATTACAGAAACTGTACACAGGTATTGCAGCCGCTAATTTAGACATAATACTTTTGACCGAAACTTGGTTATGTCAGGGTATATATAATAATGAATTTATTGATGAAAGGTATAACGTACTTAGACATGATAGACTTTATAAAGATGGAGGACGTGCAGTTATAACAATTCTAAAGGACTTCAGTGTTACCGAAATCCCAATAGCTGTAAATTATATTGAAGCATTATGTATAAAAGTTAAACTAGCAACGAAATACCTTTATGTCATTCTTGTTTACTTTCCGCCGAATATCAAGGTGGAGAAATATCTAGAATTTAAAAAAAAAACTGAAGAAATAGCTGATATACAATTTCATAATATTATTATGGTTGGTGATTTTTAATATTCCATCTATTATAGACTTCTCGTTGCATTTGTTACATGGTAATGTTATCTGTAAATCCTTGGCAAACTTTATTTCACTTCATAATTTAAGATCACTGAACTCAGTAAAGAATGAGTACGGTAAAACTCTTGACTTAGTTCTTCCTAGTGTTGAATTGGAAGTTAATGTGTATAGGAATATGTATACCTTATTAGAAGATAAAATCACCCGTCATTAAATTGTCAGTCGTACCTTAGTAACACCATTTCCCGTATTAAACATACTACAAATATTGTATATAATTTTCGTCAAGCTAATTTCTTTAATTTATATAGTGCTTTAAGGCAACAAAGATGGACAGGGTTACTAGCTGCAAAGGATGTTAGTCTAGCAGTGAATTACTTTTATAATATTTTAAATGTCATCATTATTGATGATAATATACCTAAGAAGAAAATATTCAAAAAGCATCGTCAACCCTGCTGGTTCACGCCGGAAATTATTAGAATGTTAAAAGAAAAAGATTACTATAGACAACATAAGCATATTTCAGTTTATAACTGGAATAAATTTAAAAAGTCACGTAATAAACGAGCTAAAACACTTATTAATAGGACTTACAAACTACATATAAGGAAATCTGAAATAATTTACAGAGAAACGTTTTTGGAATTACTTTAAGAGTAAAAGAAGTAATAATTTAGAAGTTAGTCATATGATATATAATAATCAAATACTTACTTCTGATTCTGCTATTGCCAATAATTTTGCTCAATATTTGGAAAGTGTTTACTCTTCATGTCATCCAAATTATGATGGATATTATTCTCCCATTTTAAACATGCCAAACTGTCTAGTACTCAAATCCATTTCTGAACAGGATTATATAAATGCCATTAAAAAGTGAAAAATATCTAAATTCTCTGGTCCCGATTCAATTCCTACATACATTGTCAAGGGATGTGAGGAAGTTTTGAAGATACCTCTATGTCATACCTATAATCTCATATTAAAAACTTACTATCCAGATGTTTGGAAAATTAGCAAGGTTTGTCCTACATTTAAGAAGGGAAATCCTACAGCAATAGAAAATTATAGACCAATCTCACTAATTCTACAATAGCTCAAGTTTTTGAACACATCCTTTATAGTAAAATTTTCAATCATGTTAAGCCGTGCATATCAATATATCAACATGTTTTTTATCCCAGATGATCAACAATTACTTATCTTGTTACTTTTGTTCAATATATATTCGATTCTCACAATAACAATAGTTCAGTTGATACAATTTATACAGATTTTTCGAAAGCTTTCGACAAATTGGATCATGATATATTAATTATGAAATTGTCGATTTCGGCCTTTCAAAACAATTACTTCTTTTGATTTCATCTTACCTAAAAGACAGAAAACAATATGTGATGTTCAATAATGAGAGATCTGCTTTATTTGATGTTTATTCAGGCGTGCCGCAAGGATCTAACCTAGGATCTTAATTTTTTATTTATTTATTTAATTATTATTTATTTTTTTGTATTATTTTTTATCGATGATTTGTTGTCTGTTCTCAAGTACTCAAATTGAAGGGTAAGGGGAAAAAAGAAGGAATGTCACAAAGTTACATTTTTGAGAAAACGGCATTTTAATATTGGAAATCACGTACAAAGAATAGGGTTATTAAATCTTTCGCCCCTTTTTACATGGATATTTCTACATCTACGCGTGCATGGCATCTACAATCAAATAGTACCAAGAGTCACCAACAGATAGGACAAAGCACATGCATGGACATTCCTTGTTTTTTCCCCTTACCCTTCAATTGTTTATTGTACGCTGATGATATGAAACTATATGGACAAATAAGAGAGGCCAATGATTTTAGGAAGCTACAAGATGATTTAAATAGTTGTTATTACTGGAGTCTTAAAAATAAACTGCATTTCAATATCAATAAATGTATCACAATTACATTTCCAAGAAAAAATAATCACACTTATTTTGGTTATGAGATCAATAACTTAAGTATTAAAAGATATCAAGAGGTAAATGAGTTGGGAATTCTTATTAATAGTAAGTTATCTTTTAATGCACATGTAGAAAAAGTATGTAATGAGGTCTTTAAGCTTTAAGGATTTCACAACTTTCATGCTTTAGTAACTGTATCTAACTCCTTTCTTAGAAGTAGACTTGACTATGTCTCTATAGTCTGGGCTCCTTGTTATAAACACTATATCAATAAGTTTGAAAGAATTCAAAATAAATTTTTGAGATACCTATATTATAAAGTCTTTAGTGTTCATTCTTATGAAGCAAACGTATCGTATCAAACTCTTTTGAGTAATTTTAGTTGTAGTTCATTGTCGTTTAGACACGAGCACTCACAGTTAATTTTTCTTTACAAATTAGTGAATGAAATTGTCGAAAATTCAGACTGTCTAGGGCTATTGAATTTTAACACAAAATTAAGAAATCGATTACATTTTATTTGCAACAGATCTAAAACGATGGCAAATTTAAATTCACCTATTGTAAGAATTTGTCGATTATATAAAAAGCTGGCACAGAAAAAATTTAAACTTAGATTTTGCTATGCCTTACTCAACTTATGTAAAAACTTAAAAATAACCATTGATTATAAGAAATTTTTAACTCCAATCCGACAATGATTGTCACCTTTTGAATAAAAGAGAGTTTTATCATGGCTAAATCATTTATTCCTGTAATTTACGGCTTTGCCCGAAATCTCATTTAAATATTCCAATTTTCAATAATTGTATTCTGGTTATGTTATATTTGTTTTCATTCATTTGTGTTGTAATGGCCTGGGCTTGTAACCTTTATATAGCTCTATTTGTATATTTTATTGGTGGAATTACCACAGCAATATTTCTTATTTGTGTTTCCTCATGTTTGTACCCATTAATTGTATGTTTATTCCAATTTTTTCATTATTAACTTTTTTTTTCCTTTGTTTCGTTATGTCTTAATATTTATAAAGCTTGAAATTATGTAAGCCGATTGTATTTATAAGTGGGAATGTTCTTTTCCTGTAATAGGTGACCAATAAACAATAAACAATTGACGTATTCAACCAGAGCTTTCAGGTACTTGGTGCGTCACCAATTCAGAAAAAAGAAGCTGAAGAGACTGGCACCCCAGGTGTCCCTCCCGACATGGTCACACAAAAATCATTGTAGACTCCAGGCCCATTTTTGGCTTAAGTTGACATTTGTTACACTTATGCAGAACATATGGGGTTACCTTGGCACCAAATCTCAATGAACTCAAATGGGCAGTTTCTGAGATATCACTGATCTAAAACTTTCCCGGGATTTCCCGGAAAATGACATTTGATTTTCAATTAAATGCACCTGACAACTTGTAGTCTATTCTTTCCTCTTCAAAATGGTATATTATTTTTTTCCCTATCTCAATATCTACCGGAGATATGGCCAATTGAAGTTAACGAGATTCTGCAAAACCTACCAAATTTGTCAATTTTTTACCACCTTCTACTCTGAAACTACGGGGGTACACGGTAATATTTGGTGCTTGATCATCTCTCATAGAGGCCTACATGTACACCAAGATTCATGGGCTTGGTTGATTTCACATGGAATGACCTAAATGCTATTTTCCACCGGTGGTATATTTCTACCCAGAGCATAGAACCTGTATTTTCTGTTTATAAGAGGAGTGTTAATAGTATGAAACTGTAACAAGTGCTATTGAAACTAGATCTTTGCCAAAATCTACTTTTTTCCTTTACCCTTGCTTGCACGGATACCCACACTCGCTGACGTGCCCGCTCCTTTCGGACGCAACCCGGAGTGTTGCGCGGGGCCACCAGCTTCGTCGTACCCTAACTCGGTTAGATGACATCCGTGTTCTTTGTGGCCACCTAGCAAATGTTGGTTTGCGTTTTTTGCAATGTAGGTTTTATACTACACATTTGGAAGCCGTATTTCTACGCAAATCGTAAAATTATAATTTTTCATCAATTACTTCTGGTGGCTTCCTTGAGTTATATCTATGCCTTGAATTATATTTTCATGTCGCCCAGTATAAATTTTCAACAATTCTTTGTAGTGGTGCGCCAATAGTAAACCTGTACGTTCATTTCAAAAAATGAAATCTTTGAGTTTTACGTCCTACGATTATGCCGGTTAGGCTAAAGGAGACGGTGATTATAAGAAATGAATGAAAAAAGTGGGAGGAAACGGGAGAACCCGGAGAAAACCCACGAGCACGGTGTTTGTCCATCACAAAAATCCACACGGCGCGAGCTGGGAAAGAACCAGGGACCCCAAGCACCGGAGGTAAACACCCTACCACTGAGCCACCGCAACGTTCATTTTAATATTCTGGGGATTGACAGTAATTACTTATAATCACACCCTTATTTCTTCACGAAAAATGTTTCACGTCGTATTTTACCTATAAATTTTCTATTTGGCAGAACTGTCTGCTCGAGTGAACCCACTTGTTCCTTATAAATACGTCATTTCGTATAAAGTATTCAATTTTATATTTAAATCTTAGAAAATGTGTCAAAACTACACCGGCAGTCCCGCTTTCAAAGAGAATTGAGAGTAAATATGAATAGTTATCCGAGACTTTTCGTGGCTGACGGATCGACTGAACTGAACGAAGTCTACATGCGGGAAGTTATCCCAACCCCAAATTGATGACTTCTGTGCAATTTAAGCATTTTGATTATAGCGATCAGTCCATCTATAACCACTGCATTTACACGTCGTAAAATTCACTACAGATATGACAACTTACCTGAGTGACAAGAACAATGAGAGTGTCCTCAATGAAACTCATTTTAACAATAACTATTTTTCATTTATCTTTTTGGCAGCACATTTGTTAATCACTGTGTCATTTACTTAACAGTTTGGCTTATCTTTCATATGCTAAAATCCACATCACCCATTCGAAATCCATCCATGATGTAAACAAATATTTTGGACTATATTCTGTGTGTCCTCTAGCATCCCCCCTACATTTGTTCTGTCTATGTTTACTGTCGTTGAGCAGTATTAAACTAGCGAAAAGAGTACAGCTACTAGTGCGTTGTAATTCCATAGTAATGTAAACGATATACGAAAAATCATAATAAAACCAAATGAGAATGCTGCAAGAGCATTGCCAGAATGAGCTTAAAAGGAATGGAGTGATGGAGCGAGAAGGATAACTGTCATTGTTCCTAAATGTAAAAGAAAATTCTTTTATCCGCACCTTCTTCTCTTTCTCGCAAAAAAGAGCAAAATAGTATCTCACTATGACTTACTGTTCTCGAGGCCAATATCACGGGAACGGTAAGTCATAGACCGCTTTATGCAGAGTCGTTTTGACGCATGATTAGCATTATACTAAACGTCTGACTACTGCAGGAAATATACGTTAGTCGAACTCTTTAGTATGGCACTAATCACTTTACAAAACGATTCTACATAAGGCACAGAGAAATTATATTGCTGTTAATTATTCCCTAATAGAATGTTAAACATTTTCGTTCCGATATTAATTGATGGCCACTATCCAATTGGCCACTGTTTTGGCCAGTGGCCAATTGGATATTATTTGGTACCAAAATATTTACCATCCTCTTAGGTATTGATCAACTTCAATATCATCTCTCTACAACTTATGGTTCCCGACCTATGGCTCCTTAAGTATCTGGAAATTGGCCATGTTTTCACCAATATCACGGGAACTTTAAGTCATAGAAAGATTATATTGGTGTTAATCAATACTTAAGAGCATAATAAACATTTTGGTACCGATAATAATTGGTGGCCACTAGCCAAGTGGCCATTGGCCAAACCAGTGGCCAGTTGGACAGTGGTCACCGGTTACTATTTGGTACCAAAATATTTACCATCCTTTTAGATATTGATCAGCACCAATATGATGTCTTTATGAGATATGGCTAGTTAAATCTCTGAAAATCGGCCATTTTTTGGCCAATATATCGGGAACGGTAAGAGTGACGCGAAAAATGTTATAACTTTCTCTGATAGTTTTTGATGCTCTATCAAATGCACGGTTCAAAATTGAAGAAAAATCGGAAATAATAGACAGACGCGCACACACACGGACATAGAGAATTCAGTAATAAACTTCTTAAATTCGTTGAATAGAAATCAAAGGAGATGCAAGGAAAAGATTCTGATTGCAGTAGGAAAAGGTGTCAAAAGAATTAGGGGGCTCTCCTAGAGAGATGTAAATTCGTAAATTATACAAGATACTGCTGTTTCAGTGTAGGATGATTCGGTGTACGGGCGTCCCGGTGTGAGGCTGGTTCGGTTAAAAAAAAATCCAATGATTACATCGAAACCTACGCTCTTCGAAATAAAAATTATTCGTTAGGGAGAAATAAATTCACGAAAAAGAAAATATAAATTAAAAATATATAAAATAAAAAATAAATGCTACCATACAAATTCTGCGTGATGCAATTCTTTTTTGTGATCATTTCAGTGTCTAATGAGAAGCATGAATTTGTTGACATTTTCCAGTTTTGGCCAATCAGAAGGAAACTTTTGTTTACATCTTTAGCTACGTGTTGACTGGCTGTCTTGAGGAAATGGTGCATTATGATTGGTTGTTTAGACAGATTATCTTCCAATTGCATAAATTTTCAACTGAGTCAACGTTCTTCTTATTAGACCCATAGCTATTATAATTTTCAGAAAAGCAAACGATATGATGAGATATTCATTGATGAGGTATCTGAGTTAACATGAAGGAAAGACGTTACAAAGAAGAGGTATGTTTGTTTACATTGTTTTCATCAATAACATATTTAGGATGTATGTGACTGTTGCATAGTTTAAAGCCTATTGCAGTTTACACTAGAAACATTTGATTCAGATATGATTGCTTGTGTACATTTTTCAATGAATTAATATTATAATAATACAACTTGTTGAATAACCAAAGTTGTTTCATTATAATGGTTTGTGTATTAAGCTATAGTGAGGCTATTTTATTTATTTTATGAATCTAACTTTTAAACGAAACTCTAAATTCACTTTTCAATTATATCATTTTTATTTCAGGTGTATTGGCGGTGTGAAGACAATGTTTCATGCAAATTCGAATTCATCTTACATGGTATTTTCATAAGACGAGTAAAAGAGCATTCTCATGCTCCAGATTTATCAAAACTGGGGACAGGCTTTGCATATTCGACAATGAAGGAGAGAGCTTATTTAATAATGTTATTGGATGTAAAAAGAACGGTAAATCTCTCCCTCTTAATTGAGGAATTGCCAATTGTTTATATTGTAGATGTGTATGTTCTCGCTTACTTGGTGTGTGTGATGTATAGTTCTTAAATCTCAATGATTAAACCGCTCAATACTATTTATTACTAGGATAGTGTGTTGCAGCAGTCCATCGTCATTGATACGGGTACCGTTCTGTACATGTATAGAAATTCATGGAGGGATTGGGGCCGCGGTGGCTCAGTGGTAGAGCGTTCACCTCTGGTGCTTGGGGTCCCGGATTCGATCCCAGCCCCCGCCAAGTGAACTTTGTGGTGGACAAACACCGTGTGCGTGGGTTTTCTCGGGGTTCTCCCGTTTCCTCCCACTTTCTTCATTCCACCATTTCATTCATTACTCATCATCACCGTCTCCTTTAGCCTAACCGGCATAACCGTGGGACGTAAAACTTAAAGATTTCATTTTTCATGGAGGGATTGTCCTTGGGCTTTGTAGCATACATAGTAAGAAAGATATCAGCCATATACTCTTGATCCTAGACTTTGCAGTTGCATATTATATGAAATGTAATAAAGTTTTGAGAATTCAAAGTGTTAGACTAGTTTTAGACATTGAGATAATATATAGACTATCTCAATTATTATCTATATATTATCTCAATGGTTTTAGACGGAAGCATTTATTGCAGCATTTCTAGTAGCAAAAATCGTATCATCGTTATTCTACCGCGGAAAGTAACAAATGCTATAGCATTTCCCACGCCATGGCATTTCTTGTCGATAGAACCTGCTCTATTTCGCAGCATTTTACCCAGCATTTCTGCTCCGATTACAGCGCCGTGGTGTGTTAAAAGGAATTGAAAGATTTTGGTCACGTATATATACTCGGAACATGAAGCTTTGCATACCAGTGAGTGCTATGCTACATGAGATGGAAACAGATCAAAGCAAAAGGAAGAAGAGTGATTTAGAAACAAAACATGCCATCGATAGAATAAAGCTTCATGCCAGTATTTTGTCATCGATAGAATAAAGCTTTAAGAAGTCTCATGAAAAGTAACATTATGCTGCGTCAAAACATATCAAAAACACTCCGTTTTTAAAATAAATTTTTCTTTTAACTGATTTTATTTTTGAAGCCATTTTATTTTTGGTGTGCTTTGATAACGTGAAATTTAGTACCTAATATTAGTGTACTAACAATTATTTATAAATAAAGAACAATACAAGAAAAGACAATTTCAGCTTCGGCTGCGCCACTGTATGATGCAGTACAAGTGCGACTTGTGGAGACTATTGAATATACTAAAACAACTTTTGCTTAATAACAATATCTAGTAATATAGTAGATAAAGGCATACTTAACAGCACAATTACATAGCAGGCATATGGCTATCATGTTCCGTCAGGTACATGGGAATGTGTCCAGTACGTTCCTTATGTACCTATGAGAGAAAAATCACATGGATAATAGTGATCAAGTGATAGTCAAAGTCTAAGTCCGCCCCTAGGCACATGCCTGACATATACCTGGGGAATATTCCTAATATGTTCTAGATATGTTCCCCATGCCGTAAGCGTCAATGAACCACAAAATTACTCCCTCAAAATATGTTAAATCGTCTATATGTGTAATGTGTTTACATTAAGGTGAGTCTAAAATACACTTAAACAAGTAAAAAAATGTACCCCAGGGTGGGCGCGAACCACCAACTTTTGGTTTACTATTTGCGTGCTCTTTGGACCTGGTCACGGAGACGATGAAGAAATTGTCGCTTGTAGAGGGATAAATTGTTAAGATCTTTTGAATTTGGTTAATCAGAATATTTCTTCAACTGCGTATATTCGACGATAACTGATCAGATAAAAATCTGCTCGCAATGTAATTTTGTAACTAAATGACGAGTGTCTATTTACTTTATTTCATGGTTCTTCCATGATAACTTTCAAATGATCAGCGTCAGTTGCCATCTAATAAAGTTGATGCGTTCGTTGCTTCTTGTACACAATCGCTTAGAAAAAGAAGCAACAAATGCATTAAATGTGGGAAATGAATTTAGAACACCTAAATGGCGCATGCTAGTACATCTTGTGGTGTTAGAGTATCAGAAACAGTATGTACCTAAATGACGTACCTAGAACATGACAGAATGACATAAAAACTAATGACTGTTAGAGTTCGAAACTGAGTCAGGTTTATAAATGCTATATTTGTGGTACATAGTTGCAAATATCAATTAGGTGTAACAAGTCCTGAAACTGTAGGTAGCTGAAGTACATACTTAGCACATGAATATCATATGTGGCAAGTGTTGGGTACCTAAAAAGTAGCTGGGGCAACTAAATGGCACATGCCTAACACATCTTATGCTGTTAGGGTAGTACGGGAACAAAATTATTAATCTCTTAATTTTGAACAGAACAGAGCATAAATATGTGTGCGATTAAACAACATCTACAATAATTATAAGTTTTCGTTCATGTTGAAGAAACATATTTTTTTTTATCTATGTAATTTTATTTCAATTACAATCCAAATGTACCATGTTATGCAAAAGTGAACTAAGCGCCAAATTTTGAAAATCCACGTAAATGCGACAATTGGTTCCTGATAAGCATTAGAATGTTTTGCACAATCGAAAAGAGAGGGAAATCAACACCTTTCCAAAAAAAGAAACATAATTTCACTTTTGATTACGGCTACACTAATGCTGGACATCAACCTTTAAACGTAATTTTCTCAAAAGTACGAAAGTGGCGCTTAGTTCGTTTTCGCATGACACGGTACAAATGTACAATGTTAACAGCAAATATTACGTGACGTTATATAGATTTAATTTGGTACGGAATTCCTTGGTAGCTAAGCGGTTACCATACGCTCCTTTGTGGTAGGAGACCCGGGCTTGATCCTCGGCCTCAGCCAGTGGCGTATTTACGGTTTTGTTTCGGGGGGGCTTTACCTGGAAATGTGAAAATTCTGCAAGATATTTCATTTAATTTACTATACTAAGTAAGATTTAGGGGGGGCTTAAGCCCGGAAGCCACCCCCTAAATACGCCACTGGCCTCAGCTCATGTGGTTCGGATTCGACGTTAATCAGTAGTTCCTTTCTCATATGGTCTCGCTGCTAAAAGAGGCGTTTATCTCAAAATCAACTTAACAATTAGTTAATTTGGTACATAAAGCAACTGAGAAATGAATTCATCAGACAAATTTGCAAAGGGATAATCACGGATTATTTCGAACGTTTATCAAACTTCATGGTGATTGTATGTACTTTTTCTTGAAAAGCCTAATATGTTAACTCTAAGTATTAATGTTTTATTAAATAAATCACTTAATTCAAAAATAAAATTCAGTACTGCCTCTAGGTACGTAACAAAGTGGTGGGTCCGAGGGGGCCCTTCGGAAACATAAATGAAAGAGCTTAAGGAAGGATGAGAGAAAAAGGAGAATCAACGTTAAAAATGCTAATCACGTGTCAGAATGACTCTGCTTAAAGCCCTACTCCAGATTTTTCATAGTTTGTTATTAAAATACAAACTAACAAACTATTGTCGCAACAAACCAATATTGGTATGTTGCCAGTGAAATAATTTATATTAATCGAAACCCTGGTGTGTAACTACAGTATTTAATGTTAATGTACTGCCCATTACGAAATCCTGGCTAAACGAACCAATATATGTTGCCAGTAAAATAGATTAGACTGATCAAACCTCTGGTGTGATAATCACAGCTTTTTTGTACACGGATCCCCCTATTACGGAATCCTCACTACGTGCCTGCTGCCCCGTACGTGGGCTTCATTTTGGGTGAAGATTTACTGTAGGGATTCACATATTTGTAAAGATTTTTAACGTACAGCACATGTGATATCTGTCTGCGCAAAATTTGCAGACAGCTTTACATTTAAAAAATGCGATAAGTAATTATCATTTGCGTGTCATTTATCGCTCTTTTGACCGCAAAATTTGCGTTGTTCTATCGTTAACTCTTTCGGATTGAGCCGGCTTGCAGAGTTTCTTTTTTTTTTTTTCTAAAATTGTAATAGTTTTTTTTTTTTTTTACTACTACTTTACCTTTTGTGTTTTGTTTCTCTATATACTGTGCTGGAAATCATCTTGAGAACATGGATGGTGTGTATGCTTTCAATGCAAGTGGAAATTATTTTGCCGCATGTGGTACGGATGGAAGATTTAAAATTTGGGAAACAGAAACCGGCCTTTTACAACAAGATTATACATTAAATTTGCATCTTTCTACACGGTGCACATGCATTGTTTGGAGAGGCTTGAGACGTCATGTAAGTACATTGTGAATGGTATTCAAGTCACGTTGGTTTTCACTTTTTTAAGCATATGAAGTAATAGTCATCATTGAGAGTTCGACAGTAAAATCATTTAAACGAGTACAAGGGTGTAGTTTACTGTTCAGTGGACGATCTGTTAGCCATCGCATAATAAACAAAGTTTTTGTATTCTTTCTGACGTACCGTTCGCCATAGCAGCGTAGGTGATCAATAGAGGTGCCAACATGGGCATTAGTGCCGCTTTTGCCGTACTAGTTTGAAAATTGAAAAAATAGGCATTTATTCCGAAGTTTGGATATAGTATACGAGAGTGTCTCATCATTTAGCGAGGACTCACGAAGTGCAGTCTTTTAAGGATTATTCATTGAGGATATAGGAACTTGAAAATGAGGTAAAAATGCGACTTTCATTTAATTACTGAGTAATATAAAATAAAATGTACGTCGGTTTGCGTTGCGTTTCGTTGTGTTTTATGGTATGCGAAGAATAATAATGTGCCCTTGTACGTAGTGTATGAGTATATGTGGGGGATTTGAAACACATATCGCATGTCACGTGCACGTGGATGCTTCTTACTACTTCTAAATGTAATAAAATCATTTTTATACGTAGTGCAACAGTAGGAAGTATCCACGCGCACAGATCATGAGGCACTGTTGTATACTATTACCCTATTACTACTTGTATACCAAATAGAATCATTTTTCTACGTAGTGCAACAGTAAGAAGTATCCACGTGCACGGGACATGCGATATGTGTTTTCAAATCCCCCCACATATTCATACACTTAGTACAAGGGCACATTATTATTCCCATACGATATGAAAAACAGATATTCCTAGAAAACCACCCTAAGTACAAGGGCAAGGACTCAGTCTATTACCTACTTTTTAACATCCTAGATAGTCAATGAATAATTCCTGAAAGTATGGCGTTTCTCGTCCTTCCCTAAATGGGAAGTACGGCTCCTTAATTATAACCGTTTATCGCGAGGTGGGGAAAAGGTTAGGTTATGATCTAGAACAAAAGCACCCCATGTCGGTTAGTAGCTAGGTTTTTTTTTTTTCTAAAGTTTGCTATTTAATTCACAGAGTATTGCCGAACGAGCGTTAGCGAGTGAAGGCGGGTTAGAGCCCCGCAGGGCATGTTGTTTTCAGTCTTCATTAAAACCTAATTAATGTAGTTATATATATTCGGTCCCGTTGTATTAGTTCCCACTTACCTTAGTACTACGGTTTTTACAGCTCCCCTCTCCAGCAGTAAATCGTCTACAATTTGTTATTAGGTTCATTAACTTTGTGGGTCTTCACAAAGTTTTAGAAGATTTTGCTTGTTATCAACATATTGCTTCACAAATTTTAAGACTGGTAGTTCACATCCCGTGCAACGTTTCTGTATATTAGCCGCCATGTTGATAATATAAATGCTCGTTACTTTCCCACAATGCAGTTATTCGGTTATCTTCGCAAAGTAGTTCCCTCCGCTCGCCGAATAGTCCCATCTTTATAACCGCTTATATATAGCAAATAAACAGATTTTTCGAGATCCTTATATATTATCAAGCACACAAACGATCAAATTATCCATTTCTTCCCTGTACATTTTCAAAGTTTTGCTGGAAACGGACGTCCAGCTTTGGAACTTAACCCCCCCCCCAAAGAAAAAGCACCAAAACGTACTGCATTCTGTTATATTATGTTGGATTACATTAAGTTACGTTAGATGCACGAATGCTATCTAACCGATTCGGCAGGAGCGGAGCGAGAGGGTGCGTGCGAAGGGAGCAGGCGTGTCAGCGATGGTGGGTATAGGCGTAAGGGAGGGTAGTAACATGTGGCTTTGGCAATAATAAAAATTTCAATGTCACCTGTTATGGTTTAATACTTGCAACGCTTCACTTGCTAACATCAGCTTCTCTACAATGTGCAGAAATTCCCGTTCAGTTAGAGATAACTTACCTTCAAATCTGAGGCTTGTAAACTTTTTCCAATTTCAAGAAGAAAATCGTGTACAACAGTTTCCTGGGGTCTCCTTTCCTTAAATAAATATTCCGCTAAATAGCCCCCGGAATGCTCTTCCTTCTTCCCCAACGCCATGCCTTTCGGGCTACTATATCATAAGAACTGTACCTCTCCGCGAAATAGTCCTTCCGCCTCCACATACTGTGCCGCTTACATCAAAAACAACTTTCTTCACTTTTACTATTTCACTTGCTTCACTTTCACTCATTTCTCCTCACAAACTTAAATAAATTCTCCACTTGACCCGGTAATTTTCCTAAAATTGGTCCGGCGATAGGGCACTTCACCCCCTGCATGTGTTGGCAATTACGCCGTTTCGCTTCAGAAGTCATCTAATAGTTCCGATTTACACGTTAATCCGCTAACTCCTGCCAACTTTTCGACATGACAATAATGAATTAGGGTGCCTGCACCATTAGGTGATCGACACTAAAGCATGACCATTGTTGAAAAACAGAATAAGATAAGGAAACGTACACGGTGAATATTTTAAAATACCAGGCCTGCAATAAAACTTCTCATGCATACAATGGTTCCATTATCATGCTAAAAGAATAATGTAATAAAATACGTTGGGTGGTTGTGCCACTGAAACAACACACAGGGATGGTGGTTATTATTAGCTACAAATAAGTCCACGTTACTAGTGAATGACTTTTGTGGTCACTTACTGGTGTTAAAATGAGCGTTTTTCCCATGCTATAGGCATAGAGTCGTAGACCGAATATTTATCACGTACAAAACATTGAAATTTACCTTGTACTGACAACTGATCCGGGAATGACCGAGCTATGGTCATTCACTAGATAAAACAGGACATTCACTGGGGATTTTAAAGTAGCTATATCCATTAAAAAAACTAGAGTTTTTCTTAAGGTTTATTATTTTTGGTCGACGGGAAGTTGAAATTGAACGATTGCGTAGAAAACTCTTTTGAAGTCACCTTTCACAATATTAGAACTTGTTATTATAATTTAATATGGAGTTCTAGATTGTTATTTTTTTAATACAGTGATAACAATGTAAGCATTAAATAACCCCATATCCCTCTTTGTAAAATTTCTTTGAGATGCTTATTACACGTGTCTTTAAGCAACTTTCAATTGAATCACAAGATTATCTCCAATTTAAAAATATTCTGCCGATAGATTATATTTAGAGAGGTGTTCTTTAATTAGAGGTGGACTTAGTCCTTAGACTATGAATGCATTGAGAGAATTGACAGAAAAATTAAAGAAGTCTCATGACGTAAGTACTTAATGTAGTATTGATGTGTTGGAATGAAATGTACAATCGAAAGGGGTAAGACAGGATTAATCCGTAGAGTTAAGGGAAAGATGTCAAAACTGAAAGGCCCAATGAGTTCCTAGGAAACAAAGCACATCACACATTTAACAAGGGCAAATTCGTAACTTCTTAAAAAGTAATATGGGGCATATCTTCAGCTCAGTACAGACTAATATACCTACTGACAATTCTGTTAAGTCCTAATTTTGCTTCATCCGACCAGACAGTGCTACCCAAAAATCTCTGTTCACATGTAATCATCTCCCGAACCCATTCACAAAATTGTATCCTGCAATCTGGGTCGTTGTAACTTAGCTTTGGCTTTGGGACCGGCCTGTGAATGTACACACGCAACGTACCTTTCTTTGGAATGGATAGCACACTATTAACACTTAACAGAGCTCTTACGTGACCTTGTCTTTCAGATTGTTGTGGTGAACACTGAAACAAATGCCACCACCGCAACTGAGGATTCATCATCTGTAGCCGTGCGAGCGAGGTCACCCTGATCGGTCTTTCTGTACCTCACACATAGCGGTCTTTTTAGACGTGTATTTATTATCCTTGAAGGTTGAGCAGTCCCGTACTCACGTCTCCAGTGTCTCCGAAACGAAGCAAGTTTCCAGTACCACTTAATAATCTGCTTCCGCTGTTCAGAGTTCAAATGTCCGTCCGCCATGGTGATGTTACTGTTGAGGACACAACATTACTTTTTCGCAGAAATTTAACGTTGTAACTTAGGAAATATATATATATATATGGCAGTTCGAGTGTGTCATTTATTCGTCAGCTTTCTGTGAGAGTGTGTGAGATACGTAAAACACCAATGTTCTTCCGACTACTTATAGACGATACATAATCTTTCTAATGTTGGAAAAAGTAATTCTTAATTTGCCGTGATAGTAAACACCTCTTCCTACTATCCGTTTGGTTTGGTACATATTCCGGACAGAGTTTTGTAATAAAAACTTGGATTTCGAACGCCAAATTTAATGGTGGTATTTTGAACCTCCAAAGTCAACTGCAAATGATATGTGTGGATCGGGAGTCAATTTTTCAAAATGGAAAGTGACAATTTTTGATCCAGATTCGGAACGTTTACATGGAACTAAGAAATGTGACCGACCATATGGAACATACCTTAATAACCCAAATTACTCACCTAGCATGTGTCCGTTCCAATTTTTTCTCCTAAATTTCGAATGAATTACTCGGTCATTTGTCCTCGTGGACAGATGCTACAGTCCTTTTAACAACGTGTTCTTACATTGTCTTCTTATTTCTCGTTAGTTCTATCGATAATTATGGTCGCCTACTTGTTTTTAATATGTAATTCTAAAGCTCTAAAGTTGATGCACGATCAGAATTTACTAATACCTTCTTATTTTATTTACGTTAACGGTGTCATTTCCGATGGATTGTTATTAAATAACGAACCATCATAGCCGCTGCACAGAGAGTTATTTAAGTCACTGTGTACATATTGCATCTTTGTCGGACCATTTCTCCAATTGCACGCTAAATGTAAACCTCAGTTTTTATTCATGTAAATGAAAACTTTTTTATTTGCCTCTAACCAATAAATATGCAATACATTTTTTGCTGGACTTTAAATTTGATTTTGTTAATGTATTTCTTAACACCGCAATACTATCATAATCTCTGTCAAGATTTCCTTTATTGGTGTTTAGAGTTGAGTTGTTTCATTGGTTTAATATGCTCAAGTACATTTCTTTCAGTTACAGTGTTTATACCGTGCTACCTCAAATATTGAAAGCAGTGTATTTGAAATATATTTCGCACGAACAAAAAATCCAGTCTTGAATGGCATACGTCGACAAAGGAAATCTTGAGAGGGACTAGGATGACATTATATCAAGAAAAAGTAAAAAAATAGAAAAGGAAAAAACTGAATTACATATTTGTTGGTTAGAGGTACATAAAAACGCTCCGACTTACAGGAATAAAAGTTCAGATTTACCTTTAGTTAGTAAATTAAAAAATATTTTGACCTGCCTACAATGTCTACATAGTGATTTAAATAATTGTCTGAATAGTGGTTATTGCGGCTTGCTGTTCAAGAATAATCCATTAGAAAGGACGCCTGAAACACAAATAAGAATAAGAGTTTGATTATTTACCAACTTAAGGGTTATATATGTGTAGTGTTAGGTGTTGAAAACAAATAAAGCTGTGACATTGGGAAAGATCGGCTACCATAGGTATTAATGAAATTTACGAGAAGTATTGAATTACCATTGTTGAGACATAGGAAGACAATGTAAGAACACGCTATAAAAGGACCTAAGCCATTGTGTGCCTTGAGGAAGAATGATCGAGTGATTCGTTCGAAATATAGGGAAGAAGAAAAAGTGTAAAGAATATTGCTAGATGAGTAATTTAACTTAAGAAATTTTTGTGTCAAACGGTATTATTATTATTCTGAAATTCTTCCTTTCGCGTATATTATTATTCGTTGACTGTTTCTACAGTTGATGAACGGGATGTTCCACGATATTTTCTTTGTGCACGAGTACTTTATATAATTTTTCCCTCGTTATTACTTAGATGCTATATCAAGAGCAAAGATTGCATTTTCTGTACGATTTTGAATCAGAAATTCGTTTTCTTGGATACATTCTGAATATGAAGCCGACTTCTCTCATGGTCATAAGGTTGTTAATCCCATAAGTTTTATATCACATTAACGTCATGAATTGTTAGTAAAGTATTGCAGTTGGTTGTTGGACAGTTTGTGTTACGTGCTATGTTCAATGCCATTATGTGGAAAATAAAAGTAGTAATGTAGGAAAAAATCTTGTTTGAGAAGAGATAATTTATTTATTTCAGCATACTCCAGGAAAGAAAAAGAAGAGAAAATCAGTTGAAAATGAAAATAATGTTGTTGCTTTGGGAACAGAAGCTGGAAGCATATTATTGTACAATACCTCCACAGGCGATGTTTCTAACCAATTGGGAAATGGACACACAACAGCTGTTACGTGCTTAACTTGGGGTTATTTGGAAGATTTATTTAGTGGTGGAAGTGATAAACATATTGTTCATTGGGATGTTGATAATCGAATAATTAAGAGGTAAGTTTTCTCTCTCTCTCTCTCTCTCTCTCTCTCTCTCTCTCTCTCTCTATATATATATATATATATATATATATATATATATATATATATATATATATATATATATATATATATATATATATATATATATATATATATATATATATAGGGTGTTTCAGATAAAACGTCCAGTGCTTAAAAATCCGAAACGGCTGAGAATAAAAAGATGAAACAAAAACTGAGATAGGGAAATGTCATAGGGCGCATCACATGGTGTTGTGCTGACCCCCAGGGCCCTCCTTCAAGGGGGCCCAGGGGCCAACTTCTAATTTTCAAATAGGAACACGTATTGATTCATACCTCATTCAATAGTACTTGAAAAACGAAACAACTTTTGTAGGAAACAATTTTCGATTTGGGCCACCGTTTTTAAATGGCCGCAAAAAGTGAGTCCTAAATCAGATAAAACGTCCAGTGCTTATAAATCCGAAATGGCTGAGAATAAAAAGATGAAACAAAAACTGAGATAAAAACGATGATAAAGCATATCAAGTGATGTTGATGTGGTGACCCTCAGGAAACTCAGTGAAGGGGGCCTTGGTGCCAACTTCAAACTGATACAGGACTTTTTGCTTGCATTTTGAAAACGGTGCCCCAAATCAAAAATTGTTTCCTACAAAAGTTGTTTCGTTTTTCAAGGACTATTAAATGAGGTATGAATCAATACATGTTCCCATTTGAAAATTTGAAGTTGGCCCCTGGGCTCCCTTGAAGGAGGGCCCTGTGGGTCACCACGACAACACCATGTGATGCGCCCTATGACATTTTCCTATCTCAGTTTTTGTTTTATCTTTTTATTCTCAGCCATTTCGGATTTATAAGCACTGGACGTTTTATCTGATATAGGACCCACTTTTTGCGGCCATTTAAAAACGGTGGCCCAAATCAAAAATTGTTTCCTACAAAAGTTGTTTCGTTTTTCAAGTACTATTGAATGAGGTATGAATCAATACATGTTCCTATTTGAAAATTAGAAGTTGGCCCCTGGGCCCCCTTGAAGGAGGGCCCTGGGGGTCACCACAACAACACCATGTGATGCGCCCTATGACATTTTCCTATCTCAGTTTTTGTTTCTTTTTATTCTCAACCGTTTCGGATTTATAAGCACTGGACATTTTATCTGAAACACCCTGTATATGTTTGGAATCCGCTTTAAGCTTATGTGACCCCTTCCAGCATAATCCCGTTGTTGCATAATAACACAAAGGTGAAGCAAACTTATTTCGTTCCATATGCAATATAAATACATAGAGCAAATTATTTACCCCCACCCCCCCAAAAAAAGTTTGAACCAAGAAAACTTCTTTTTAAATATATATGATTTTTGCCAACCCTGTTTTGTACACTGTATAATTACACATTAATTAAAACGTTAAAGAATACATTATGACGTCTTCTATGTTAAAGTAATAAGGTAGATTACGTATCGAAGTGTTATATTATTTGTAATTCACTGCTATATTTCGTTTCATTTTTACCTTGCTAAAATCATCGTCGAACAGATATGTATACAAAATAACATTCTGGCTGCTATATTCTACATAATGCAGGCTTCTAGATTTCTAAAAGAACGTAAACTTCCACTTTTCACCTTGAGTCGCACCCGGTCAAGAGCCATAGGATATTGGAATACTTGAGGGAGGAATCATTAGTTATCCACAGTAGGTCGTCGTTTGCAAATATAAATTTTCAATGTAGGAATATTAGAATTGTAGAAAGCTAGGACATATATAACTAAATTTCTAGTTATCATCATGTCTGTTCATAATCTACATGTGTCAACACTACTTAAATGCTTAATTTCAGCACGCAAAGAAGGAAGAATAAAAATTCTGAAAATTTTTATTTTCAAATGAGGCCTATTGTGGATGACTAATGGGTCTATTTCCTCAGGTACTCTGATATTTTAGTTATTTTCCTTTATATTAGTTGTGATTCCAAGGTGAAAATTGGATTTTTTCCCCCTTGGAAATCTAGAAGCAACCTGCAGGATGTAAAACAGAGCAGTCAAAATGTTTCAGTATGTACCTGCCCGACGATGTTTCCAGCAAGCCATTTAACGCGAAACCCCTGTTAGAAACCATTTATACTGATAATTTCGTATTTTATTCCTTCAGTCTTTTTTTTTTCTTTATGTTTCATAATTATGTTTATTTTAATCAGGGATGCATTTATTTAGTTAACATGATTTGACATTCTATTTATTATTTAATGCTAACATTGTGGTTGAATATGGTTCCTGTCCCACTGATTCATTCAGATTCAATGACACTTTCTTCTGTGGGTTTGGATGTTATTTTGCATTGAGAAATAATGTGGTTGATTGTCCCTTCCGCCGTCTTATACCAAGAGTGGGCTGTCGGGGTAACGTGCGGTTACCCGTTTATCCGAAAATTCTGAACACTGGTTATAATTATGTTCGTATTTGGGAGTGTACCAAGTTTATTGCTGCTATTGTATTCTCCTTACATTTGTGTGTGTTTTGGGATTTGAGACTAGCCTCGTTGTAGGATAAGTGCATAATTTTAGTTGCTTTTGTGGCGGGCCGGCGGTATGCGTTTGCGTAGACCGGCACCCATACAAGAGAGTTTAGTAACAAACCAAAATACTTCTGAATTGGTCAACAACGTTTTTGCAAACACCAATTATAACTCGAGCGGCAGTTACAAACTGAAACAGAAACTCAGCTAACAACCAATTTGAAGATCTTAGTTTTTTAGAAGGTAGTGCTGGCCTCGGCGAAGACTAAACTTCCAAGACATAGTTGTTCGTTGTCATGATTAAGGCTTGATAGCCACCAACCTTTTGGGATCTTAACAGCAAAGCAAAAGAGTTTATTCTTTGCAGTATGCCTGCGGTTTATTAGTCCTCTTGATAATACAAGTCCAAGAGCCTGGGGGTGTTGTGTAGAAAAGTGTATATATAAAGAGTTCGTAACATACGTAACTTGTCCCAGTCTACGATCAATTTAATAGAAGAAACTCACTAACAAAGCAAAACAAAAACATCACTAGACTAGTAGGGCACGAATCAGTCCTAATACGAGGTTCAGGTATACTGGTGTAACTATTTGATCTACCGGTGAGTTACGGGCTAGTTAGGCAATGAACCTAGAGTCTATCCGAACCCATATCAAATAGGGGAGCAACAAAACTTCGACCATCAGCTTCCTAAGTTGACCAGCAGTTTCTGGCGCTGTGGCCGGGCTGTAGTCAAGCTTGCAGAACCAGATTGCCAAGTTCGAAGGAGGCAGACTTCAGTTTCCTGAGCCGACCAACGATTATGAGCAGACCCCTGGCTGTCATTAAGCTTTCAGAAACAATGTCAAGTTAGCCAAAAGGAAGAGGTATGGAGGCTTCCGGGGAAGCCAGGCAGAGTGAGGCAGAGAGAAGGCAGGGTTTACTAGGAATCACTCGGTGTTCTGAGCTAGGTCGTACCTAAAATATTGCGGACTCCGTCTGGATAGTACGACCTTGAGTGGCCTCAGAACCACGGACAAGGTGCCGAAGGACCCTGAAACTAGAGTTTTTAAAGGGCTCAAAAGGCTATGCATTCGGCACCAATTTAGGTATCGTGCGGAGAAGCGTAACGGGTGCAAACGTTGCACTCGGCTTGAAAGGTCAAAGGTTGGTCATGCGTAGTATACGAAAAGTTCTCTAGGGAGGAACCAAAAAATAGTTGTTGCCAATCTGAAAAGAAAGTTGATTGATTTGCTCACGACACTAGAGTCAAAGTCGAGCTGAGGAAAGTTCCTCTGCGTGGGAGGAAATTACAGTGATTGGAACACGGCATGCTGATAACAACACTTCATACCAAGATTGGCTTACCCAAAGGTACCTGGGCGGGGCTGAGTGAGGAAGAAGGGTTCTGTTTGTGCACATGCGTGTATATGATTGAATGTTGGACTCCGTATACTTGTGTGTGCTACCCCGAAACTCTGGAGAAGCGTTCTACATCGAAATGTACAATAATCGTACGTAATCAGTAAATGTAAATTGTTATTGGAACCATAGCGTATAAGTTTTATATTTGTTAGTGCCACTAGTATGTGTTTCTTTAGCATGTAAATGCAATTTTCGTTCTGTTTTGCATATCTCCGAGCTGAAATTTCTTTGTCTTATCGCGTGTTTATAAATACGTCTTCTACATAGAAAACAGAGAAAAATACTTTAATCTAGATTTTGTTAAATAATATAAGAATTAAATTTAACAAGTGTTTTCTATTAATATAGTAGGTGGAAAGCTGGAAATGAAGGCGTGACCGCTTTAGCACTTGTTGATAGCAAATCCATTCTGTCAGCGTGTAGAAGTATCAAGTTGTGGGATATTGAAAGAAGAGAAGTTTTAAGAACTTTTACTGGACACTCTTCAGACATCAGTTACTTGATTCCAGTGTCAGGTGGGCTCCAAAATGAAAATTATTTTTTGAGTGCTGCCGGCGGAGATCGACTGATAAATGCGTGGTAAGTTTTTTCTCCTTAAAAGAAACTGAATAATGATACGATAGATTATCTTCGAGTTATTTCCTGTTCTTCACACGTATTTTAATATGAATGTATCTGTCGAGTATTGGTATTGTTTGATTATCTTAGGGGTGTACTTCGTTAGTTGATATTTTGAGGTGGGTTGTTATGAAAGTAGTTCGGTGACGTTTGTGTTTTACTTTATTATTTTAACATTTGAAACATAGTCAAATATTTATTATAATAGTAATTCTATTGTTATTTAGTCTGTGATGAGGGTTAGTGGTGCTTACCCCCTCAATATCTGAACTATTTAAATTATGTTACAAGTCTTGTCTTACCGTGTGGTAAATGTCTGCTGTTTAATTTGCTGTTTCTATTTTGTGAGAATATTTTGTTCATGAATACACATTTCGCGGGAGTAACTTTTAACTAGTTCGCCTTTTGTCAACTTGTGTTAAAAGAAATTTAATATAAAAGTTAGTTTTGTGTTTATTCATGAACTCGTATTATTTCCGTCACTTCTCAGACAATGTTTCGACCTTAAGTTAATACGTACTTCGTGATAGTGTGGTTTGTCTTGGTTGAAAGTGAGTTATTAGCAAACTTCTATGATGATTCATGGTTTTAAGCATTGTGATTGGTTATTGTTATCGTAATTACGTTGTGCAATGTATATGACGTGTTGCCTCTATGGTGGCTGAGAGAGCTATGCAGTCAAGGGATACGGTTAGCACGTGTTTTTCTTCTAGTGTCTGTCCGAGGTGGATGTTATAATATTCTGTATCATATTGAACGTATGTTTTCATTCGCAATGTACAGTACATGAGTTGGAGTTAGTTATTTGAATATTGAAATAGTGGTATCTGAATTGTATTTTTGGAAGGAGATCAATGAAAATGGAAGTAGGAAAGATTACGTCATTCCCGTCTTACAACTTTTGCATTGCACTACTTGGAAGTAGTTCGTTTCTTTATTATTATTATTATTATTATTGTACTAGTAGTAGTAGTGGTTCTTCTTCTTTCCTTTCTACTTCTAATTGCGGTGGTTTTCTGTCAGAAATGTAATCAAATCGTCCTTGTTTCACTATTCAGATAAAATTCGAAATGTTATTTATTTTGAAGCGATTTATTAACGAGTTTATTGTAACCAACTAACGAATTTTACACTATTACGTAATGAATTGATATACAACGTGCATGCACTATTAAATTCTCTCTCTCTCTCTCTCTCTCTCTCTATATATATACAGGGTGGTTCAGTAATGTTGGACAGCCCTGAATAAATCGGAAACCAGAAGAGATATTAGCAAGAATTTGGTGGATCCAGATACTTGTGGAAGGGGGACGTCCTTTGAGGTACCACACAATGTTACCATGTCAACAGTGTTGCCAGCTCAGTACAAAGTTGTATTTTTTTAAATGGAACATATAGAAGTTTATGCCATCAAAAGAATTAGTACAGAATGTGAATACCAACAAGCGAAACCGCACCTGTCAGTGTTGCCAAATAAGGAAGTTATAAAGCTTCAAAGATCAAGAAATTAAAGTGTCCGTAGAGCAAAACTAGCAAAAAAGCAAGAAAAATAATACTACGGAATGAAAAGAAGTAACCGAAAGAGTAAACCAAAGAACGCACAGCATCCAGTGAGTAACAGGGTTGCCACAACAAAGGGGGAAAAAATTGAAAATTTTGCAGTTGCTATAGGAGGAAAAGTGCCCATATGACATAATGCTGGAAACACCATAGAAAGTCTATGTAAGATTCAGGAATCCTAATAGCGTTTGTTCGAAAGCAATATCTCTAACCGTTTCCGAGATACACCAAAGCTGTGCGGAGTTTGCAACACTGCATAATAATTCCCTCGCCCTCCAAACTACAGGAACGAGTAATGAAAATGATACGCCCAACAAAATGTAAGAACTACACGGGTCTAATTGTCAAATCAATTATGCAGTGTTGCAAACCCCGCACATCTTTGGTGTATCTCGAAAACGGTTAGAGATATCGCTTTCGAACAAACGCGATTAGGATTCCTGACTCTTACATAGACTTTCTATGGTGTTTCCAGCATTATGTCATATGGGCACTTTTCCTCCTATAGCAACTGCAAAATTTTCAATTTTTTCCCCCTTTGCTTTGGCAACCCTGTTACTCACTGGATGCTGTGCGTTCTTTGGTTTACTCTTTCTGTTACTCCTTTTCATTCCGTAGTATTATTTTTCTTGCCTTTTTGCTAGTTTTGCCCTACGGACACTTTAATTTCTTGTTCTTTGAAGCTTTATAACTTCCTTATTTGGCAACACTGACAGATGCGCTTTCGCTTGTTGGTATTCACATTCTGTACTAATTCTTTTGATGGCATAAACTTCTATATGTTCCATTTAAAAAAATACAACTTTGTACTGAGCTGGCAACACTGTTGACCTGGTAACATTGTGTGGTACCTCAAAAGACGTCCCCCTTCCACAAGTATCTGGATCCACCACACTCTTGCTAATATCTCTTCTGGTTTCCGATTTATTCAGGGCTGTCCAACATTACTGAACCACCCTGTATATATATATATATATATATATATATATATATATATATATATATATATATAGTGTTCGAAGTGGAAAAAAGCAGAGGCGGTATGTGTTGTTATGATTTTGACTCAACATACCGGCTATTTAAATATTGTCTCGATCACTGAAAAAACAGAGACGGTATGTCCCCATTACTGAAAAATCAGAGACGGTATGTCCTTATTACTGACAAACCAGAGACGGTATGGCATACCACCGCATAGCATCTCACTTCGACCACTGTGTATATGTACGAGCGAATAGAGGCTGAACGTGAACTTGCACGGCAGTGGAAGTGTCACGATTCATTTCAACGACCCCGAAGAGTAAGGATTAAACATCGATATAGATCATTTTTATTGTTTTTATACGTTCCTTCTTCTCATACTACCCGTGGGCGCTAGAGGGTCTTACCTACACTGGGAGCTAAATTTGAATTTAAACGGCATCGAGATTGTCACCAGTAACTTAGCAATCCCGAAAATGATTGATTCGACACTAAGTCTTTTTCGATTATTTTACATTTCATCCCTCCCCCACTCCGGCGTTCTGATGGAGGCTGAACTTGCACTTAAGTGACGATTCACCTCAGTGACCTCTGAAGGGATCTGGAGTGTAACTATTTATTTAAATACTATTTACCAGACTGTCAATAATATCTCTACGAAATTTGGTTAAAATTGATGTAGGCTTTCCAGAGTTATGCTGGAATATACATACACCAGGGTGTCTATCGGTCACGAAAGTCATGAAATCAGAACACGATCATGAAAGTCAAGAAATTTAGCTTTGGGTCCACGATATTTTTTTACCTGTACGAATATAAGTACAGACTGGAAAATTTTAATGTATAAAACGTCAAAATTCACCGCCAAAAATGTTATTGTCGGCTTTAGACGCTACCAAATTGCAAGCAAAGCACGCTTCTATCGCATGCATGAAAGTTCGGCCTAATTTACATTCAAATTTGCTCTTGAGACTTTCCTTCAGCTGGCATCATTGAACAGTGGTGATGCAAATCGCACCGCATCGCCGAAACCACCTACGCATCTAACCAGTTTATTCAACTGTGGGAAGACACCAAGTTTTTATCACTCCAGGGAACAGCCTTTGAAAGTAGAGAGAAGATAAAGACAAAGAATATAGGTACTGTCATTAGTTTTTGAATGTTACGAAATCTTATGGTTTAGTAAAGAAAAGGTCACGAAATATCATTTTAGAATTTTAGTAGACTCCCTGTACACACATACATTTATATATAGTAGAACCCCGGAGAAAATATTACAAAGTGTAGGCACTCTAGGGGCTTTGTGACAAGTGACCTGGCATAGCAATATACTTATAGATACCACGAATGTAAGCATTGTTTGTTATTTGTGATAGTTTGCAGATGGTAAGACGTACATACTGATGCAGTATCATTTTATTTTGTGTTGAACCATGGCCGAAGACGGGATGTGACCAAATCACAAAAAGAGCTAAAAGAATCCATTGTCTTCGGGCGTAGAAAACGTCTGGATAAGGCAATTCTCTCGGAACAACACTGACAGTAAACCCATCATGTACGAGAAAGACCGAAAACGTCTGGGTAGACTAGCGACCTCTAAACGGCAGGAACTGATGCAGGAGTACAATTCAGGACCCAGTTGTCAAATCTCTGAGTGAACCCTGCGAGAAAAATTGCATGGTGTAGGCATATTCAGCCGCGTTGTCAGGGTATGTCCCACGCTGACTGTGATACAGAAGAAACTTCCCCTGTCATGAGCGAAGGAACACCACCACTGGATTAGAAACCAGTAGCAACGCATCCTCTGGTCAGACGAATTCCGGTTCTGCCTCTTCTAATGACGATCGTTCCAGGGTAATGCTGGTGCCGGAGAAACCTACAAAACTGAGTGTGTAAAGGGCTGTACAGAAGGCGGTGGTAGTGTCCTTTTGTGGAGTGTATTGCGAGTGTTGGTCTGGGTCTCGATAGAGATGCCCAACCGCATGAAGGTTATGGATTGCGTGTCATCCTGGATAATGTTCTGTTGCTATTTGTCTAGTTTGTGCAAGATGGTCTCGGTCCAGGGTCAAGTATCAAGACGACAGCTGCATCTTTTGCCGACTCAAGATTGTTCGGGAGTGGTTTGCTGAACATGAGGTGGATATTCTACAACTCACTTGTTCCATAAATTCGCCTGCTCACAACATTATCGAGAAAAATTGGGACATTTTGGAACGGGAGACATTAACATTCCTCTACATTGCCCGCTCTGCGAGAACATGTGTTCCAGGAGTGGACCAGACTGAACTTGAACGTTATTCTGTCCACATTGACAGCATGCCACAGAAAATAAAAGCTGTAGTCTGCGCCCGTGGTGATGTAACACCTTATTGACCAATAAAGTACGTACTTCGTAATTTTTTGTATATAAATGTGTTTCTTAAAAGCGAGCGAGACAGAATTTCTGGCCGAGTACGTAATGTAAGAGTTAAATAACTGCTACAGAAGTAATACTGTATAACATATACCATACCGTAAGTGTAAAGACATACCGAAGATGATTGAGGTTGAGGTTGCGGTCGCTACCTCGATGTTTATGTCTACATTGATGAAAGGCGCACATAGCGAGGAGGTCGCACCCTTGCTGTAAATTCTCAGTTTGAGGAGAAACATTACTGTGACGTGTGTAAAATTATTGCATAAAAATCACTGCGAAAATAGATTTTGAAATTGAAAGGTCCAAACGGTTTATAAATAGGGAATGGACGCGAGACAAGACATTAGAAATGCTAAAGTCTCGTTTCTTGTTTCGTAAAAATATTAAAGTCCCATCTCTTGTCCATTTCTGTCAATAAATAAAAGACTTTTACATTTTCTCAATTTTCTGTGATGAAATGCCCTCTTTCAGCACTCAGGCGAGAAATCATTTCCCAGTAGAAAAAATAAAAAAAGTGTCTTTAAGTTTCGAGATGGAGGAGGGGTAGTAACTTCAGCAAATGAAGTTTCGTCACTGCATTTCCATTATTCGACGTTTCCTCCCTATGGATACGTGCCTGTCTTTACAGGTATCTCTGCTTTATATCAGTAACGAATTTACAAGAAACCTTTTTATATACTCGGAATTAGGGGGGAGTTTTAAAGCATAGATATTAATAGTAGCTTCTTTTTTCTTTAGAAATTTCACAATTTACGGACTTCAGCCCGAAAGTCCCCTCTGTGTAACCGCCACTACCTTATATAATAATTCTCAAATAAATATGAATAACATATCTGACATTCCCATTTCAGTTGCTAATTTCTTCCATTCTCTATTTAAAACGTGCCTATTATAATGTTTGTGTTTTCTTATCCATATTGCTGGAACATTCCTCACTAGTTCTATTAACATATCTTTCATAATCAAGTTTAATAGTGCAGCAAAACCTCTCGAGCATAGATACACACAATCCTCTGCAGACGAAATTCTAAACAAATGATGACTTTATTCCGTGCAGCGCTTCAGGGAGAACCAATGAACACACGAGCTACAACGATGCTTCCGCTGAACATCGATGTAAAAACGAACTCGTTTGTTTATCATCGTGACCATTAATTCACCCTCGCGGTCGACCTCTAGGTCGCGATGTAGCGTACTTCTTCAGCATGCGCTTACCCATTTAAATCCATGTTTTTGTGCCAGTATCGAGGATCACGAGGCATCTTTGGTATGTTTCTACCCTAATATTGTGTGGTGATATATAGTAGTTTGACTCAAAAATCGCCATTCATAATTAGTCAGTGACCAAATACAAAATACATTTTGCTAACAATACAACTGGAGAAAAATGACATTACTCATTATTTTAGTAGTCTCTTCAAACCGTTGAAAGATTTTCAAGTATTCTTTGTTATTTATCATTTCTCAAAGTAAATCGGATCACACATTTTTTCTCTTATCTCTATTTTAGGCAAGTAAACAACTCGAATAGCTATACGAACTCTGTTGTTTCATTTTTAATGCAAGATGCTCCGTCATTTCTCCAAGTTGGGTCAATACATGGAAGCCAAGCTACTATATTGGCTGCAGTTACAAGGAGTGGTGTTCTTCATGTTTTTGCTCATCAGTTGAACGGGTATGCTGTTTATTTATTTCTTTTATGAATATAGGAGAAATGAATTTCAATACGAAATTAATATGTTAAAGATTAGGTAATGTTCTCAGGACATTTGTAGTAACATTTTGTTAATTTAAAAAATTTTAAAAATCAGATTCAGTTCTGAAGGACTTGAATTGGTATATTATTTTTCATATTTGCCGTTGTAATTAAAATGTAGCGTTAAGTTTTTTTTTTTTTTTTGTGATTTTGTTTTACGTGCTTTGCAACACGGCAAATGAGAGACTAGACGTACTTTTAGAAAACGAGATCCAAACCATTATTTAGGTTTTTAATCAGGGCTTTGTAATTCCAGAACTTGCGATCACGTACACTAAAAGCAAGTGCAGTACTACAGTATACTACATTGTGTATTATAGTAAAAGATTTTTAGGTGTTGCTTCATTACTGTTTATTCAGCAGTGAAAAGTATATTTCATTACTTTTGTATTTCATGCAGCTGTTGTGTAATTAGTGTAAAATACGATATAGCCTGCAACTGCTGCTGCTTTAGAAACGCATTGAAACTTTCTTTCTGTAAGAGAGCTTGTATTGTTGACATCAGACG
Source organism: Thermobia domestica (assembly GCF_964235325.1). Taxonomy (NCBI): domain Eukaryota; kingdom Metazoa; phylum Arthropoda; class Insecta; order Zygentoma; family Lepismatidae; genus Thermobia; species Thermobia domestica. The sequence goes on from NC_137462.1 coordinate 179,459,153, forward strand.
TTAATCCTTTACTCTTTATTTTTTTTCTAGTTAGAGAGCTCCTCCGTGGCTAAGTGGTTAGTGTACGCCCCTTTGGCGTGGGAGACCCGGGTTCGATTCTCGGCGGGAGCTCATGTGGTTCGGATTCCACGTTAACCAATAGGTCCCGTCTCATATAGCCTCGCTGCTGAAAAGGACAAATTCAAAATCAGTTCAATTCAATTCTATTTTTTCTAATTAGACATTTGACTTCAGTTGTACTCTAATGCTGTACCGTAATTCGTAGAAAGTTCGTACTTGAAGAAAACATCAGTAATATAAAATGTGTTAAGCATAATATTTTTTTGTTTCAGACGGTGCAAGAAGCCGCTAAAACCTAAAGTAACAGTGCATATAGTGAAAGATGGAACAGCAGAACCAATATCTGTGATTGGAGCTTTCTTCACGGAAAACCAGCTTCTACTAGCCTATGGCGACTCTGTTCATATGTCATTTGAGAAAGTGGTACGTAATTTATTTTATATTGTCATAAAAACTTATTATGTTAATCAGTTTATAAAACTGTCTTTGTCCTCAAAGTAATGTAAAAATCTTAATCAAGTGCAACGTATCTCATTAATACGGCGTCGAACAATCTGTATTATTATTATTATTATTATTATTATTATTATTATTATTATTATTACATTTTGAAGGAGAGAGATTTCGGAAATTCTGGCATTGTGTGGCTTTTATTACTGATCAGTGTTGTTGTGCTTTATTAACAGAACAGGTATAATTGAGTAGTTCCTGAACTTTTTCAATTCATGGTGCCTTTAGTCTTTAAAGCCTTTAGACTACACACTATGTTAGAGAATTGATATAAGCTATTAAAGTTATGACATCGAGTGTCATTTCGCGTAACCTTTTTAGATTATCCACGATGAATTGCGCTGTGAGCATATCTGAGAATCAGTGGTATAGCTAATTGCCTAATGAACACAATTATGTGAAATGAGCGCAATCCTTTTATAGTACCGTACCTTGCTTACAGCTATATTTAACCCTAATAAATAATGTCTCAAGAAAGTAATAATGAAGATACTTTAAATACTTCCTAAAATTATCTATTACTAATTGAGGTAATTTTTTTTTTCAGTCAGATTAAATATTTCTCTTATTTAAAATGGTTGCCTCGTAGTGGTCTTATGGCGTATATGAACAGTTAATTCATGAAGATGCACTTGTATTTTTATTTTCAGTCTCCAGATTCCGGTGAAGGAGATATCTTCATTGTTCGACAACATCCAAAACTTTCATTAAGTGCCAAGGAGGATACGAAAGTAAGTTAAAATATCGTATTTTATATTTAGAAGTATTGTTTTACTGGGTGTGCAGTCTAAAGTAAAAGTACACATAAATCGAATAATGAGACGATTGGTGGTGGTATTGTATGTAGTAAAGTGCGGATATCTAGTACAGCACACAGGCTGTATGGAGGCGAAAGTTATTCTGCGTAAGATCGGGTGCCGTAAATTATACAGATAAAGTCGAAGAGCGAGATTGACGACTTGAAGAATGCACGATACCCTAGTTATATTTTCTTGAATGAAAATATGAGGCGAATGAGATGTAGAGCTTATTGACCCCATATCCAATATTCCAGGTATGGGTACAACGAATACAAACACACGCTGGATTTTTCCGTTCAACAGCACGTCCGTGGTCGTCGCAGACACCGCGTACATGTCCTAGACAGAAACTACTTTAATCCTCGTGCACTCCATTGTCTCTTGTCTCTCCTGACACCACCGTAGATGAGTTGTTAAGAATCCGTGTAGACCAGCCTCCAAGAACCTATTGTTTGTGTATTCACATGATGGGAGGAGGGAAGTATAGTGGTCCTGATTTCGCTGGCAGTTGCCACCTCTTCAGTTAGAGAAACCTAACGATCCTTCTATTCAATCGTTGCGAGAACAGTGGGCAGAGGACACATCTGCGGTGGGAACATTACGCATCATGTACACCTGCCCTCATCATCACTGGTCTAGTGAGTGGCAGTCGCCTGTGCGTTTGGTTTGACCCCCGATGGAAATATATTGCACACACTGAATCACTGACTTGTCACGATCCATGCGAGCGGCAATTCGTGGAACGATAACCCGGGCTCATGCAATCCTATTGTATGACCATTGCACGTTGCTAGGATAGACTGTGAATCCAGTACTAACGGAAGTATATACCATTGATCATATTTGAAATATTAATTGAAATAGAAACTTAAATCTTTATATTAGCATCAAGGTACGAAAATAGTGCCAAAATGTGCCTTGAGGAGTTGTGCATGAAAATGGAGGAAAGAACACAAAACTAGTGTACAGAAAAAAAAATCAGATGACTACATATGTGACGTGTCTGTATAACAATGAGTTGTTGGTGTTATGAGTTACAAGATACAGATATCTGTAGTTCGTTCCCTTTTCTATCTATTGGACACACAAGAATTGTCACAAACAAGGACATGGCCAGTTAGACTAGGTCTGAATCACAATCTGATGTATTCTCGGAATGTCTGAAACTGACAGCTGTGAAGCCAAGTAATATGGCGATACTTTACAGGAATGTAAAAACGAAGTCTCCAGGAGAATATGTTTCTGTGAAATTGCCTATACGTGGGACGGGTCCATGGAGATTTTCCTTTTAATTTTGATTTTAATTCACGTAGATTTTGTTCTTTAATCCTTCAAAAACTGAAAAACAATTCCGTGTGGTTCGAAATGTTGCTTTTGTTGCAAATATAGAAGATTGGTAAATAGAAGGATAATTTAAAAAAAAAACACCACCCCTACGTAATAAAACAATAATAAATAAAATATACAGATGTTTTTACATATGAATATAGAATTTAAGGTCCTTTTAGTATTGTCTGTTCACTCTAGGATAGAAAATTATTTACAAACAACAATTATAGTGCAAGCGTCAAAACCTTGCTTCTCACCCCTACATGGTTAATTCATGGTTGACAGGCACTGAAGCGTTGAACCGAATGTACCTACTTCTGCACCGTCATGATCCAGTTACTATTACTACATAAATTGCTGCTTTTGAGATGACAGACATTAACGTTATGACAAATCGAGTTAGTTATTACGTAAAACAGTTACATATAATGCCCACTCAATTTTGTACAAGTGTTCTTGTTCGAAAGTGTGCGAAAGCCTTGTACGCCTGGCAATATTGTGGAGATGCAGTTGGTGTTGTAAACAATAAACAGAGAGACCAAAGACCGTTAGGTTCGCTGGACAGCATTGTTTTTATGATGAGGCGACAGAAACGTGTTGTACTGATTGTAAACAAGGGCTGGAAATTTTGATGCGAGTACAGGTGGAAATATTCTCGACACATATTGCCTGTTGGTGAAGGTTTGCAATGTTGCAAACTGCCAACTCTAGAATTTCATACTAATTGAACGAGCTTTGTGAAGGATTAGTATGATGCAATAATTATAATTACTGACAACCATAGACTTAAAGTATTAGGAAATAGTATAAAGCATGCTGCTGAAAGAAGAATAAAATACACATTGAATTACGTGTTCAAAGTACAGTATAAAGCGAATTTTAACATGTAAACATTTTAAAGCAGTACACATTTGCCCTGTTTGGGTGTCCTTACCAGACACTGTCCAACCAGGGGCGAATTCAGGACGGACTTCTGGGAGGGCGGTGGGTTGCAATACTGCCACTTAGAGCTACTTTTAAGAGCTCCAAACTCTAGGATGGGTTTTATTTATATATAAAATAAGAAAGTTTCTTCTTCTAGGGAGGAGGGGGAGGGCGATCGGCCCCTGTGTCCAACACAAAAAGGATTAAAATAGGTAGATCGAGCGTGGGCATGAACCCGGCTCTGGCTGGTATTTCTTACTAAGGTTTTCCTCAGTCCTACGAGGTGAATGCCTAGATAGTGGCTTCTGTAAGGCCAGAATTGGGCCAAACACTGACGCCCCAGAATTGGCGGGAAATATATTCTGCCAGAATATTATGTTGCCAACACTTTCGCAAATATTATGGTGGTGCGTTCCGATATCCTTTTTTCATTTTATGGCTCCTTAAATTCGTTATGAAGTAAATGTAGAAGTGCTTCTTTCATTCTCTTTCTTTCTTTCTTCTCATCTTGCTCATCCTCGCTCTCTTTTCCCCAACTTCTTAAAATCTGAATACTATCCTCCTATAAGACTGTGTTTCTCTCCACGGTCCAAGGTTTAAAGAGACCAACCTGATATAGCTAACTATTAGCATAACTGTACCAATAAATTCACTTAGAGACAGCGCCGTAACTTAGTTTTTTTCTGGGCGGCAAGCATTAATAGGTCTGCATGTATTTGGGCCTCCTGGAAAAAGTTTTTTTTTTTTTAATTCTTGGGCCCCCTCTTTCTATCTTACTCTTTTTCCCCCTCCCCCCCAGAGCCTATGGGCCCTCCGTCACGGCAAAGTCTGCGGGGCATTTACTTACTCCCCTGTGCCGGTTCGATACATGACAAATTAATTAAGGGGACAATATTGACAAATCTCAAAGTCATGCGAATAAATGTTATTTCTAGGGCCCCTAATAATAGACATTTTTTACTGAAATGGGCCCACGACTTACTTTTGTGTTATCTACCTTTTGCGTGCTGCTTTGTTTATGTAATGTAGTGAACCTGTTTGATGCTTCATTTATAATTTCATGTTCGTATTGTATATGGATTAAGAAAACTTAACTCTCAAAATGGGCCCCCTTCGAACGGGGGCGAACCTCCCCTCTCCTGCTCCCACAAGTTACGGCCCTGATTAGAGAAGTAAACTGTTTCGAAATTTATGCAACTTGCAAATACCAAACCCTACTAGTGCTAAAGTTGATGAGTTAGTGCCACTGTTACCACTGTGATAAGGGGAAAGAAGAAGAAGAACTGTTAAGATTCGCTAGCCAGGTTTTGTGTCAAAACACAGCGCCAAGCTATAGTAAACGGACAATACTATATATATATACTTCATCTTTTCCGAAATTAACCCTTCGCCTTTGCCCATAAAATATTGTCTCCTATGAAAGGTTAATTTATTATTTTTACTTCTGTTCTTAAATCATGAAATGGAAATTGTAAAGGATTTGATTCTTGTTGTAAATTAAGTCATTGAAATTTCTGTTTAAGGTGCGAGTTCCAGAAACAACAGACGATACGCAATATCTATCCCCGGCTCTGCTTGCGACTAGAGATGGAAGTAGAAAGGGAAAGCGGCCATATCCTTTACCTCCGGATCAGTTGCCAATGGAAGAAAGACTTAACAACTTAACTCTAAATAAGCCAGATGCCTCAGCAGGTCCTCCAAAAGCAGATAATATGGTACATTTATTGGCACAGGTATGTTTTTCCCTTATTTTTACACACAAATACTGTTAACGAGTCAGTGTTCAGAAGAAACACGTTCCTGGAAATCTGTTCATTTCACAAAAACTAAAACATGTAACGCTTTTTTTTTCGGTGCATTCTTTTTCTTTCAATTCTGTTTTTTTTTTTTTCGTACCTTTTGCTGTTCCCTTTGGGTAATAAATATTTGTATTAGCGTATTTTCTCAGTTTCCTTCATTTAGAAGATTGAATTCGTAGAAATAAAACATCGTACCATCAAGAAATCTTTCGCTTCTGTAGAACATGATCCAGAGTTAGCGAAGACATTTCAGCCTAATAGGAGAGGAAATTTGAAGTACACATCTGAAACTCTGTCGGAATCAAACAAGAGACCTTACCTGGGACTACCATTTATAAGCTGATAATCTAGAAATCTAGGTATTTCATTATTTATACATAATGTGGGGTCTCTAGTTCAATCCCAGATTGCCCTTTGTGGTACACAAACCGTGTGCGTGGGTTTTCTCTGGGTTCTCCCGTTTCATCCATTTTCTTAATATCATCATTTCGTTCATTGCCATCATTTCCCTTAAAGCTTTGGAAATAATCACGGAACGTGAAAAAAAAGGCATGTACAAAAGTAAAGGTTTGTTTCCAGTGTCAGTAAGTACCCTCAATTATTTGGTGTCCACTGTATTTTGTGAAAAATAAAAAGATTAGTTTTCTATTGCATTGGGTTTGTTCGTGTGTCTATTACGTAAATACAGGGTGCGGCACGTAAAACCGGCCCGTCGTAATATTCTGGTATATTGTGTTTTTGGCAACACTTAAATAATCTACCTTCCTACCAAGAGATGGCGTATCGAGGTCGGGTCGACTTACGTGACGTGCAGCCGCAGCCAGTGAAACTTGTCGAAACCAGTTGAGAAAAAGGCCTCGTTGTGTTAAGCCGGGTGAGGGTCAGTGTGTGATAATGCCGTATTCGATACCCAAGCGTGTTGCCATTGTTGAAGGGTTCATTCTCACTGGATCTTTTGTGAAAACAAAGAATTTGTTTCGGGAGAAATTTCCAGGACGTTCTGTGCCAGCAAAAAGCACCATTCAGAAATTGATTGAAAAATGGCGGCGTACAGGATCGGTTCAAAATGCTCCCAGGAACAGACGACCATCTGTCTGCACACCTGAATTAAAGATGCAGGTGGAGGAGATAATGACAAGAAGTCCTCGAAAGTCAACCAGGAGATTGAGTCAACAGGTTCATGCAAGTGAGAGAAGTTGCAGACGTGTTTTAAGGGGACTGAAGTTAAAACCGTACCGGATAAGTGTTGTGCAAGGACTGAAGGAGCCTGACCTGCAGAAGAGGGTGCATTTCTGTTCATGGCTGTTGAGCAATTTTGCCAGTGGTTTCTTGGATCCACTAATGCTCATCATGAGTGACGAGGCGTGGTTCCACCTGTCTGGGGACGTAAATTCCCGAAACAACCGGTATTGGTCGACAGAAAATCCACACGCAATCCACCAATCTTCTTGCATGATGAGAAGATTGGTGTTTAGTATGCCATTTCCGCCACACGCGTTATTGGGCCCATATTCTTTGAGACGACAGTGAACAGTGACGTGTATATGGGAATCCTGGAGGAGTTTTATACACACTTGACCGAAGAGGAGCGTCAGTTATGTTACTTTCAGCAGGACGATGCAACATGCCACACATCAGCTGCATCATTGTCCCTTGTGCATGAGATGTTTACACCAGAGAGGACAATCAGCAAAGACTTGTGGCCTCCTCGGTCACCAGACTTGTACACGTGTGACTTTTACTTATGGGGACTGTTAAAGGGAAGAGTATACGAAACAAATCCACACACAATTGAAGAACTCAAGACCAGGATCCAGGATGTCACCAATAGCATTACAACACAAGAACTGACAAGGGTATATATGAACCTCCTCAATCGTGCTCACATGTGTGTTGAAGTGGGCGGAGGACACTTTCAGCACCTGCTGTGAAGGCTGCTGTGAAGGTGAGTAGTCATATTCAATACATTATATTTCATTTATGTGTTCACTTTACGGGCCGGTTTTACGTGCCGCACCCTAGTGATGTAAAAATCTCTAGTGATGTTGACAAACAGAATTCAGATTCGGAATCAGCATTCAGGGTTTTCTAGTCGTTTACAGTCTCAAGCTGTCTGTCTATCCGTCTTTCTGCGGTGACTAAAAGAATGCGTCGTCTTATGCAGTCTCGGTACTGAACGTATTACATGAATAATCATCGAATTTTTGTTTGTTCCTTTTCTATTCTAGGATTCTCGTGTAATTTCTCAAAATGTCATTATTCCTCTTCTCTTGTACAATCCGCGGCAAAAAAACCTGCAACATGAGCATATAAGTTTATTGTGAAATCACGAAGTCTTTTGCTCTAAAATAAGTGTGCACGGGAGGAGGCCGAGGTTTATCCTGGCGTGATTCGTTCCACTTAGACATTATGTTCATTCCCTGTGCTGTTAGGCGTAGTTTCACAATAAACTTACATTATGATGTTGCAGGTTTTTTGCCGCGGATTGTACAGAATATCACATTACCTGCCAGATCAAGCAGGGAATTGAACATACCAAAAATAATTATGTTACCTCAACTGAAATCCAGTTACATTGTATGTACAACTGATCGTTCCCGACTCCCTCATACTTTTTCGTCTTTTTTTCTTTCTTTCTTTCTTTCCACAGATTATGTACAGGTGCTTCTCAGTCGTGTTCTTTCCGAGTTCGGGATCGGACTTGCAACAGATTCAAAGAACCACCTTTACCTTCTCGTTCGCCGAGTTTTACACATGTGATTTTTTGAGGATTTCGAGCTTTACACCACCACCACCACCACTACTACTACTTATTCTTCTTCGTCTTCTTCTTCTTCTTGTCTGTTATGATATTTGCCATGAAGTTTAGTCTCCTTCGCTCCCTCCGTCTATTTCCTGCCACCACACCATCTATCATGTACCTCAAGATACAGTTCCTTCTTAGCCAATGTCCCAACTTGTTTCCCTTCCTCTTAATAATATTTAAAATTGTTATTTTTCCCCTCACCATTTTTAAGACACTCGTTCGTTTTCCGCTCGACCCAGTTAATTCTCTCCATTCTTCTCCACGCCTCCATTTCGAAAGCTTTAAGTCGTTTGTTATATTGATAATATAACGAACATAAAAGCGGTAGAAGGAAATACACTTTAAGAGATCATTTTCCGAAACTACTGTCATCAAGGTGATAAATTTATATTTCACTTACCTGTAACCGTTAATTGTATTTTGTAATATTATTAAGATTTATCCTGTATGTATGGAAGATGCAAACGTGCTGGTTTATCCATAAAATTATCAATTATTTTATAATATATTATATCAGAGGAAACAAGTTTTCAGTGGAATTTATGATATTACAGAAAGTTAGTTCCAAAAGAATGACCTTTTTGTGTGTCTAGATTAGAGCAAATAGTCTGTTATTATTTGTTTAATGTACTCCAAATTGAACTTTACAGGGCTTGCAAAGTAAAGATAGAAAGATAGTAGATGGAGTGCTTTTCGTAAAAGATGAAAGGCTTATCCATAATACCGTTTTACGCCTGCCTGTCCATCTTCTTTTACCGTTGGTGCAAGAGTTACAAGCTATGGTTCATAGGAAAACATTGCTGTAAGTTCATATATTCACATATCTTAACAAGTTCCTTATAATTAATTCCGTAATAGTACATGATTTATCATAGTTATTCCAGTGAAATTAAAATGGAACACTAGTGCCATCCCAACTGTATTACATTTTTTAAAAATGTTACATAGGATTGTCTTTTTCTTTCTTTGCTTATCGAAATGTCTTATCAATATCATGGAATAGTATCAAGTGGTTCTATTCTCTTTAATAACTTTTAAAAAATCCACATCGTGGACTTTTTATAAGGAGTCATTCCATGTAAAATCAACACATGGTTTCTGATTGATCCTTACAGATTGCAGTGACAGTTTATACAGGGCTCCCAGCTGTCCTATTTCCCTTTTTTTTTTTTCCTATGTTTTGGAATTTTTTGTATATTTGCCCTATATTTTAATCTTGTCCTTTATTTCCTATATTTTTCAGTGATTGAATTAGTAAAAATAAAAGCCAAGAGCAATTCCAGTGATGATTTAAATTACTACATATTAGCAATATATATCTTAGCATTTTTTTTCTGAGGGATTAGTCACTAATCCTCACTGTTTTTTTTTTTTATTTGCTTTTGCCTGTCCTCTCATGTCCACTCTCCCCCCCCCCCCCTATGTGCTTATTCTTCCCCAATGAAGCTTAGCTGAGGAACCTTGCCATGCTATAGTTTTTATAACGCAAGCTGTGTTATCAGTTTCTTTCAGCAGTATTGATTAGGCATGGAGGTGTGTTTATATTCACCAACTTATTTCAGTGCCTTCCAAATTGCTGTACATAATATGCAGGGTTCCCACTCATCCTGGAAAACGCACTGGAAAAGTCATCTAAAGCAGAAAAATGGTTAAAATCCTGGTTGCTCTAGAATAATCTCTTTTCGGCGAGCACTGACAGAATATTTCTTTAATTTACTTCCCAAGCAAAATCAAATTTCATTACAATCAGAACGCTACAAGAGATTCCGTCAGAACTTGAAATCTTCTGTTACGTTTGTGTATTACATTTTCTTAGTAGTGTAGGCACTTTGATAAATTCCTTGTGATTATGCAAAAACAGGAACCACTTATCACATTTTGCATGATGAATTAGCTAAACTATTTCAAAGAATAATAGCAAGAATTGTAATATTTGATCTGTGAAATGAAAAATCTGAATATGATCGTCTGAATATAGAAGTGAAAGAAGAAAAAATCTACTGCCAGATAACAAAATTGATGTCGGTGAAGGAGCACGGTTGGCATTGAAAGAAGTCGATAAAGTAATAACGGTTATTCACATTAAATGCAAAGAAATTCATAACAGTAACAAGTTACCTTCAACAAAAGCTGTCGCTAAAACAGTCAGATTTTGAAACGTAGCCAGATTTTGCATACTGCTGTTAGACATGCAAAGAAAGAGATATTGTCATTTTTGAAATGATTAGCGCCTTGTGTGCCTCAGGTGTTGACCAGTCAGGAAATTGACACTGTAGACGAGTAGCGAATTTGTATGAGTGATCAGAGTATACACGAAAACTTTTTTTTGTTGATTGTAGTGTTGACGTGTATTGGAACAAAGTAATGCTGCTGGGAAATAACACAAGGAAACCAAAGTATCCAATAATTATTAAACTTGGGAAAGCAGTGTTAAAACTTTCACATGGGCAGACATCTATTGAACGTGGTTTCTCGACATTTAAGAACATGATGACATCCGAGAGACAAGGACTCAATGAAGAAACCATCAATGGGTTACGAATGATTAAAGACGCAGTGGGTAAAAATGTAAATGGAGTTATTATCACTAAAGAAATGTTAATGTACTACAAAGGAACATACAAGAAATATCGTGAAGATATGGACAGGGAAAAAAATGAAAATGACCGTAAGATCACAACAGAAAAGACAGGAGTGAGTGGCAAAAATGGAATGGAGGAAAACACCTGAAAAACTAATTTTAGAGGGAAACATTCCACTTCATAAAGCAATAATGCACCGGCTCATGGATGATGTGTCGGCTGCACAAACCCTGATTGAGGCTGGAACCAAAAGACTTAAAAATACCACAATAAAGGTGTCGCAAAACCAACACGTGTACTAGTGCTGTACAGTACTTTATTGTGGCTTTAAAATGTATAGGGGAAAGTTCCTGAAATCGCACCACCCCTTGTTTAAAAAGAACCGTAGCACTAACAAGCCATCTGGTTGTTAAATTAAGTATATTTCCATAATTACAGAGTAAGTTATGTGTGTGTGCAGTTGCAATACAATATAATTGGAGTATTCCTTACTAATTTTCTGGATATTTCACAGTAGAATAGGGATTAAGGTAAGAGAATTAGCTTATGTTTCAATAAGTAGTAATAAACAAAATACCATTAATATTATAGTGACAAACTCAAGTTATTCTTTCTTTAATTTGTGAGGTATGTGAAGAATAATTGTTTAAAAAATGGTGTCGTTTCCCTAATCGCACTACTACCGTGTGTCCCAAATCGCACTAGGCTCATTCCACGTCAAATCACCCAGAAAAAATCCGAAATGTCACCCACCGATTCAGATTTTAATGGAACTTCGTGTATTTGTTAACACTACTATGGTATGAAGACCTGTAAAGTTTTTCTTCCGAAATCCTAATAGTTTGTGAGAAATACGAGACTTAAATTTCAGAATTTCAGGCATCCCGGTCGTTCTCGAGGCCATCTAATATTTCGTAGAGCTTAATACAAAAATTCATATCTCAATATCTAAGCAATGTATCACTTGGAAATTTCTACCCGAAGTTTATATAAGTCTGTAGAGCTAATTAAAAAAAACACCACCAAGATTACTGAACATTAAGGGTGAAAAATGCACCCTTGCACTTCAAAATAGTTAAATTTTTGTGTAAATTTCTAATTTTACATAATGCGCATTATCGCTGTGAGGCGGACCAATTACTTTGCCGCTCTTTTTTTAAAATTAAACTTTAAGGTATGTTCTAAGAGACGTAAAATAAAATTAGTGGTTTTTTGAATGCTTCGGTTAGTAATTCTCGTTTAACCCTTCAAGGCCAACGCTCCAGCTTTTCGTGTCATCTGTAAAGTGTTATTGCCATTGATGTAAGCAAGGTATTAGCACATCATTGCTCGATTCACTCACACAAGTCTCAAGTAATTACTAAGTATACGTGTTGTTTGTGTTGAAGTGAGTGGGGGCTCAGAGAAGCGGGTTAACCAGGCTAAAAACATTAACTTTCGAAATATATATATATATAAAACTTTGCCGAACTATTAATATAATCAAAGTGAATTTTAAAATTGAATTAATTTTCCAAAGCTACAGTCCATTATCTTTCAAATAACGTAGAAATGAAGGCTATATGACAGTCCGGGGGAGGGGGCAGTACCGCATTATTTTTCGATTGGGAAGACGTACTTTCATAAACTAATTTACAAATAGGAACAACAGGACCAATGCAAAGTACAGTTCAAAACTCAATTTCATACTTCTTTTTATCAACATTTACGACAGTTACATTTTAGTCTTCAAAATGAAATAAAAATAATGATTGAACTTTTCCACTACATTAAATTGAAAGTTTGTAACCAAAGAAATATGCAGCACTCCTTGTTCATGAAATCAGTTTCTTACCTCAGCATATGCCAATCACAGTGATTGGATTTCACTATTTGAGACTGAATAACTTGCTACTTCGTTTAAGCAAAACGCAGCCTGTATTGTTCACCCACAAACAACCTCCTTATCTGAGAAATAATATACTCTTCCAGTACTTTTAGTAAAGGGGGCGCACACAGAGCAAATAATATTGGATATCGGAACATGGCACACGTCGTCTTTTCCTGCAGAAGGCCAGTAAAAGGATGGAGCCGGTCCAAAAGGGTGCATAAACGTGACTTCAACATCATTTTCCTCTTCATCTTTACCTAACTCTAATCCAAAAAACCAATGGTTATCGTAAACACATGAAAGATACAAATTAGTGATGATGTCCGCGATGTTCATTGGAGAAGATATCTTTTCTTCAGTAAAATGAAAAATGGAACTGAAATCTGGATCAGCACTGATTCGCTTTGTCCCAATCGAGGTTTGGCTTAGAGGAGTGAATTGATCATATGATCGTGTTCCAGGAATTGTTTTTGCACCAGAAAAACGATTTTGTAGTTTTTTGCTTGTATCTATGAGAGTTTTTTTTTCAGCGATCTGAAATTGATATGTTCAATGCGAGATCTACAGAAGGTAAAAACTTTTTGTGGCGTATTTAAAAAATCAGAACATCTTTGAAGGCTTTCTTTAGTAAGCAGACGTTTAATTGTCCCACCAATACCATCACATGGGGATTGTAGCAAAAAATGACCATGATGCACTTAAGAAGAAATCCTCATAATGGTAACACAAGTTCATGAAGTTTTTACAATTCTTGTACTGCGCAGCACATCTATCACTAAAGTAATTTACATTTTTGACATATGGAAATTGCTCTTTCAGAAAAGAAGTTTTGTTTCTGAGTCTCATAAACAAATGCGACATCGTGTTCCAAGCCTCTGATATCACACACAAACTAGAAACAGTCAGGTCTGCAGATCCAGGAAAACGTGTATATAGTACTGCTGGGTGTAGGGTACAGGAATCAGTAGACCAGTGATACACTTGAACTTCGTCTTGAATTATGTAGGAATAATTTTCACTAAAGTCCATCAGAACGACGGCTGTTTCTAGCTCAAGATTTTTCTTTCTGTCCTTTAAGAAATGTGATTGTGCTTTGGAAATAAATGAACGTGGCACAAGCTTTTTAAGCATTCGTATCAAAATTGTCACACACTCGTCCAGTGTGACATTACCAGTGGGTATCAACGAACAGAACAGAAATAGTGAAAAGTACAATTTATTTCCTCCCCAGGATCAAACGCCTCGAATTTTGCAATCAGAAGCTGCCTCAAATTTTCACTGGAGGGACACTCGGAACAATGCCTCAGCATGCAATCCCGATTGTACACAGAACAAATCAGATGACGGATCAAGTCTTGATATGTCTCTTCTATATGACATGCATGCAGTAGGAGAATAACGTTTTGACGTATTGTACACACGCACACGGAATGTGTCCCAGCAGAACCTGCTAATACACACAACTTAGGACGTAGCGTACAAAATTTAAAAAATCAATTTTAATGTTGGGATGTTGATGTTTAAATTAGGAGTATAATTCTTTTAAATTCCCAAGTAATAATAGCTTCTCCATGTGTACGTTTTTTGAAATACTCACTGTTTTTCGAGGTAGAATTCTGGAATATTCATCAACAACGTAGTATTACGTTACTATTTGAATTGTATCTTCACTCAGCTGTTTTCCCTTTCTCAACTCAGAAATAGCTAAAATTCCTTTATTCTTCAAAACTTCCCTTGCGTGCCGGACGGCATATTCACTCACATTAAATTCATCGACAATCTGTTTCCTGCTCCAAGGTGAGGGCACTAAAGTTAACAGTTGTATTTTTACCCTTTTAGTGATTTTACCTTAGAGTTTGGCCTTTATTAAATCAAGAAGTTTAACCATATCATGAGCCTTTTGTTTCACATCTTTTGAAATTTTACAAGAATCGTGTTTAGAGACAAGCTCTTTTCCCACAACTTTGCTTATTTTACTTTTCAGAGCAGAACTTCTGAGTCAAGCTTTCTTTTAGCATATGCAGGCTTGCTGTGTGACGGAATGGCTTGGAATTTTAGAGGTGATTCCCCTAATGCTGTAAGTGAAACATTAAGATGCTCTACCGTTCGTTTTTTGCGACAAATTCTTCTAAAACAGATACATCATGTTCACTAAATCCGCCCACGTCTTTGCATTCAAAGGAAATCACAAGTTTGTTTCTGCAATTACCGCATATCTTTTGTCCAGGAATAGCCTTTACAGAGTCAGTGTTTTTATTAATTTCATTAGCAAAATCAACACTTACTTTTCGCAGAGCCTTAGTTTTTTGGCAATTAAATGGATCAAAACAACTTGTCTGATAATGTTCATACTTCTTCAAGTAATATGTTTTATGATGTTCACAAACACTAGTTAACAAATCAGAACTGATTCCACTCCTTTGGGATAACAATTCTTTCTCTGATGCACTGATAATACAATTCAATTTGACCACCCGTGTATAGCTGTTTTTGTGGCATTCACTTTTAGTTTCCTTTCCTACATTGCACTGTTCTAATTCACTTCGCGTCATCGTTGTAGGCCAAATTATCACTTGACAGGATGAACAACACTGTCTTGCAGCAATCCCAATAAGTATTCAGTCTTAAGCACTCAACACGACATAAACATCTGCACAGAAACACAGCTGAAACCGAAATGAACAAGTTACTGTACAGCCACAATGCAGAATCAGGCAAGATTAGACATGTTCCTACTCGCATTGCTCAGACAAGATTTTTCACGTCAGCTTGGTAGTTCAAGACACAACTTGCGTGTTCGCGTTAACTTAACGATTTTCAATTCATAACTAGTCCTGCATTAGATTTGATAGTTTATTATGCATCGTGTACATTCACAGCTAAAAGTTCTGAGATGAAGAAATTAAATTTACTCCCCTCCCACAGTTGCAAATTCGATCAATCTCACTTCGTCTCAAATACTGAAAGCTACACAATAACTCTAAAAATAACACTGAGTTTAGAACTTCAAATGGAGAAAGTATTTTATTCGGGTGTTCATGAAACGAACATTTTTCCTTGTGTACAGGATGTCTCAAATGTCCCCTGACATAGGGTAACTCGGTTATTATCAGAGTTACAACAAAATGTAAGAGGGAAAATCGTCTTGTTGCGTAATGAAATACACATATATAATTCCATGTATCCGCCAATTCCCAGTTCTAGCTGTTTTACCCACTAGGAATATAAATAGCATTAAATTTCTTTACTGCAAAATAATTCCTGAAAATAAAACAACCAGCACTGACAATTAACGTCCACACATCGAGTGAGCGCGATAGTTACCATAGAAGGGTTGAATAGGTTCGTATCAGTTTCAAATTACTGCAAATCCCAATTTCAAATAACAACTAACAAACTTTATTTTGTGAAACTCAGTAACAAATAACATGAATGAAAAGTAATAAAGAAAGTCTTGCAGTGAGCTAAATCAAATCTCAAATACAACTTCCAGTGAGAAAAGTAACACCCATTGACTTTTTTTTTTTTTTCCAAGATTTGTTTGACACTCGAATCTTTAGATATAAAATCCCCACTTTAAACGCAATAAAGCACTTCTTATCGAAACTTTAAATGATATTGGAGAATTCTCTACCCAATATGAATGACCAGGGTTAGCTACTTAAACTTTAATTTATAGTTAAAAGCAAACATCCAAAAGGGTTTTATTCATATAGCCTAACCAAGGCATATAAGGGTTACGTAAGTTGACCAAATTCAAAGTTCCTTTCCTTTATTTCCTTTTTTTTTTCCCTCAAACAAGGCAATAAGGAAAGTGAAATGGAAGTTACTAATGCAAATATGACAAATTACCATACATAACAGGAACTATTTCATTCATTTTCTTTCTTTTTTTTTCTGTCTCCAAACCTGTTTTCCTTCCAGAGCAATTTAGTGGTTAGATTTCTGCTTCAGTCTTCTTACAGCCAAAATCCACTGGTTCCTGTCTTCGTAACTTCAAATATCAACACCTCCATTTCAAAATTCCCATTATCGTGTTTTCGAACTTCACTCTTGCAGTACCTAAGTGAAAATACGCCGTCCGCTGGTTAAGCAGCAAGCAGCTGGCTGCAGCGACAACTAGCGACACAGAGCGGAAAGCTCGCGCACTTCCACCACAGGCATTGCCAAGGTCTCTCGATTACGCGTATCTCACGAAGCTATTGCTATTTTAAAACGGAGATTTTATTAACAAACATTTTACATATTTTTATTTTTCGACTAAACGCAACAGTCTCCAAATATGATGTTTTCAATCTAAAGTGAACTAATTTTTTAAATCGAACTAGCCCTTTGGGCTGTACACTCTTTATGTACCCAATGTTAAATGAAAATGCAACATTGCCATTTACTTGGACCCACAACATAAGTGAATGAAGTTACTGTCTTTTACGCTAACGTGTCGATGGCCAGCCCCCATTTAAAACATGACCCCTATTCACCATACTTTTACAAAATTGATCCATCTCCCCAGCCCCTCTGTTAATAGCAACGTTGCATTTTCGTTTAACATTGGGCGCATAAAGAGTGCACAGCCCAAACGGCTAGTCCAATTAAAAAAAAAATGAAAACCCTTCACCTTAGATTAAAAACATCATATTTGGAAACTGTTTTTCCTCTTACATTTTGTTGTAACTATGATATTAACAGTTACCCTTTTGAGACACCCTGTATATTTAACAACTACGAACGTAAGATCTTTGACACTATAGATACATATATTAACAAATATATTAAATAAATGTATACTCTTCAAGTCATACAAAAATTTGCATTATGACTAAAAGCTTGTACTTTAGTTTGTGCAGTTAGGTTAAGTTTGGTTGGCAGAACTTTTATCTGGCACTGGCTTCCCCTTGACTGTTATATAACCTTCATTTTTACTTTATTTGAAAGATAATGGACTGTAGATTCGGAAAATTAATTCAATTTTAACATTAAATTCACTTTCATTACATTAATTGTTCGGCAAACAGAAAAACAAATATAAAATTTCGAGAATAAATGTTTCTAGCCTGGTTATCCCGCTTCTCTGAACCCCCACTCACTTCAACACAAACAACACGTATACTTAGTGATTATTTGAGACCTGCGTGAGTGAATCGAGCAATAATGTGCCAATACCTTGCTTGCATCAATGCCACTTAACAGATGACACGAAAAGCTGGCGCGTTGGTCTTGAAGAGTTAAACGAGAATTACTAACCGAAGCATTCAAAAAACCACTAATTTTATTTTGTAGTCTCTTAGAACATACGTTAAGGTTCAATTTTTTAAAAAAAGAGCGGCAAGGTAATTGGTGCGCCTCACAGCGATAATGCGCATTATGTAAAATTAGAAATTTACACAAAAATTAACTATTTTGAAGTGCAAGGGTGCATTTTTCACCCTTAATGTACAGCAATCTTGATGCTGTTTTTTAAATTAGCTCTACAGACTTATATAAGCCTCGAGTAGAAATTTCCAAGTGATACATTGCTTAGATACTGAGATACGAATTTTTGTATTAAGTTCTACGAAATATTAGATAGCCTCGAGAACGACCGGGATTCCTGAAATTCTGAAACTTTGGTCTCGTATTTCTCACAAACTATTAGGATTTCTCAAGAAAAATTTTACTGGTCTTCATACCTTAGTAGTGTTAACAAGTACACGAAGGTTCATTAAAATCTGAATTGGTGGGTGACATGGCCTGGGTGATTTGACGTGGAATGAGCCACTAGTGCGATTTTGGCTCTCGTGATGAATTGTTTTTCCTGTTTCTTTCTTGTTAAAATTCACACAATGTGGGTACATGGCAATATGGAAAATGATCTCCGGAGTCTATGAATCGTGCTTTGAAAGAATATATAAAAAATAAAGTGACTGTGCCCAGCCCAATAGCAGGAGGAAATATAACTACCAACATGTAACCACAAAGAACAGAAGTACTCTCATCAAATTCTTTATTTAAAAAAAAAAAAAAAAAAATCTAAGAATAACGGCGAAGGCAATCAAGAGTATCCAAACGTGTAGAGAAACCTAATCTTTCTGAACCGTCAGCTAGGTTTGCATGTGCTTTAGGAATCCTTAACACCAAAAAGTGTAATCGGAAGGTAAATACATCCAAATCACGATACACCGAACTATATATTAGCAGTGTTTTAAATGTGGCTATTGAAATCAATGAACAAGATTGGTTTTGCATCCTTTGTCAACAAAATTTAGTCGATGATAGGGTACAGAGTGTTCTGTGTAAAGTCTGGATACATGCAGGGGTAAAAGTGAGCGGGAAGGCGGAGAGACGCCGTTCCCCCGCTTCCAGAAAATATTCATGGCATCCTCCCACTTTCTATAAAAAAAAAAAAAGGCACGGCGGATGGCGTGACGTCATGCATCCCTCTACCTTTTCATATCCACTTTTACCCCTGGATACATAAGTCTTGTGCGGGTGTTTCAGGAGATGAACGTGCATTCGAATGTGATTTTTGTGCACGTAAGGTGTAGCTGTCTGTTTTTCATAAATTATAGATACTTCACATTTCATAGGATTATGAACAATATTGCTCATTGGATCAACAATATGGATATTTCTTTTCTTTAATGATACGTTCTTCCTCGTATTAATAACACTGAGATAAAAGAATGTGATATATCATAGAAATATTAATTAAATATTAATTTGTTTTACTTGTAGGTTACATTTCTACTTAGCGTATTTCTAAGGTGTTATTTCTGTGCTCGGTTATTTACATTGCAGTATTTTTTCTCTTTAAAGATGTATTATACCTCATCTTAATATAACATAAATAAAATAATGCGATATTCCATGGAAATGATAATTTGTTTTACCCATATGCATTACTGTAAAATTTGCATATATTCAAATGGTGGTGCGGTTTTGGCTTCACATAGTGCGATTTGGGAAACCTGTTACGTAAATCGCACCAATCGCAGACTTCTAAAATATTATCATTTTTATCATGATAATGATAAGATATAGGTATGGATTCACTGTAAAAGAATTGGAAAACTATATAGTTCAGTACGATCAAAAAATCATTTTTAATTTCTTCAAAAGTTTCGAATTAAAACCATTTGTGTAAAAAGTGGTGCGATTTTGGCTACTCTTCCCTAAGTATAAAGTGGTCGATCGAGGGAAAGGCATGGGCAACTCAGACTACAAGAATTTTTCTTCTAATCAGTAAATCGAGTCATTTATTTCAACCAGTTTTTTTTCTTTCCAAAACAATACAGCAGGTATACTAACTTTAAAAAGTAAAACATTATATACACTCTTATTCTGTATTAATCTAAATCTTGTTTCCAGTTGCCAATTGGGGGAAGGATAGCCTTTTCTTACAATACATTTATTGTTATTTTTTATTTTATCTGTGCTTCAGAGCATAATATTCTATTGTATAAACCAAACTGTCTTATATTTTTTCAATGTCCCGCTAGGAGGTCTGTTTATATTCTGACCGCTATCATCAGTGTGTGGAACAAGCGAAAAGCTGAAGTTTATTTGTGAATCGGCTTCAAAATTACAAACCTCTAAAATTCTCAAAATTTACCAAATATTCGGTGAGTGGCTTTTATTCAATTGGCATTTGCGGCTGACATAAAGGACCGGGGATGTTGGTTAAGGTACATTTTAAAGCTTATGAAAAGGATTTCCTGATGGTGTATAAGCATTCCGAACAAAAATTACAAAGTGTGTACTTTATTGTCATTAAAGCGTTACTTCACCACGGGCACGGATTAGATAGCTTTTATTTTCTGTGGCATGCTGTCAGTGTGTGAGAGGATGACGTTCAAGTTCAGTTTGGTCCGTTCCCAGAATAACTGGTCCCAACGTGAGGTCAGGGGGGAGATGGTGATGTCTCCCATTCCAACATGTCCCGAATTTTCTCAGTAACATCAAGATCAGGGGAAAAATAAAATTTTAAATTTAACGTCCCATGGTTATGCCGGTTAGGCTAAAGGAGACTGTGATAATGAGATTTGAGTGAAATGGTGGAATGAAGAAAGTGGGAGGAAACGGGAGAACCCCGAGAAAACCTACGAGCACGGTGCAAGATCAGGGGAATTCGTGGGCCAGATGGATGTAGAATGTCCACCTCATATTCAGCAAACCATTCCTGCACAATCCTAGGTCGGTGAAAGGTGCAGTTATCGTTTTGATACTGGGACTCTGGGATGTAACCATCTTGTAAAAACTGGCCAAATGGCAACACCTCATTATCCAGGATGTGCACGCAATCCATAACCTTCATGCAGCTGGGCACCTCTATCAAGAGACCCACACCAGCACTCGAAATACACCTCACAACATGGCACTACCACCCCCTTCTCTACACCCTTTTGCATACACTCAGTTTTGTACGTTTCTCCGATACCCCATCACTCTGGAGCGGCCGTGAATGGAATAGCAGTACAACCGGGAACCGTCTGACAAGAGGATGCGTCGCCACTAGTGTCTAGTTCAGTGGTGGTATTCGTTCGCCCGCGACAGGTGATATTTCTTCTGTATGGCAGTCAGCGTGTGGCGTACCCCTGACAACGCGACTGATTGTGCCTACACCATGCAGTTTTTCTCGCAGGGTTCACTCAGAGATTTGACAACTGGGTCCTGAATTGTACTCCTGCACCAATTCCTGCCGGATTTGGAACTATTTAGAGGTAGCTAATCTACCCAGACGTCTACGGTCTTGCTCGTACATAATGGGTTTCCTGCCACTGTTGATCCGAGAGAATTGGTTTCTACCAGACTTCTTCTGGTCTGCATGGACAGTACTGACCGTGGAATTGAACACGCCAGTGAACTTCGCCACCTTCTATATGGTATGCCCATGTTCACTCACAGACAATGGCTCCCTTTTGCCACTAGGTCACTTCGTTTCTTCGGCCCATGATTCAGCATGTAATGAAATGATACCGCTTCAGTATGCACATCTTACTAGCCACAGACTTACAAATAGCATATAATACTCACATTCGTGGTATCTACAAGCATATTGCTATGCCTGGCCACTTTTCTTTGAACACCTAGAATATCTACACCTAATATTTTGTCCAAGGTGCTTAACAGTATGACATTTCAATATTTTTTATCGAAAAAATTAAATATTTTGAATTTCATTTTCTCAGAATTCCATATTTTGAAAGTCTTCAAAAGATTATAAAACAATATTCAGACTGTTATGAATGTATCCCTGTAATTTTTTTTTTTTTTTTTTTTTTTTACAAAAGTTTCTACTTCCAAACATGAAGTTGAAAATTGCGTTAATTCACATTTTTCTTCTTTATAATAATAATAATAATAATAATAATAATATCACACGAGAGAACTAAGGATATATATTAAAATCAAATGAATCTATACCACAGTGTCAAAAAAGAACATGATCGTGTTATTGTCCATACTTGGAAGTTCAAATCTTCTCTGGACACTGTTGACAACTTAGTTTTGAATGAACTTAAAAGGTTTTTTCGGTTGCCACTACATGTTTGTCATGCAAAGTGTAGATGGCCTGTGGGGTCATAGCATTCACTGTACGTAGTACATCTGCTGTATGAATTCAGAAAACATCTGGTTTTCTTGAATATACGAAAGGTGGAGATGGGCCAGCTGAATGTAGAAACGTCACTTATCTTTTCCCAACACACACACTAGCTACCACCTTTTGTTATATAGATTGCAGTTATGTATCCACTTATGCCTGTACTGCCAGCTTGTCGAATTTGGTGGAAATCTGATCCAATGAGCTTTGGCAATTCCTTGCCAAAAAGTTCAGACGTATCTGAAACTTCATAAATTATTATTATTATTATTATTATTATTATTATTATTATTATTATTATTATTATTATTATTATTATTATTATTATTATTATTATTATTATTATTAAATTTATACGCTTTACCAAACATTGTTAGAGTCATCAAGTCTAGGAGGCTCAGGTGGGCAGGTCATGTAGACAGGATAAAAAAAAAGTAGAAACGCTTTCAAAGTCTTAACTGGAGGACCAATCAGAAAACAACCATTAGGAGCCTAGGCGCAGATGAGAGGAAAATAGTAAGATGGATCTCGCTGAAATAGGAATATAAAGTAGAAATTGGATCCAGTTGGCTAAGGAGTCAGTGGGGAGCTTTTGTGAACGCGGCATTGAACCTCCAGGTTCCATAGGTCATAGAGTTAGTTATTATTACTTCAATTCCCAATATTTTCTTCTCTTCAAACCGTCGATGGGATGTGTTCTTCTTACTCCTCACTTTCCTTCCATTTTTCTCTCTATGGCAGCATGAAGAAGGCAATTTCTTCGCAAGATGTATCTAATCAAGTTGCCCTTCCTACGAGGATGCTGGCTAAAAGTCTTCTCTGCTAATGCATGAAATTTCTGTGTCCCAGGAATTGTTTGTGCTTTGTCTAAGCAGTCTTGAAGGAATGATGATGACTCGGTGAACTCTTCTTGACTGACAAATGTAAAATGCACTTCGGTAAAGTTTTCCGCTGCCCAACCAGAAAGCTGCCGGAGTGAAGAAGTGTATTATCCTATGGATGCAGCAGACTTGCTCGGACTGTCAATTTGTTGACTGTGCTAGCAACCTCATTACAAGGCCCCTTGCGATGAGCTCTATGCCAAAATCAGCTTTATGTAAAAGCAAGTGTATAAGGTTCTTTTTGTTTTTGTATTGAGCACTAGATCTACCAGAATAGTGATATTCGTTATCTTTTTCGGTCTAAACTGTTTTTTTTTTCTTTTAAAAAAAGAACACAGTAAGTTTCCACTGGAAGCAGTATACAACCGTGGTGCTGTGTTCGAGACATTCCAAAATTACAACGTAACTGACTTGCCCTGTTTTGTTTCCCCTTTATAATACACTAGAAACAGTGACGACGCCAGCTTTAATTTCTTGAAGAGAAGGGCGGACAGAAAATACTTGTGGGGAAACTGCTTTGTATACCGAAAAGGATAGTTTTACATTATTTGACCTACATTACAATAACGCATGTATGGGGGACAGACGTAGTCACCGAGGGATCTCTCCACCCTCATGCCCGCCTCCTCCTCTGTCGTCGTCACTAGCTATAAAACGATGAAAGTGTCGTGCTCACTAGTCCAGTGATATCTTTGAGTCTCATTTTGTGCCACAAAATTACTATATCGGACAACGGACATAGTAATTGTGGAACACAGAATGAGACCCAAACATATGTTGTTTTTGGAACCTAAATCAAAGTGATTTTCAACTCCGGAAACTATTGTTAACAAACAATCCTAATATAAAACTTCGGAGGGATATTCATAACAGCCCATTTTTTTTTATTTATTTATTTTCAAATGTCTTTTTTTGAGAAAGTCAAATTCAGAATTTTCGCTTTTTCGAAAAAAAATTTAAACAAATTCTGTTGTGTTACATACTGTCTGAAAGCACTTTTCATTAATTTTGAAATGCCACATTAACCAACGTTCTAGGTCCTTTAGGTCAACCGGAAATGCCAATCGAAAAATGTCACTCAATTTGTGATAAAATTGAGAACTTTACGAACCTATAATTTTCAAACCAGTTCACATATCAACCTGAAATATCACGATTTGTCATTTTCCAGTGGTACCAAAATCTGTACCAAATTTCAACAAATGTGGCAAGGTAAGATTGAATTTGTTTGAAAATTGTGTTGATTTGATATGAAATGACTCTTAAGGTGGATTCTGTAGCTGATTGATTCCATTTCAAATCGTCCAGGGTGGTCCACACGACTGTCTCAGATTTAGTTTATTTTTTACAAAATTATTAGAAAAGAAACTACATACAAAATTATTAGACCCGTATTGTTTCTTTTTCCTGAAAAAAATTCTCCTTTGATATACAGCCTTCCAAAATGGCGTCCCTCCTCTCGGATTGCTCAAAACTGAAAAAACACGTCAAATTAAAAGTTTTATTGTAGAGAAACGAGTATGTTTAGTAACATTAAAACAATAGTAGGAAGAATATAAAGTAGTGAGTTTCGGTGGAAGATAAAAATTCTTGTGTTAGTCCAATAGGAATTGCGCAATTCACTCACAATGTTGCCAACTTTGGTGAGAATTTTGCTAACTTCAAACATTTTTATTTCCGTCCTCACGAGCCATATCAACCTCTGCTTCTAGCATCGAAATCTACTCGATAAGCTCTCTTGAAAATGTAAAGGACTAACGTTTCTGATTATTACATTCTACGTTATACTATGATGAAAAGCTGAAAATTTCATTAAGACGCCATGTTTGGTCGCCATTTTCTCAAAAACCCAACCTTTTAAAAATCTGAATTTCTTACAACTATTGGAGAAGTACCTAAGTATTTAATATCCGTTAACCGTTCATGCGACTGCAATGCTTAACGTTCGCAATTAATTACTGAAATTTCGATTTTTGTACTTGGAAAGTAAATATTTCCTATGGGCATTTAGGTCCTGTACTCAAGGCGATGTGAAGGGGAGTATCAAAATTTTGAGAGTTGAATCCTGATATCAAATCAAGTAGAAAAGTTCCTATAAACATGAGTCGAATACCACTTCGTTTTCGAGTTACAGGGTTTCCAACTCGGAACCCAAAATCTTCTCGCGACAATGGAAAATAAAATATATATTTCGCGTTAAATCGGAAACTATACGTTAAAGTTATGAGAAATTCAGAAAGTTTATTTGTATCAATATGATTATTTTTACGTGCGTTGCAATTCAGTTGGCAGTGTTGCCAACTTGGTAGAACTTTTATTTGTTTCCAAATGACACTACTTGGTTTTTATTTTATATTTATTATTCATTAATGATTGTAAACATCAAATGAAGCATAATTTTCCGCATATCATCACAGTTTTCGAAAACTTACGTGTATTTCATTAAAAGGTTTTATCTCGTGCATTATTGATAGTTTGAAACATTGAGTGTGAATTTCACTTGATGTTTAGCATCATTAGTAAAACCAAAATGTTGAATGAAAACTACGTCTGTGTAATAATAATAATGGTAAGAAGAAGAAGAAAATTTCTTTTTTTATTATTGCAGAACCTCTGGAAACATGAAAATTGTTTTCACTGGTAACATGACATTGTAGTGCTCTAATTACAGTCTTTGTGTGAATAACAATGGAGAAGTCCTTTCACAGTAAGGACCATATTAAATGTGTTTGTTTATTATCCTAAAAGCGTAAGAGGATTATGTACAGAAATAATTTTCTACAGAAATTTTATCTTGCGGTAAAATATATGTATTGCATACAGCGTGCCAGCCAAAACGTAGTTTTAGGAGAGGATGATTATTTGTGTAAAGGGTGCTTTGAATATTTACCGTGAACAACGTGAATATGTGTGTGTGTGAGAGATATTGGTGACTACGGAAGAAAGTGTAAAGATGAAATTATGCACCAGCAAGATGAAGAATTTGTTCCTCTGAATGTAGATTTGGAAACACTTAACCACACAGTTCACGTACTAAACATAAATGTGTCGCCATTAAAACTGTCGTCATCGGTGAAACCTAGACTGCGGCAAAGGATACATCTCTCAAAATTTTTCATACTGCGTTTCAAAGCGCCTTGGGTACAAGACACAAATAATCATCCTCCCCTAATAAGTACGTTCGGACAGACACGCTATAAGCAATCCATATATTTTACAGCAAGATAAAATTTTTGTCGAGAACTTTTTCTATACACAATCCTTTTATGCCTTTTAGAATAATCAACGTATTTAATACGGTCCTTACTGTAATAGGACTTGTCCATTGTTATTCACACGAACACTGTAAATAGTGCACTACAATGTCATGTTACCAGTGAAAACAATTTTCATGCTTCCAGAGAACACCGTATCACGTAACAAATTCTTTACTGGTTCCAGCAGAACTTGAACAAGTTCGAACTTGTGCAGAGTTACGAGAGGTTCTGCAATAATAATAATAAAAAAGATTTTCTTCTTCTTTTTATCATTATTATTATTACACAGACGTAGTTTTCATTCAACATTTTGGTTTTACTAATGATGCTAAACATCAAGTGAAATTCACACTCAATGTTTCAAACTATCAATAATGCACGAGATAAAACCTTTTAATGAAATATATGTAAGTTTTCGAAAACTGTGGTGATATGGAAAAAATTGTGCTTCATTTGATATTTACAATCATTAGTGAATAACAAATATAAAATAAAAACCAAGTAGTTTCATTTAGAAACAAATAAAAGTTCTACCAAGTTGCAACACTGCCAACCGAATTGCAACGCACGTAAAAAAAATAATATTGATACAAATAAACTTTCTGAATTTCTCATAACTTTAACGCATAGTTTCTGGTTTAACGCGAAATATATATATTTTTTATTTTCCATTGTCGCGAGAAGATTTTGGGTTCGAGTTGGAAACCCTGTAACTCGAAAACGAAGTGGAATTCGACTCATGTTTATAGGAACTTTTCTACTTGATTTGATATCAGGATTCAACTCTCAAAATTTTGATACTCCCCTTCACATCGCCTTGAGTACAGGACCTAAATGCCCATAGGAAATATTTACTTTCCAAGTACAAAAATCGAAATTTCAGTAATTAATTGCGAACGTTAAGCATTGCAGTCGCATGAACGGTTAACGGATATTAAATACTTAGGTACTTCTCCAATAGTTGTAAGAAATTCAGATTTTTAAAAGGTTGGGTTTTTGAGAAAATGGCGACCAAACATGGCGTCTTAATGAAATTTTCAGTTGTTCATCATAGTATAACGTAGAATGTAATAATCAGAAACGTTAGTCCTTTACATTTTCAAGAGAGCTTATCGAGTAGATTTCGATGCTAGAAGCAGAGATTGATATGGCTCGTGAGGACGGAAATAAAAATGTTTGAAGTTAGCAAAATTTTCACCAAAGTTGGCAATATTGCGAGTGAATTGCGCAATTCCTATTGGACTAACAGAAGAATTTTTATCTTCCACCGAAACTCACTACTTTATATTCTTCCTACTATTGTTTTTATGTTACTAAACATACTCATTTCTCTACAATAAAACTTTTAATGTGACATGTTTTTCAGTTTTTCTAGCAATCCGAGAGGAGGGCCGTCATTTTGGAAGGCTGTATATCGAAGGAGAATTTTTTTTCAATAATAAGAAAAAAATATGGATCCATCTGTATTGCATGTAGATCCCATATAAAAAATATGAATGAAATCTGAGACTATGATGGGGACCAATTGTGTCTTGCCTCGACGATTTGAAATGGAATCGGTCAACTATGCCTTTGATATAAATACTGAAGTGCTCTCAGATAGTTTTTTCATTCATTTGTATTATTATAACAATGTAATGGATTTTCTGATACGTATTAGGTAAGTAAAATAAACTGATTAATCCAGATGGTGGTGAACGTAGTAAAATATAATGTAATATAAGGAAGAAGTCCCAAAGGGAACAGAATGAAAATCAAAACTATTTTTTATTGGAGCATGTATAAAGTGTTAGAAATTTATAGCAGCATCTCGCATAATTGCATCAATTTCACAGTTTACTGTAGCCAAAGTTAGAAATTAGTTTGCATATTGAAATGTACATCGTTTGAAAGCACATGGACTTTTTTTCAAGTAACATAAAAGAGTCTTTTACTATCGGATATATGCTTAGAAACTCTACGATGTTTTTTATAAAGTGTAGTGTATATGTTATATCTATTATGATTGCTTTCCAGTTCAGAAGTGTTTTGTTGCAAGAAAAAATAAACAAATTATACACATACAATTGTCAATTGTCAACAATATTGTAGAAAGTAAGAGAGCATGGTATGATGTAGACAAATTAACTCCGTTGCATTTTTATGATATATATAAGGAAATATTTACTCTAATCAAACAATGCTTTGTGTTATTTATGCTTTGTATTTTTGTAGCTAAAGAATGTTTGGAAAACAAAATGGTTTTAGTTCTATGTGTACTTCTAACATTAGATCTCACCGACTAAGTTATGGTTTAATTATGCTCTTCATGAAGTAGCGTTGAACTTTTTACAGTTAATGTTTCACGTTTATTCATCGAAGTTAAGGAAGATGTTGGTGATGAGATGGATGATGATGGTGGAATGATGAAAGTGTGGGGAAATGGAAGCACATTGAAAAAACACACACACGGTGTTTGTCCTCCACAAAGCCCATTTGACGGGAGCATCTACCTTCATTTTTGTAGTTCCACTATACACACGGTAACATATAAACAAACAGTGTTACGATCTGAGAGGGATTTGTTTCATAAAGTTTGAGATTTCTTTTCAGGATGATTTAGCTCCATGTCATAAATTAAAGTGGTGAAAACGTTGCATAAACATTGAAGAAAATAACATTATCTTGGCATGAAAATTCACTAGGTCTTAAGCTAGTGTGAACATTTTGAAGGAACAAAATTAGGAGAAGCATTTAAGAACAAGGCTTCATTTGATAGAAGTTCATTAAAAGTATGGGCTCCAAAATCTAGTGGTCTATGCAAAGGGATACGGTGATGATGCCATGACAAAAGATAATTAGTAAAATATTGATTCCACGGTGGAGCACTTGTACAATTTTTGTATTAATATATTGCTTATTTTTTTTTATAAACACTACCCGATACATCATAGAGAAACTAACCGTATGTAATAAAATATTATTTGCTGTTTGAGAATATTTAGTGACCTTCAAAAGATATACAGCACGTAGATGCTTGCAGTCATATTTCTAGTTTTCGTAAGATCTTGTTTGTAACTTCTCTGCAGACACAAATAGAAATAATAATAAAAATAAATAAATAACTGAAAGAGCATTAACTAAAAGATGTCAGTTACATCGCCATATTGGATTTCTGAGTTATGTCATAGTTGGGAGGCTCTAAGAGGAAATTTTACAAGAGAAAGATAAAAATTTCCGGGGCAAGACGGTTAGTAGGATTGTAGGTTATATATAACATGAAAAATAATAAATAGCTAAAATGATTGTGTATGAAGCGGTGTACGGTGGGAACGATATATGCAACTCAGGCCAGCGGTGTGTGCTGGTGGTAAAGTAAGAGCCTCTTATTTGTTTCTGAGGAACGTGGAAGAGTATCGGGGAAGAATTTCGAGAGTATTTACGGAGCAGGTATTGAATGTAAAATTGTGATGGGTTGTTCTCCGATGAGTAGATGAAGAAGATGAGCATTGGAGGAATATCTGTGATAATTGATACGAGTCGAAAGAAGAATTAAGCTAATACTAGTTCTTCAGAAGCTTCATCATGGAAGACAGAGTAGTGGATGTACTCATAAATATGTAAATGAGGTTGGAAGAATCACAAAATTGAAGTAATGGAATGTGTCTGGTGTCTTTCTTGTGATATGTTGCAAAGTCAAAATGATATCGCATGTAAGGCAAATTTCATTGTCAAGGTTGTCTGATATGAGTGGAAGTGCGTGATGTTTCAAGGGACAGGTTCATGTGAAGATTGGGAGAGTTGTAAGTACATGATTTTCTGGCGGGTAGGGAAAGCCTTCTGTGTTCCATATTAAAAGGTGGATATCGGATAAGCAAGTAATGAGTGTCTGTAGGGAGTGGAGGCTGTAAGAATAATCGAGTGAGCAGCACCCAAAGAGTAGCATTTTCTTTGTACTCTTCGTGCGCAATACTATTGAACCAAGACAAGTATAAAATAACTGACGAGCGTAACCGTAAATTATCACGAAAAACTTTGTGATTTTACTCTGTCACATATGCAGTAGCTAATTATGGACATCTAACGCACTTTCTTTCCAACTAAAGAGAAATGCCTGTTTTGTATCTTCTTGCGCAATCAACGGAGCCAGATGCTATGCTGATATCTTTTCCTTTGCTCGCACCCTATACTTCTATAATACCACTGTTCCACGTACCGAGATAGATGATACTCTTATCATGAAGATCCATCCTGTCATTCAAAAATTGCTTCCAACTTCAAGGACTATATAATTATTTATTTATTTATTTTAATATTCATATTAATTTATTTGGTTATCAATCTTCAATCAATTACTGACCTTCCTTTCCTCACGCATGACAGTATCATCTGTTAGATACAAAACGATTTCTGCTGGACGTTCCGTTTCCATTGTTATAAAAGGAAAGTCTAATATATATATATATATATATATATATGTATATATATATATATGTATATATATATATATGTATATATATATATATGATCTTGTCTAGCTGTTAACTTTTTTAGTGTATATGCATATCAGGTTATCTAAAAAGTATTCAACCTTTGGAGATTAAAGTAGAGAATACTTTTATTGTGGTTTGAAAATAGCATTATGAAACCACATATGCACCAGTTTATTCAATTACCTTCTACCATTTGTCCGGCAACATCATAATCCCCATCGCTGTGGTTTCTTGTCCAAAAATGACACGTGGTTTTCACAGGTATCTTTTGAAACTAATTTAACACCGTTAACAGAGTACTACAGAGATTGAAACAAATGGTAGTGTGACGTTCCCAGGTCCGAGCTATACGGGGATGCATTAAAATCTCCCAATCAAGTTCTTTCAAGTTTCTGCTGTGTCGTTAAATATATATATGAGATCTAGCGTTGTCAGCTTGGTATACGACATCTTTCTGTTGACCAGTTAAAGCCATTTCTTTTGACTTGCTACGGGCACTCTCACTAATTGTCAAAGATACATGTCCGTGTCTATCGTTTTGCCCGGTGTCAGCAGCTCGTAATACCGTCTGTATAACCTTCTTGGGTGTCAGTGTGGGTTTTGCCACAGAC
The DNA here is from genome assembly GCF_964235325.1 of Thermobia domestica. Classification (NCBI taxonomy): domain Eukaryota; kingdom Metazoa; phylum Arthropoda; class Insecta; order Zygentoma; family Lepismatidae; genus Thermobia; species Thermobia domestica. Next base: position 179,490,634 of record NC_137462.1, read on the forward strand.
AATAAAGCTTCTCGCTTCGACCACGATATTTTTGCACATAGTTGTTGTGGGTTATCCACTTTTCCACACACGTGAGCAACCGCTTCCGAAGTGGCTCGAGTTCGTTATGTTTCAGTAGAAATTCTCAGATAGAAATTAGATTGAGATGTTCTTGAGACATCATATGGCACCCAAAAATCGAGCTTCTTTTTAGAGCCTGCTTTTCCAAATGGTTTAACCTGTGATGGATGTTAGTCATTGCCGATATCATGACTGCTTATATCTCGGTCTTGCTTGACTTTTTCCAGAATATCATCCACTTTTCTGTAATTGGTCGCCCGTTGCGAGAAGTATCTTGAACATCGACATTTCCAGAACCATCTTTTGGCTGTTGCTTTTTATAAAGTATCTTCGCCATAAACAAGACAAATTTCTTCACGAGCGTGCGCAGCATTTGCACCCTTATCGAAACACTTTTGTGAAATGAAGCATTGTATTGCGGAAAGTTCCTCATCTTCATAGCTGTTGGATTGAAAGAATTCAAATACTTTTCGCACATCTACTAGCTTCAGCTTAGGCCTGACACGCTGCGGCTTATACCCTGATATTTGGAACACTAATGTCATGTCATGTGCAAAAGGTTCAGTTCTTTTTAGATTACCTGATAGTTGAAAATAAGCAAGAAAATAACTTCGTTACCCTCATAATTATATTTTACATATTTATTTATATAGAAGGAAACTAGCTGTGAAGTGGCTACAAACAATTCTACGAATTCATGCAGCTCAGCTACTTGCAAATCCTGAAATGTTACGTATATTTTCCCCCATTGCTGGATTGGTAGAAGCACAACTGAGTATATTGGCTCCACTATCTCGATTACATGGTCGACTGGATTTGTTGTTAGATCAGCTAGAAAAAAGCGGTGATCAAACGGCTTCGTCGTCGGAACAAGTCAACTCGATGCTTGTGTACCAGGACGGTAAGTAGTTACAAACAGTGTTTCTGATCTTTTGGATAACTCAGTTATGAACAGTCTTATCTTTCATCATGAAGTAAGCAAGTATCCTCGCGTATGAGATGGGAACTCATGTGGTTCGAATCCCACGTTAAACTAAGTCCACGACGCATATAGCCTCCCTACTGAACGAGACGCTAAACTCCCGTATCCAAATCTCGCGTATTTATTCAGTGTAGCAACTAGAAGTCAGATGAAGGCTTAAGTGCACACTGAAACAGATTGGTTAGAATACAATTACTTTGTGATACAAGATAAACCTTCATATTTGAGTTGCTCATTATGTATCCTATAACATCCATTAGTAATTATTTGGAATGAGTACTTACTGTAACAATTACCCATTTTTGAATGATGCATAGATAGTCATACATATTACTCAGATACATGTAAGCATATTCATTATTCTAATTTATTGTTTAAAAGCCAGTATATAATCCTTGGGTAGTAAAATCTTGCTTCATATCCAGATGAGTAACAATACTAAAGTTACATCTTATTCACGTAGTAGCTGAAAAGTACTGTGGAGGCAATTTGATGTAAAGCTTCGCGTGCTTAGAAAAAGAATTTCATAAGTGTATGAATTATTTCAAGTAGAGACGAGTGAAGACTGCATGTGAAGCACTAGCTGTCCATTAGAAGGAAGGGGAAATCAAGACAATTAGCATGCAGAAAATTCAATAAAATATGACGTTATGGTGAAAACTATTTTGATATACATCAGATGCCAATCGTCGTTACATTTTCATAGATCCAATGTTCTGGTATAAAAAGTGAATTTATTAGGTAATTCACATATTGATAGGAATTTTGAACTAATTTTTGAACTCCATACTTACGGAACAATATTTACTTGTGCTGGTTATTTGTATGAGATTTAAAATGTTTGATATTTTGGATGTTTGTGGAAGTTTTTTACACTCATGTCTATGAGTAAGTGATATACGAATGAAAACGGGGATCGATACCGAATTGTAGAATTGGACGTATGAGAGAGATACCCTAGGACACAGCAAATGACAACTGTAAAGCACCTACTTCGTTTGGATACATCTTATCGGTTGCACACCAGTCCCGATTGATATCGCCATAAACGTTCATTGTGGGATGTGATCACTCCGAACGGCTATACAGGTTGCACAGCGTGTTTTCCATATTGTGGATGAGGCCATCCAGTAATTTCTGTTGTAATATATTCTTGATAGATTTCAGGTTGCTATCCGACTTCCAAGGGAGTTTCACATGTTCAGTATGGCCAGGGAGTGTGGTAGCCACACCTAACAAGTGATATCTTCGTGTTCCAAGCATTCCTTCATTACCTACGTCTTGTGTGAACGGGCATTGTCGTCCATTAGACGAAACGTACGGCCATACGCATAGTAACTTTTCCATAGGTTGCACCCGCCAAATACCCTACTGGAACATATGCAGGATATCCATGCCCCTGATATGATATCATAATGAACGAACAATAACGTATCCCAGGTATCCGCTAAATGTACAGACGTCAAGAAGCACTCCCCAGATTGAACCAGGACTGAATAGTGAAATGAACGCAGCAACCATGTTAAGTGGTCCTAACAGTGCCGTGGTGTGACCAGAGCGCATGTAGCGAGTAGTTTTCCATAAAGGGACACCTCACACAGCCGTCGATACACCGTTCGTCAGAAGACGTAAGTCCTATAGGCTGCCGTAACGTCTCAAGCGAATGCAGATGCAGTACTCGGTTGTGGTAAGTGGGTGAATACTGGCAAATGTTTACGCCATACTGAAATCTTTCTCCAGTCGCGAATAGACTATGAACCATATTCAATTCCACATCCACAGCTCGTTGATTTCGCCTCATTTCTAGTCTCTGATGACAAACGAAGCGTAATATCGTCCAGATGCCTTCTTTCTAATTCCTATGCATTTGATATGTACACAATTTCAAGAAAGTAAATCCCCACGTTCAGCGGGTTTGCTTATCCTGTTTCCTAACTATGAAAATATTAGATCACTTCAACCTCAATCATTTTACGGATTCAACGTGTTTTACATACCAGTAGTTATTATGATGTAAAATAAGATGAGACTTGTGCGAAATATACGTTTATACATTTGCAAGAGATGTAAGTTCCAATTGTTCAACGCAAAGTCAGTTGTATTTTTAAAGCTAGTATGAAGCAGAGAAGTAGGGATGCATCGTAATATCGGTCATTTTTTTGAGTATCGGTATCGGCAAATGGACACCGATATTTACCGATACATTTTCCGATATATTTTCAGTTTGTTTAGTATTAACAGTGACACTTATATTTCATCGATTTCTTTTAGACTTAAGGTTTACCTAAATTATTGTCAATTGTACAGCCGATTTCTTTATGCATGTGTACGCCTTTGCTTTGACTACTCGTACTCAACTGATATTTTTAGTCCCTCGATGCCAAAATAGTGGTGAAGAAAAGCTAAAGGGTCCTCAGTCAGAATTACAGGCGCTCGAAGAAAATTTTCTAGGGGAGGCCCATTCCTTGGTTGCTATATTACGTCTGGTATGTAACATACATGGTTTGCTATATTATGTATAAATTTTCGTGAGCCAGGTGGTCCCACCCTGCCCTCCCCCTTCGGGCGCCCTTGGTCAGGATAACAGACCCCCGTAATTTGAATCCCAAACGAGATAGAGGTTTCGATTCAGAAGAAAATGATATGGAAAAAACCCACAAGATGCTCACTTTGTCATTATTTTCTGCTACCTACTGGTTAAAAACAATTAGTTCTAAAGTTAAAAAATGCTTTGATCGGTTTCGACTTTGCTTAAATAACCTTTTTTTTTTATGGTATACAGAGCAACACCTGGTTCACCACACACAATTTTTTAAACAATAAAAATTTGTAACGGTAGTATCTGTTTGCATTATATGTATGTAGGGGTGGCGATTAGCGTGGGAAGTTGCCCCCCCCCAATTTTTTGAAGTAACCCCTTAATGTATATAGTTTAATTTGGAAATGTAAAGTTTTTGTACATATTACTGGTGCGTAGAAAAAAATGGTGCCATATAATATTTGCTGTGGCGTAAATACGTATTGGTTATTTTTCTTCCCGTGCAGTTAAGAAAGCTACATGAATTGCGTTTTAATTGCCACGGAAAATGGCCCAAAAATTAATCTTTTGGAGCGCAATAATTCCAGCGTACTTTCATTTCTTCTTGCAGGGGCTCGATACGTTAGTCAGCGTCTTTGAAACTAATTGAGAGAACATTTCACAAAACAAGAGAATTCTTTCACAAGTTATTTTTTTAATTGCACAAAAATCGACAGTTCCTAAAATGTCTTTTCTTCTTTCTTATGGGAAGGAATATTGATTAAAAAGAGAGTAATAAGAATCAACTTCTACCTTCTTCATTGTTTTGCTTACAGCATTTATGATGTTCCGCAGTTACAAATTGGTGGTGAAAGAAAAAAAAGTTTCTTTTTTTACTAGCAGACAGCAATGTCCTTTTCGCACACGCAGTAAAGCCCTTTTCGTTGGCTTTTTCTTTGAGCAGAAAACAAGAAAGAAACAGTTGAGAATGCTCGAAGAGCATTGCTAGAACGAACTTAAAAAGAAGTGATTGTTTTCGAAATTTATATGAAATTGTATATTAAATGTATTTGACTAAATTCAATAGATAATACATTTATCATTTACATATTTGGAACCTGCATGTTAGAGGATCGTTGAATTAGCTATATTGAGCTGTCACCTTGTATCACCATATATATATTGAAAATGAAGATATAACCAGTGGCCATCGGGTATTAATGTTAACAAAATATTCACCGTCCTCTTAGGTATTGATCAACACCAATATTATCTCTCTATAACTTACGGTTCCCGAGATATGGCTCCTTAAATCTCCCGAAATCAGAACTTTTTTGGCCAATATCTGGGGAACGGTGGCCAGTTAGCAAGTGGCCATCGATTACTATCTAATACCAAAATGTATTAGATACCATCTTCTTAGGTATTGATCAACACGAATATCATCTCTCTATGACTTACCGTTCTCAAGATATTGGCCAAAGAGTTCCGATTTCGGGAGATTCAAGAAGCTATATCTCGGGAACCGTAAGTCATAGAGAGATGATATAGGCTTGATCAATACCTAAGAGGATAGTGAACATTTTGGTACCAAATAGTGACCGGTGGTCACTGGCCAAATCACACAATTTCCAGACAGAATTTTAAAACTACAAAGGACTAGTACTTACTTGCGTTGCTCTGGTCAATTTACTTAATAAAATATGGAATACGATATACGTATTATAACTGAAAAAAACAGTACCTTATTAATTATACAACCTTTCGTCAAACAAAGTGTTAGAAACAATCAGGAAAACTAACATTGATATACAAATACTCAGATCATGTCTTGCTCCTCCCCACTTTTAACATCCAATCGCCGCCACTGTATGTATGTAATAGAGACTAGTAAATGCAATGTAACTGTCAAAGTACATTATCACTGTAAATATGAACCACTGATTCTTACTAGGGATGTACTTGAACCTGAACCCACAAAGTATATATTTTTTGAAAGTTTGGATCAAGGTAAAATCAAAACAGGTTATTAAAATTGGAGAGCTTCCATACATTCCACGTGGGGGCAGCATTTTACTCATTTCTATTAAAATCTTCAAGCGTGTCCATAAAGTCCGTTGCAACCCGAAAAATCTGAAACGGTGAAACAGATATGAAAATAGAAAAACATGTCTTTCATCATTTCAAAAGTATAACATATCAGTGTAAACTAAATTGTCCCAGATGGGGTCCAACTCAATTTTTTTAAATGGAAAGGGGGGTGAACTTGCATATCGTTTGAAAGTTGGTGTTAAATGAAAGAATATAAATCAAGTCTCGACTCTCTACGATAAGCCTGAGCAAAATAGTGGTGGGTCAAAGTATCAACACAATCTTCATTGCAAAGTCTATGGTCACTCGTATGAATCTGAAACGGGGAGATAGGTGTAAAAACAAAAACGCGGATATATCATTATTGCAAAAGTATAACGATTGAAAGTAAAGAAGTGTTCCAGGGTCCCAGACACGGTCCAACTCAAAATGTTGAAATTGGAAAGGAGTTGAAGTTGATTGTGGTATGAAAGCTGATGTTAAGTGAATGAAGATGGAACAAGTCTCGACTCTTGAAGATAAACCTGTGCAAAATGGCGGTGGGTCAAAATGTCAACACAAGCGTCATTGAAATGTCTTTGCCACTCCTATTAATCCATTTGTTTCATGTTATTTCACTTAATATCAGCTTTCATACGATAATTAACTTCAGCCCCGTTCCCATTTCAACATTTTGAGTTGAACCCCGTCTGGGACCCTGGATTTTTTTTTTTTTTTTTTTTTTTTTTTTTTTTTTACTTTGAATCGTTGCAATAATGACATATCCGTGTTTTTTGTTTTTACACCTATTCCATAGTTTCAGATTCATACGAGTGGCCATAGACTTTGCAATCAAGATTGTGTTGGTATTTTGACCCACTACTATTTTGCACAGGTTTATCGTAGAGTCGAGACTTGATTTATCTTCTTTCATTTAACACCAACTTACGATATGCAAGTTGACCCCACCTTTCCATTTAAAAATTTTGAGTTGGACCCCGTCTGGGACCCTTGGACAATTTATTTTACATTGATATGTTATACTTTTGAAATGATGAAAGACATGTTTTTCTATTTTCATATCTGTCTCACCATTTCAGATTATTTGGGGTTGCAACGGACTTTATGGACACGCTTAAAGATTTTTATAGAAATGAGTAAAGTGCTGCCCTAAAGAGGAATGCATGTGACCTCCCCAATTTTGGTAACCGGTTCTGACCTTCCTTTGACCCAAGCTTTCAGGAAATATGTACATCATCCCTACTTTGTGGGTTCAGGTACATCCCGGATTAGTTTACACTATATAAGTATTTGCTGCTTTTGAGTTCATTTTATGTGAGCTGATTTAGAGGAAATAAATTTTTTGTGTGGAACCTAATATGAAATTATGCTTTTTACCTTCGTATGTCAAATGTTGGCCTAATATACCCTATTACAAGTTGATCATTTCCTTATTCTGAAAATTCCTGATAATATGCAAGAATATATCCAAAAGATCCAGGACAGTGCCATAACATGCAAACCACTTGCAGTTCACGAGTTTCCCGCTAGGATGTGTTGCGGTGGTGTCTTCTGAGCCAGTGTGTCGAGTAGCGTGGTTTGAAGTGGAAGCGTTTGAATGTTGCACGTGTTTTCGTGTGTGTTGCATTAGCCATCTGCGATTTTTATCTCGGCGGTATGGTGGAAGTTGAAATACAAAGGGTGCGCTACGGTCACAATCGATAAAAATATTCCAGGCCCCCTTGTCACCTGTAAATCTTTTATATTTCCTTAGTCTGGGCTACACGGGAAATATTGATATAAAAAAATTACTAAGTGCTCTGTCTAATTTCCGAGATACGGAGAGGCCACGGACAATGATGACACGACGAGATGCAAGTGCTCTTTCCAATCGGTCAAATCGTAAAAATCCATCCGAGTAGCATCAGAGCTTTCGCTGGTATGTCATGGAAGAGAATTGTCTGAGTGTCGGTGTCTGCCGCCATCCGTTTGCAGAAATCTGCGTAGAACGGGGATGTATGTGATGAGGCCTTATCCTTATGCACACGGACTTGACCTGTTGCATTTCCATACAAACGGGGCAGATCTGTATAGAGATTGATGTAAGAATATGTTGCTGATAAACTGCTGTGTCGATTTTGCGGTTTTTAAGCACCTATCGAATCGTTAGTTTGCCTTCATGCAAGTATTCCGCAACAACCAGAAATCCGTTCGAGAAACTTGCTTTGCACCGACGGATTTTTTGTCTCTCGTAGGTTGTACAATACGGCTCGAATTCGCCATAATCTGATAGATAAATCCATGCTTCATCTAACATGGTAACAAACTTCCACTTTTCCCCGGATAGATGCGTTCGTAGAGGCGCTTGCAGTGGATCTTTCTTCCCTTCCATGGGTAGCAGTAAGAACATGTCTACGACTTTTAAACACCATCCAGAGCTTTACTTTGCCACGTAGGTTGCAGCTTACAGTTGACTGTGCCACGTGCAATCGTCTTGTCATCACACATTGTGTAGGAGGGTTTTCCTGCAGGGCCATTCGGCGCATCTTCTGAGCTACAAGTGGAGTAACCGCAGTACACAGTTGCTTTCTAGTCCCCTTGCTGAATGAATGAAGCGCTGGAACGTCGTGGTGTTTGTCGATTATTTATGTTCCTGATGGTCGTTGACCCCAATGCACATCCATTTTCCCTGCACTATTTTTGAATCTGTCACGGAAAAGTTGGCTACGACGTAGCTTTCCCAAAATTGATTCATTTTGGAAGACATAATGCACACACCATATACATGCGAACTTGGCGCGATACTAGACGCCTTTGGCTTCTTCTGCTGTTGAATCATTGGGAGCGGTCTATTCCGTGAGTAGAGTGATGGTTTAAATTCGGACATATATAAACGGATCAATTTTCTTTATATATATATACTACGCATACTTGATATTTTGTGTTATATTTGTCATTGTATTAATTGATTGATTGGAGTTGAATATATATATATATATATACAAGAAAGAGAGAGATTACCAAATCCTAACTACGCATACTTGATATTTTGTGTTATATTTGTCATTGTATTAATTGATTGATTGGAGTTGAATATCCCTTTCCAGCACCAGGATTATGTAAGGATTTACTTTACAGTGCAATCCGAAACAGTAGTCTAATTTTAATCGGAGTAAGAACCCCCACCGCAAATCGCTAGAAAAAATTTGAACCATACAGTTCTGGGAGCACATATCATTATTTGAACTATTATAACTTTTCGAAGTATTCTTACCGACATTCTACACAGTCTCATTCTCCTAAACAATCCCGGAAATACTTTACGTAACTGTTCTTTGTAGGCATTGACAGCATCTTGAGGATGGAAAACCAATATCCATGAAGTTTCTCCTTAAACATAGGGAACAGAAAAGTCAAACTGGTAAATCCAGGTTTCACCATTCGTCACAATGTCTGGAATCCTCCTAGAGTCTCCACTTTGAAATCTCTAAAGCATGTTTTCTCACCATTCCACTCTTTGTCTGCTTTTGATTTTCGGTCAAGTTGTATGGCATCTATTCAGACGAAACTTTTCAGATAGCAAGTGTTTATGCAGGATAGTTGAAACACTTGGCGTACTAATCCCAAGGGCACACTTGATGTTACTTGCGGATCGTCTCTAATCATCTGCTCCGCGGCATCAATGTTTTCCTTTGTCACTCCTGTTGATGGCCTTTTATTGCACCTCTCGTCTTCTGATGAGGTCCAGCCCCATTTAAATTCTGAAAAGCAACGAAACACTGTTGCACGCGATGATAAACTCTCTTCAAAGGCTTGTGTCAATCTTTCCAGTGACTCCTATTTATGTAAACCACACTTAAAGTTGTACAGAATCATGACTCACAAATCCCTTCTTTGCAACTCCATGGCTGCGGTGCAAATGGCAGCTCTGGCCACTTGGCAACACCGCTCACTACATAAAACGCTAGGCTCGTTGTGATCATAGGCGAATTCAATTACAAAGGAGAGGTACTTCTCATGCAAGCAAAATTTTATGCTTGTGGTATCCCGTTTGGCTGTATCTCAGAACTTTCCTAGTCACCCTTGTATTTACGTTATTCCTATTATATAATTGTTCCATTAATTTACACGACGTTATGGCTTGCCATTTAAAATGTAAGTCTATGACAACAAATAAATGAAATATTGTATTTGTTAAGAAGACTTAGTGTTTGATTTAATGTTACAAATCAGAGGAGAAAAAGGGGCCGCGGTGGCTCAGTGGTAGAGCGTTCACCCCTGGTGCTAGGGGTCCCGGGTTCGATCCCAGCCTCCGCCAAATGAACTTTGTGGTGGACAAACACCGTGTGAGTGGGTTTTCTCGGGGTTCTCCCACTTTCTTCATTCCACCATTTCATTCATTACTCATCATCACCGTCTCCTTTAGCCTAACCGGCATAACCATGGGACGTAAAACTCAAAGATTTCATTTCATTTTTTCAGAGGAGAAAAATAGAATAGCGAACACACTTAGTATTTTGTTTTGAGATATAACATTTTAAATTTGTATAATGTTCTTTCCTAATAGAAGTTGCAAAAGAAGTATCCAGAGAAACAAGAACACTTTTAAGAGTTAAGCTAGTAGCGAGCTAGAGATAAATTAAAAAAATAACCTTCTACAGGATTTGAACATCGCATTAATAACTTATTCACCGAAACCGCATGACTATTTCTTATGCTTTCTGCAACCTCTTGTTAACGTTTGTATGAACTACTTTTCTGCTTCATACTAGCTTTCGTTTAAAGTCAAATACGACAGAATTTGCGCTGAATTCTATTACATCAGGTACATCTTTTGCAATATATAAACGCATTTTTCGCACAAGTCACATTTTATTTTACGTCATAATATCTTACGTGAAACAGGTTGAATCCATGCAGTGTTGGGCAGAATCAATTGAAATCAATTGCAATTGATCAATCAATTGAAAGTAATTGCTCTGAAAATCAATTGCAATTGATTTCAATTTGTAAATGACAATTAATTTCAATTGCAATTGAATTCAATCATAAAATTTGCAATTAATTTTTCGTCAATTGTTAATTGGTCACCAGGCAATTGAAACTTTTAATTGTTAATTGTCAATCGCAAAGAGTGCAATTCAAACATTTAATTGTTAATTGCAATTGACAATTGAAACTTGTAATTGTTAATTACAATTGAAATCAGCAATTAAAACTGAAGATGATAAGATACGTGTATATTGTGTTGTCTACTTGTTACTGTTTTACATATTTCAAAAAAGGTACTTATAACTACCATCCCTTCGCCTCCTGGGAAGAAAGCTGTGAAACAGCATTTTTTTAAATATATTATGTTTATGATTCTATCCCCCTCGAAAGAACTCTATATGCCCGTCATGCATACAATACAGATGAACACGAGCGAGTTCCAGCGAGTTTTCTTTAAAACTCGATTCGACTCGAAGCAGACATCTTTGAGCTCGACTCGAGAACTCGACTCGAAAAATTTTCCCCAACTCGACTCAATTCGGATCGAGTTTCCAGTCGAGTCGAGCCAAAACGAGCCAATTCGAGCTAAATACTTTCTGTAGTTCCAAGTACTACTCTCTTCAAGTATCCTACATAGACAATATAATTATCCATGATACTACTACTACTACTACTACTTCTATAACTAATAATTATTATAACACCGAGTATAAACATGGAATATAGGTGGTTTGTATCTGAATAGTAGAAATTAGTTGACTCTCGATTTCGGTCGTCCAGAAATCTTCAGGAAGCAAGGACATCGGTCACGAGGTTCTAGGTTTGAGTTCAGGAGGAGCAAGTATTCGGGCTCGAGCCAAAAATCGTTGAAAGTTATAGGACACCAGCCAAACATGTTCAAAACTGCTCGACCCGGGTTTAGGGTTGTTAACGACTCAAGCGGCTTTCTCACAGCTCATTAACTTATCGACCCGAACAGAGAAGTGAGCCGAGCCAACAGCTCATCCAACCGAGCCAGCTCGAGCCGGTGGCTCACACGAGCTGAACCGAACCGAGCTGATTGCTTACCCCAACCGAGCCGGTTCGAGCCATCGGCTCAGTTGAGCTGACTCGAACCCAGCCTATGGACTCGTTTCAACGGAGCTGGTTCGAGCCATTGGCTCCAATCGAGCCGAGACGATGACTCGTTTCTACCGAGCCGGCTCAAGCCATTGGCTCAGTTGAGCCCAGTCGATGGGTCATCCTAACCAAGCCAGCTCAAGCTGTTCGCTCAGTTGAACCGAGCCGAGCCGGTTGACATCACTATCCCGGTTGGGCTTCTACTTTGGCTAAAAAAATTAGACCATGCAATTCTCAGCCTTGATGGTAAGAACTACAGTATATACTTATATTGGTGCTCACGGCATCATTAACTTTCTCCGGCACCAACGAATTTCGAGGTACTTCGTTTTGCATTTTTGTGCGTGTTCTGTGTCGCTTTGTGAGCCTATTCCCACATTTTGTGCGTCACCGAAAGTGGGTCAAAATGGGCCTACCAATATGGCGGAACAAGTTATTGCTGTTCCGCCACCAATGAATGTCAAGCTCGTTGCCTTCACAATCGTTGTATGTCGTTCTGTGTGTCTGCTTCCACGTTTTGTGCGTCATGGGAAGTGGGTTAAAATGAGTCCCCAAGGTGGGACGAAAATGAATCACTGTTCCGTCACCAACGAATTTCGAGGTCGCTTCTTTCGCATCGTTTAGTACCAGTTTCTTGCCGTTTTGAGCGCGTATTTTAACGTTTTGTGGGTCACCGGAAGTTTGTCAAAATGGGCTTCCAAGATGGGACGAAAATGACCTACTGTTCCGCCACTATCGAATTTCTAGATCGTTAATTTCACACCGCGTACCCATTTATGCGCCTATTTCCACGATTTGTGCGTCACTGGAAGAGGGTTAAAATGGGCCTCGAAGGTGGGACGAAAATGACCCACTGCTCCGCCACTAGCGAATTTCGAGGTCCTTCCTTTCACATCGACTAGTGAATTTTCGTGCCCCTATTTCCACGTTTTTTTGCGTCACCGGAAGTGAGTCAAAATGGGCTTCCAAGATGGGACGAAAATGACCAAGAGTTCCGCCACTATCGAATTTCTAGATCGTTAATTTCACATCGCGTACCCTTTTGTGCGCCTATTTCGACGTTTTGTGCCTCACTGGAAGAGTCAAAATGGGCATGGAAGGTAGGACGAAAATGACCCACTGCTCCGCCACTAGCGAATTTCGAGGTCCTTCATTTCGCATCGACTACTGAATGTTTCGTGCCCCTATTTCCACGTTTTGTGCGTCGCCGAAAGTGGGTCAAAATGGGCTTCCAAGATGGGACAAAAATGACCAAGAGTTCCGCCACTATCGAATTTCTAGATCGTTAATTTCATACCGCGTACCCATTTATGCGCCTATTTCGACGATTTGTGCGTCACTGCAAGAGGGTTAAAGTGGGCCTCGAAGGTAGGGCGAAAATGTCCCACTTCTTCGCCACTACCGAATTTCGAGGTCCTTCTTTTCGCATCGACTGGTAAATGTTTCGTGCCCCTGTTTCCACGTTTTGTGCGTCACCAGAAGTGTGTCAAAATGGACCTCCAAAGTGTGACGAAAATGACCCACTGTTCCGCCACTATCGAATTTCTAGGTCGTTTCTTTCGCATCGTTTAGTGATTATTTTTTAAAAAGTTTTCTGTGCCTACTTCCTCGTCTTGTGCGTCACCGGAAGTGAGTCAAACGGGCCTTCAAAGTGGAAGTTAAATGACTCACTGCTCCACCACTACAGAATTTCGAGGTCCTTCTTTCGCATTGACTAATGCCTGTTTTGTGCCATTTGTGTCCCATTTCCATGTTTTTTGCGTCACCAGAACCAGAAGTGTGTTAAAATGGGCCTCCAAGGTGTGACAAAAATGACCTACTGTTCCGACACTATCGAATTTCTAGATCGTTTCTTTCGCATCGCTTAGTAAATTAAAAAAAAAAAAGTTTTCTGCATCTATTTCTCGTCTTCTGCATCACCCGAGGTGAGTTAAACGGGCCTTTAAAGTGGGAGTTATATGGCTCACTGTTCCGCCACTATCGAATTTCGGGGTCGTTTCTTTCGCATCGTTTAGTGCCTGTTTTGTACGTTTTGTGCGTCACCGGAAGTGAGTCAAAATGGACCTATGAATATAACGAAACAAGTTAATGCTGTTCCACCACTAACGAATTTGGAGGACGATTTCTTCACATCGTTTAGTGTGTATTTTGTACCATTCTTTTCGCCTACTTCCACGTTTTCAGCATCACCAGAAATGTGTCAAAATGGTCCATCAAGGTGTGAGGAAAAAGAGCCATTGTTCCGCCACTATCGAATTTGGAGGTCGTTTCTTTCGCATCGTATAGTGCCTGTTTTGTACCGTTTTGTGCTCCTATTTTCACTTTAGTGCGACAGCAAAAATGAGTCAAAATGGCCTACAAGTATAGCGGAATAACTTAATGCTGTTCCGTCACCATCGAATGTCGATGTCATTTCCTTCACTTTTTTATGCATGATTTGTGTAGCTTTGTGCATCAGTGGAAGTGGGTCAAAATGGTCCTTGAATGTGTGATGGAAAAAATGAAATGAAATCTTTAAGTTTTACGTCCCACGGTTATGTCGGTCAGGCTAAAGGAGACGGTGATGATGATAGATGAATGAAAGGGTGGAATGAAGAAAGTGGGAGGAAACGGGAGAACCGCGAGAAAACCCACGAGCACAGTGTTTGTCCACCACAAATTCCACACGGCGTGAGCTGGGATCGAACCAGGGACCCCAAGCACCAGAGGTGAACGCTCAACCACTGAGCCACCGCGCCCCCTCTTGAATATGGGATGAATATGTCTTTTTCTGCCATATTTGTAGGTCTTCTTTGACCCACTTTCGGTGGCGCACAAAACGTGAAAATATGCGCAGAAACGGTACAAAACATGCACTAAACAATGCCAAAAAGTGACCTCGAAATTCGATACTGGTGGGAGAGTGGGTCATTTTTCTTCCCACATTGAATGCCCATTTTGACCCACTACCATCGATTCACAAAGCGTGGAAATAGGCTTAGAAAACGGTAGAAAGCACAAGACGATGTGAAGGAAACGACCTCGAAATCGTTCCTGACGGAACAGCATTAACTTGTTCCGCCATATTTGTAGGATAACATTGACCCATTTCCGGTGACGCCCAAAACGTGGAAATAAGCTCAAAAAAAGACAAAAAATGGAAATTTAGCTTAATTACATGGACATTTTAAGTTTGTACGGTACGCTTAATTATATGAAAAATTTTATACATTTTTCCTTTACGTTGGTCTGCTTTACTTTGATTTGGGACTTTCAATTTTTTTTTCTTTTTTTCAACTGAAAAGTATCTATAATTCAACAAGGAAATAATTATCAATGATAATTATAATATTTATCTATATAATTGAATTCATTGTAATTTGGTCCATGACAAACACTTTACCATTTCGTACTAGCTGTTATGCCCGTTCTTCGCACGGATCAGATAAAATATCAATGTAAACAAACTGAACAACGGGAGAACTAAGAAACATTTCTAAAATTGGATATATATTTTGTGTGAATATATATCCAACAACGTACATGTGTTTTCATTGGGAAGGCCGATGGGGGCTGAATTTGAACGTAAACACTAACGGGGTGTCACTATACATCTGAGCAACCCCGATAAATATGGATTCGACACAAATATTGGTAATTTTCTACTACTTTTTACATATCCCGGTAAAAGCCCCTATGATCCTCTGGTTCCAATTTTCAAAAGACAACGCCTTTGGCCTGCAGCCGATTTAGAAGTCAACGCCTGTGGAAGTATTACCATTCATCTCAGCGACAGCGAAAACTATGGATTTGACACTAATATCGGTCATTTTCCATTATTTTTACATGTCTCGCAATTCTCCACCCCTGGTGACTCCCGGCCCGCATACAATGGTGGCTAAATTTGAAAATCATCGCTAATGAAAGTATCACCATTGATCTCAGCGACCGCGGAAACTACGGATTTGACACTAATATCGGTCATTGTGGATTATTTTTACATGTCTCTTGATCCCCTTTATAATGCCTCCGTTCCTTAGCTAATGGGAGCTAAATGTGAAAGTAAACGCGGTCTTGAGTTTCACCATTGAGCTCAGCTACCCCGAAAACTATGAATTTGACATTAATATCGGTCATTTTCGATTGTTTTACATGTCTCGGAATTCCCCCCTCTGGTGACCTAATGCCCGCATACAACGGTGAATGAATTTGAAAGCCATCACTAATGGTAGTGTCACCATTGATCTCAGCGACCGCGAAAACTATGGATTTGACACTAATATCGGTCATTTTGGATTACTTTTACGTTTCGGTATCCCTCCCCCTCCCCGTTGACCCCGACCCGCAGCCGAATAGGGTGAATTTGGAAGTTAATGCGATCGGAGTTTCACCATTGATCTCAGCGACCGCGAAAACTATGAAATCGACACTAATATCGGTCATTTTCTACTACTTTTACATGTCCCGGTAAACGCTCCCCTGAGACCCCCTGGTTTGAATTTTGTCAAAAACGCTATTCTCTGGTGTGGGACCTGGACCAAGGTACCCGTGACCAAAATTTGATTACTCTCGGTCAACTTGTCTGGTTCCCAGGCCGGTCCCGGAAAACGTCCCCCTGTGGCCTCCTTAGTTCGAAATTTGAAAGAAAGAAAAAAAAATCTCTTCGTCTTGATCTGGGGCCTAGACCAAGCAACCCGTGACCAAATTTTGAAAAGTTTTCGTCCACTCGTCTGGTCCACAGGCCGCAAAAAGATAGACAGACAGATAAACGAATAAACTCTATTTTATTTATATTAGAAAGGTCAGATCCGCCGTTATTGTAATAGAGCGGTGCTTGAGCGATTAATCGTAGAAATTCAAACTCCGATGAATGATAATTTCATAGGCTTGTTTTATTACAAGTTTAAACTCTTTAGTCAGTAGAGAAGAGGGCGTGAATCATGGGTCAGAGTTGATGACAATGGGTTTCGGTGGGTCTGTGGGTCACAGTGGGTGAAAGTGGTTCATGGTGGTGATGGCTCAGAGTGGGTTACGGTGGGTCGTGGGTCACTAGGTGGTGAGTCAATTGGTCGTGGCTAAAGTTTTCATTGTCCCACACCCTCTCTGAACTACAGTGTTGAAAATTAATTAGTGAAAATCAATTGCAATTGATCAATCAATTGAAAGTAATTGCTGTGGAAATCAATTGCAATTGAATTAATTGCCAATTAATTTCAATTGCAATTGAATGACTGAATTCAATTGCAATTACTTTCCACTGCAATTACTTTCAATCAATTGATTAATTGCAATTGATTCTCCATTATTAATGGCCAACTGCAATTAACAATTAACCATTACTTATTTCAATTGTTAATTGCAATTAACAATAAAAATTTACAGATTAATTGTTAATTGTTAATTCAATTGAAATTTGCCCAACACTGAATCCATGGAATGATTGAGATTGAAGTGGTCGTAAATGTTTTCAAAGTTAAAAAGACGGAATGCACAAACCCACTGAAAGTGGGGATTTACTTTCTTACTACCCAACGAAACATACCATAACATAACACTTTACTACCAATATGTTGTGTAATACTGGCCGTGGATGTATCCATCTTACGGTTAATCACGCCCATAGACGGCACTTGTGTTGCTCACTTATTTACAGTTTGTCATTTGTGTAAGGCATGACGTGGTATCTTGTGGCATCCACGAAATCACATTTTGGGCTATGGTGTCGTGGGGCTTAAAAATAATAATAAAAAACCCTTGACATAACTGTATTGTGTGGAATATCAAGATACAAAGTGTGTTGTATTACGGATTAGCCACTCTCGTCGTGCACAGACATCAGTGCAGATAATCGAACCATTGGACTGGTAAATTGTGGCTACCGTTCGTGTAAGTTTTGAACTGTTAATAATTGATGCTAATTGCTTCCACAGAATCTTCGGACGAAGGAAGTGGTGAGGATTTACATTCTGAGTCTGAGGACCACTGGGATGAACTGTCGGATGTGGAGGAAGAAGAGGAAAGTGAAACTGCGGAAATGGATGTATCAAGCTGAAATAAGCTTCCACTTGTTCTGTTTAAATAAAAGACTTAACGTTTGTATTATGTTGTTTTAGTTTTCGTGTACCTACCAAATGATAATGCGCGCTTTAATAAATAATGCGCGCGCCTTTGGTGCACATGGCCCCGGTTTGAATTCACGTGAGAGAACTTGAAATTTGAGTGCGTTACGGTGGTTCGATTTCTATATTAAAAGTGTAGGCTTACGACTTATACAGGGTGCGGAAAAAGTCCCGGAACGGTCCAATATCTCGCGAAGTATAAAGATCAGCAAAACAAAAATAGCACGTGTTAAATTGGTTTTAATAATCTATCCAACGAAACCCCCTATCCCCATCCCCTTCGGGGGTACGGGCGGTAATTTTAAAATTTTAAATGGGAACACCTACTTCATATTGCATATTTGAATTCTCCAGAATAAAGTGATAGTAATTTGAACCATAATTGAAAAACGGTGTCTTCGCAGAAAGGGGTGGGAATAGGAGTTGTGTTACGTGTCACTGGATAGTTTCTTCAAAACTATTTAACACGTGTTATTTTTGTTTTGCTGATCTTTATACTTCGCGAGATATTGGACCGTTCCGGGACTTTCTCCGTACCCTGTATAGGCCCCGTGTTGAAAAAGGACGCTAAACTTCAATAAACAATTGGCTTAGCATTCGTTCCTTTTGGTAAGAAGTAGGATTTTGAGGGGGTTAAACAATCAACTCGACAAGTAGAAGGGAAGAAAATAGAATATTAGTATTATTACAGTTTCGGTGCCAGTAATAGTATTAATAACAATTTGAAATGTGGACAGAAAATAAAAGCAAAGACAAGAAAAGTGAAAGAACCTTTTAGGACGAAGAAAATCTAGTTTCATTGGTCATTACTAGGGCTCGGAAGTTGAAGACCTAAAAACTACCTAAAAATACCTCAAAAAGGACTTAAAAATTGGAAGAAAGGGACTTTAATATAATAAGACCCAATTTAATTAGAATCCCATATTTAATGAATATAATGCTCAAGAAATACAAGTTTCTGGTAGTATACAATATACAGTTGAAATAAATATTATCAATGCTTTGCTTTGTCGTTCAATTTGCATTTTTGTTATATTGTGTGTGCTGTCCAAGTTAAATCCTACATTTTGAACACTTTTGGAGGACAACTGGAAGCCGGACACTTTTAGAGAAGGCGAGGATACCACATTGACCCGTAACACTCTGAAATTATTATTGATCTGTGTATCAGCTGACACGTAATAAAAAAAAATATATATTTAAATATTTTATGCTTTAAATTGTAGGTAAAGAGCAAAATTAATTCCCCGCCGGACGTGAATTCGGCAGCCTTGAGCAACAAGACGTACGAAAATAAGTTTTTATTAGGCCTTTTCCAGGAGGGAATCAAGGCAAAATTTTCACCTCGGTAAAGAGATTTGTTGCTCCTTTCCTAGTCCTAACATATGGTTTAGATTTTATTACAATGATTTTAATAATTTAGAAGCCATTTTCCAGAAGAAGGTAGAGCGGGTTCTAATGCGATTCTGAGTTGCAATAGTCAAGCAGCCAGTGGCGTATTTAAAATTTTGTTTCAGGAGCAAATGCACTACACAGGTCACAAAATCTCCATTGCAAATGCGAGAAAAGGATTTTTTTTTTTTTTTTAAGTAATTCGCGGAGGGCTTCAGCCCAATGGTCTCCCTAAATACGCCACTCCAAACAGCCGTTACGGTCTGCACGAAGTTCTCGCCGTTCAGCTCTAAACATACAACACATACCGTAGTGCTACGAAATTCCCTTTCTTTCCGTGGTGGAAAAAGATTAGCAACTGTTCAGAAAATGTACAAAACTTTTTAATTTTTTTGTTGCTACCCCCCTGACGAGGGCGTCCTAGGCAACCGCACACCCTTGGGCCGCCCTGGCATTTCCGTACAAGACATTATATAAATTCAGATACAAGTTACCCCAAAAGGAAGTTTGTTTTACTAAGCTTAATTTTACGCATGTTAACGGTCTGTCCTTCTTCCACAAACTGAAGTCCAAACTAAAGAAAACTTCCCCACCATCACTTCCCTGTTAGAGGACATTGATACGCCTCCTTATCTAACTTGTGATTGTTGTAGATCTGGGCTTATTAGTCCAGTCGTTGAAGAATGTGTTATCTTTTGAATTTTCTTTACTAAAGAAAAGTTGCTTCAGAGGTGGTAGTGATTCGAGTTAATGGCCAGTAAATTTATTGTCAAAGAGAAAGTGCCAAAAAAGACGTTAAGACCTATAAAAAGCTTGAAAAAAGACCAATAATAATAATAATAATATATATATATATATATATATATATATATATATATATATATATATATAACTGCCGAAAAAGGCAAAAAAAAAAAAGGACAAAATCCACCATTTTCTGGCCTACAATGAACATATATTATGTGTAGCCTCGTCTTCGGGCACTCGTAAAAAAGAGGATTTTTCCTCAACTTCCGGGCCCTAGTCATTACATATTTACTAAAAGTGGCTAATCGAATGTTTAGTGTGGAGTACTATACAGTACGGAGCAGAAATAGTAACATTACGAAAAGAAAAATGTAAGATCGAAATGAGAGCGCGGAGAAAAAATCAATGAAGTTAACCAACTCGAAGAATAAACCAATGAAGGAGTTCAGCAGAAGCCAGGAATTAAGAACAATAATGGACATGAAAAGAGAAAAAGAAAGTGGGTAATCATAAGCCCAGAAAAAATTGTCTTAACTCTCAAGCAGGCGCGTGGGGAATATTATACGTTACATGTTTATTTTTGTGTATGTTAGGAGTCACATGAACAAAATTATTCATTAACTACTAATGCAGTTGTATTATGTATGAAATACGATAATTAATATTTATACTCAGGGTTATGGAATTTTTTTAGTTTTATATATTACGAGGAATTTTTCTCCAGCAGTAGTACTTTAACATAATTATTGTGCATATTACTTAAATATTGATTTTTACTAATATTAACCGACTCGTGATTGCCAGTTACATGGCATTTCTAATAACTTTCGATTCAATAATGACATTTTCGTATCACAGCTATTTATTACATTAATATTTACTTTCATTTCTATTACAGACTTCACATTACATAACCAAATTGATAATTGATATCTTTATTTTATTCTACTGACAAATTGGTCCGAAAAAAGGCATGTTTTTGTTCAGTTGAAGCGCTCGAATAGGAACAAGAAATGGTTGTAACTCATATATCTTTCCGTCTTCACTTCTGTTTAATCAGAATTCCATAATTCCAGAACAGCTGCCAGCTTTCCTCACTCCTATGAACACGCAAGAAGTGGCACTTCTTTCTTCCCTGGATGTTTCTTTGCCATCTCTGTATTGAATATATTTTGTGTGTTCCTTTGAATCTGGAGGAACTTATGTTTTCCGCAATATCGTGAATCATGCCAGAATTAACGTTACAATAGAAGGCTGATGTTTCATTTGTCAAATTTTTAGCTGTATCTTTTGGAACAGGACATATTTTGGCTTATAGCTTGTAGAAAAACTAGTTTTCTTTTATTTGCATACAGCATTGTTTCTTCTAATAAAATAGTCATTCGAGACCAAATTTACACACCCTTCTTTATCATTTAAAATATAATCTTGCTCAGGGTTGGTATTACTGTCACTTTCTTCATTATCTCAGTTTCCTTGCCGGACTTCCCACTGTCTACGACTTCGCCCAGCAAGTTTAAAATTCCTTCAAGATGTATTTTCGTAAGTCAACAACATAGTGTAATAAAAAATACCCAATGTTAATCAGAACGTAAAAGTTTGTTCGAAGCATATCTCTATCTATCTATCTATCTATCTATCTATATATATATATATATATATATATATATATATATATATATATATATATATATACCCATATTACCAGAGAGGGGGCGCGGTGGCTCAATGGTAGAGCGTTCACCTCCGGTGCTTGAGGTCCTGGTTCGATCCCAGCTCGCGCCGTGTGGACTTTGTGGTGGACAAACACCGTGCTTGTGGGTTTCCTCGGGGTTCTTTCGTTTCCTTCCACATTCTTCATTCCACCATTTCACTCATCTCTCGTCATCACCGTCTCCTGTGGCCTAACCGGCGTAACCGCGGAACGTAAAACAAATATTTCACTTCATTTTTCCATATTACCTGAGGCGCAATATACCAGTTCCCCATTCGCATCTACTTGAAATATACAAAGAATATTATCCACCCAAAAGCGAATGAAAGCTATTTCTCTGCATTAGCTTACCTGTCGGACAACCTAAACAGTGTTGCCACGTTGTAAGGATTAAGTGAAGTATGTTATACTCCAACGCGGCTGCTTAAGTGTTGATATAGTAGAAAGTATGGTTAAAAATTATGTGCTATGATGAATCGTACATGGAAACTAAATTTACGGCAGAATATCTGGGAGAATACTTATGATTAGGGCCCGGATTTTTATGTGCTAAAAATTAAAAAATATATTACAAAAAATAACAAGGAAAAGTATGGGAAAACGCCCAACATAAAAATAAATACTGGTACTCACCAATAGTTCCTATTCATTAGATGTCGAAATTCAATGGGCATTGCAGTGAATAACTAACGTCTTTCCCAAATTTTCCATCGTAAAGTCATGCCTATTGTCACGGAATAATGCCTTATATTGAGAAAAGGAACGTTTTACATCACACGATGTTAATCTGGCGTATTTAAAAAGGGACATATCACGAATATTCACACCAACAACTTCACTCGTGTTCTGGGCTTCCCGTACTTCAGATATTATACATAGGGTTTTGTAGCCAATGTTTTTCTCAAACAAATCCTTAAATTCTGTTTCTTACGACTTCAGCTTTCGAAGCAGAAAGGACATTCAGCTTTCTTTCAACGCCCTCTACTTCTTTATCCGAAGTACTCAATAAATCTCCCGCAGTTTCTAGTTTCTAGAGTGAGTCAAGAAACCGAAAGTGGGAGATATGAAAACCAAGCCACATTTCAAGGTACTGTCACTTACTAAAAGGATGAAGCATTGTCTGGGTTTATTTTAGTTACTTTAGATACAAATGCTTCAAAATGATGCGCATAATATAGTACTGTATTAAGCCAGGTATCCACCACGTGATTGCAGGTGTTGGAGGAAGTGAAAGATCAGGATTTGTTTCTTTAAAAAGCTCAATTCTAGTTTTCGGGTTTACGAAAATGTTTTCCCATTTGACACTAACTTGTCCACTCTGGAATAAAGGGTTCGGATTTTTTCACATAATCGATGTAGGGCGTGTACGACACATGTCACGTGAGCATGTTAGGGTAGCATATGGAAAGAGCTTTACCAGCTTTCCTCATATAAGGAGCACCATCAGTCAGAAAAAGCAAAACATTGTCGTATTTCACACCATTAGGCCACAAAATGTGCAGAGATTCATCGAACAGCCTGGCAATTGCCAGGTGATTCGTAACTGAAAGTTCTTTGAAGGCTAGCAGTGCTATGCCTACGATTACTTCCCCTTCATCTACGGTCACCCGTCCTCTCCTCAGTTTTGGCTTCGAAGTACAAAGCGCTCCTTTAGAAGCTCTTTGGCACAAGTTACCCCAGCGCCGTGTTTTGGGCATCTACGTGTCTGGGCCTTATTTATGATTTTGTTAGTATCACTTAACTTCTTGAAACTGGCAGTTCTTTCGCATATGGTACTTCAACTTTGCTAGTGACATCTAGAAGGTCGACTTTGTGTCTGAATTTAAGTTAGTAAGAAGGAATTACAATTAAAACTAGTTTTCTTTTCTTTTTTCTTCTGTTATGAAATGGGTACATTCAAGCACGATTGTAGACACTCGCGCTTGAAACGAGCGTAGCTCAACGCAGGCTGTAAGCAAAGGTTCAGTGATCGCGTGCATCTACAATTCAATTTTCACTTGAGCCACACTTTAGACCGTAATACTTCATGATGGAAGTTACGTTGAGGAAATTCACGATAAATGTAATCTACAATTAACAATCTCTGTTGCAACTACAAAATGCTTTAGATGTCAGAATAAATGTGTCGCTAATAAAAGCTGTGTTAACCATGCGTAAATAAATGTCTCTTGAAATATCTACTGGACTCCCAGCTGTCCTATTTTCCTATTTTTTCGTATATTTTAATATTGTCCTATATTTTTCAGTGATTGAATTATTAAAAGTGCATGCCAAGGGCAGTTCTAGTGATGATTTAAATTGCTACATATTAGCAATATGCTTAAATGTGTCTTAGCATTATTTTTCTGAGGAACAGTCACTAATCCTCACTATTACTTTTTCTCGCTATCATCCCAATACCACTTTTTTCCCATCTTTGTTTCCTATATGCCTATTCTTCTCCAGTGAAGCTTAGCTGAGGAACCTTGCCATGCTCCAGTTTCTTATAACGTAAGCTGTGTTAGCATTTTCTTTCAGCAGTGTGTGCAGCAGTATTGGCTAGGCATTAAGGTGTGTTGGTATTCACCAACATATTCCAACGCCTTCCAATGTTGCTGTACATAATATACATCCTGAAAAACCTGGAAATAAAAGTGTGTCGTGGAAACGCTTTGGAAAAGTTATGGAAAGCAGACAAATGGTGAAAATCCTGGGAATGTCCTGAAATTTATGTTATATAACAGTTGTTAGAAGTGTACATATAATTTGCAGAGCTATGATGAATGAAATGCTGTTACGTTATTTTTTCAGAGGGAAATACTTTGATCGAATAATTCAGTGTTTAATTAGATTCAAATATTTTATTACAGAGAAATAAGTTATCAATCGTCTTTTTATATAACAGTTGTTAGAAGTGTACATATAATTTGCAGAGCTATGATGAATGAAATGCTGTTACGTTCTTTTTTCAGAGGGAAATACTTTGATCGAATAATTCAGTGTTTAATTAGATTCAAATATTTTATTACAGAGAAGTTATCAATCGTCTTTTTATATAACAGTTGTTAGAAGTGTACATATAATTTGCAGAGCTATGATGAATGAAATGCTGTTACGTTATTTTTTCAGAGGGAAATACTTTGATCGAATAATTCAGTGTTTAATTAGATTCAAATATTTTATTACAGAGAAATAAGTTATCAATCGTCTTTTTCTATTAGAAAGATATGAAGTAATGAAAAATAATGCCAAAATAAAGTTCATCTATAAATAAAAGAACTAGAAGGATAGTAGGAAGGTAGAGAAATAGTTAATATTTTTGCATGCATTAATTAAATTTACGTATTCAAAATTATATATGAATAACGGCATGTTAAAAGTGTTAAATGTCATGGTAATCCTATAAATAAGAGTTAACTATTTCTTTTTCTTCTGAGGTAGTGCGAATATGTTCTGAATTCTAAAGATATTGGAGCTGCATTTTTTAATTTTTTTTACTATTTTGAATAACAAATAGTTGTCCAGTGGGGTGAAGGGTGGCCTTTTCTTACAATGCATATATTTTTTTTTCTGTTCTTCAGAGCATAATATTCCATTGTATGAACCAAATTGCCGTATTTTATAAACCAAATTGTCCTATATTTTTTCAATGTCCTGCTGGGAGGCCTGTATCTACCTACTTATTCAAAACTGTTCAGAAGCTAAATCTCCACAGTTAAATGTGGATGAATATAGTGAAAAATCAAATTTCTCGGCACGTAGTGGAAATTGTTTGATAATATGTTATTCGTTCAATTCCAAAACTCTCTTGTCCACCTTTATTTTTTAAAAATGATTAGTAGGGCAAACCAAAAGCATAACAACACTTTACACATATAGTTGGTACCTTGAACATGGTTGTGGTTGTCTAAAGGTCCAGAAGAAACTAATTTTAAAAGCATAATACAGCATAATTTTCGAAAATAAAGCATAATTTAAAATATATAGCACAATTCTTGGAAAATTTTGTTTAACTGCAAGTTTACCATATTGTATTAACATTTTTTAAAACCAATATTTATAATGCAAAATCAGTGAGAACATAACAATGCAACAATGAAAAGCTTATTTTTATTTCTGTAAACTTTTTGGTGTAATCCTTTGATGTGGAGAAAAAAAAAAAGGAAAAGAAGAAGAAAACTTTCCGCCAACAATGAATAGTACACAAGAATTCCACAGTATATTGTTATGAGGTTGAGCACTTTTTGTACTTTTTGGGGGCATCTTTTACTTGTCCTTTCTGTATATATGCACCTCTAAGCCGCACACAAGTGATAGAAAAAACTGACTCGAGTAAAGCATATCTCATTACAGTGCACGAAGTAGAAAGTTCATTAAATATGAAAGAAACTGCATAAAATATTAATAAATAGATCAAGATATTTAGAATATTTAATTGTAGTAAATATTATTCATGATTAATGTAAAACAATGACTGAAATTAACAATAAAACATAATTTGGAAAAAATAAGGCATAATTAAACAAAAAATAAAGCATAATGTGGGTTGCTCTAATGATAAGTTAATACGTTAATACATAATTTCAGCTCATTTATCCCATTTAATGTGTTCAGGTATTTATTTCACATTTTAGGAAACTTATTCGCAGGTGCAAAATTTAAGATGAGTTTAAAAAAATAAAATGTTTCCCGAAAGTTCTGTAAAGTGAACATGAGACGTTTTGGAATTGGCAACTCACATCATTGTCCTTTTCTGTTGCCTAGGCATTTCGTTCCTGGTTTTCCACAATCGCTTTTCCTTCTAGGAGGTATGTTAGTTAAATGGACACTTACACTGTTTTGTCTTTTCTCTCGTTTCTTATCTATGTTGAGGTACTCCATTAAAAAAAAAATCCCTTCATGATTTTTTTTCCTGCTGTCGATATATTTTTCGAAATTTCATATCATCATCATCATAGGTATTCTGCCTTTATTGGCAGGTCACTTGCCGCAGCTGAGAAGCTTCCATGCTCCACGGTCCTCCGCTAACTTCTTTGTCTTCGCGTATGATCTTTCTGTTTTTATATCATCGATTAATTGTAGTCTCCTTCGCCCCCTCCCTCTCTTTCCCGCCACCATACCCTCTAGGACGTCCCTCATGATACAATCTCTTCTTAGGCAATGTCCCAACCAGTGTCTCTTCCTCTTCCTAATAATATATAAAAGTGTTCTTTTCTCACCCACCATTTCTAACACTTTCTCATTTCATATCAATAGTCTCATTTATGTACAATACCTGCTTTGCCTATATTATCCTAGATCTAATGATCTTGTGAACTCAGCGTGAAGGATATTGTATTATCTAAATTGATTGGCCGTAAGTTACTTCACAAAAATAGGTATGAAATGAATGCTAGTGTCAAGTGATTTATGGCCCACGTTGTACATAACTCATGAAATTGTCTTACCATCGAATTAAATTTCTAATTCCTGCTTGCGTTCGTAAACTTGAACATTTTAACCGTATTACAGAGGTTGTTCAGTCTACATTTGGCCAATTTCGACTTACCTAAAAATTTAGAAGAATCCATGGCGCCAGGTCCGTAAGTGCTCGATGTGTTTCCCTTGGTTCCTAACAATAGCCCGACAGCGTAATTTCCACTATAATAGGCTTCTCTGAAGAACTGGGAGTGGAATCTTGTCCCATTCCCTTTGCACAGCTATCCAAAGTCCTTCCACAGTTGTCACACGCCGTTTTTCCAAAGCCCGCTTCAACAATCCAAATCCACATTAGTCCATAGGACTTGCATCTGGAGATTTAACAGGTACCTCATTGAAAGGTATCACCTGTATACCACTTGCCTGTATACCCTGTAGAATGTGAGGGACGATCGTGAGGTATGTGATGAGGCCTTGTCCATGTGAATGCGCACCAGATTGGCGTTATTTCCGTACATTGTTGGAATCTCATGCTCGTAGATCGGCCGCATGATCTGCTCCTGAAAGTAGTACGAATTTATTTTGCAGTTCTTCGTCACCCTACTAATCTTCAGTTTACCTCGGTAACAGTAGCCAGTAACGACCATGAACCCTTCTGGGAAGGATTCTTTACAGACACGGACCCACCTTTTGAAGTTCTTGGCGCCTTTCTCTCGGTACATGATAGCTCTTGGTTTGGCGCAGTCGGAAAGGTAAATCCATGCTTCATCGAGCGTTACGACGTACATCCATCTTTGTTTTGCCAGATGTCGTTTGTACAGCTTCCGGGCGTTACACTTTCGTTCCTTTTGGTGGGCATCCGTGAGAAGATGGCCGCGAGCTTTCTTGACTTTTTCCAGCTTGAGTTGATGGTATAACGTCCGGTTCACAGTCCCCAAAGACACATCAAGACGATTAGACATACAGCTTTGTGTTGGCGGATTTTCTTGCATTGCCATTTTGCGAAGTTTCCTCTGCATGGTGGAGGTGGCCTTGGTGCATTCCCGCTTCCTAGGCAACTTCGTTAGTGATCCAAATGGTGGAGCTTCGTTGCCTTTGTACTTTTTAATAACATTTTTTTCCCACTTAAACTGATGCTGCAACCATTCTTCTTGCACTGTTTTCTAATGACAGAAACAATAAAGTGGGGTCATAAAGAGCCGCAACATAATCTTCCCAAAACCGACTTAGTTTGGGCGGCATTTTGGTCATAGAGCGGAAACCCACACTTGGAAACAAATTTAACACAACACAAAACACTGGTCCTCTTTTGTGCGTTGTCGTCTTCCGCGTGGAAAAACAACTCCGTTCCCAGAAAGCCACTGCACAACACTGCGGGACGCCACGAGCCAGGTCGGGTGAGTCCATTCTGCCCGGGAGGGGGAAGGAACGAAATCGGCCAAACGTAGGCTGAACAACCTCTGTATTTATATTACACCTTTTCTTCCGAGCGATAAAAGAAAGGAGTTGAGTTGAGTTGAGTTTAGTTTAGCGTCCCTTTCAACAGCGAGGCTATATGAGACGTGGACCTACTGATTAACGTGGAATCCGAACCACATGAGCTCCCGCCGGGAATCGAACCCGGGTCTCCCAGATAAAAGAAAGGAAAGTTCGGTGATCGTGAAAAAAATCAAAATTTCAACGATTTACACATTTCATGACCCGTAGATACCGAAAAAGTATTTTTTTCAAAATAGGTCCATCCTGGTGTACTCACCTAGAGACCATACCGTTTAATCTATCTCAACTAAAGTTTTGGTGTGATTTTCCAGGAAGGTTTTTCGAATTTTCTTCCTAGCCCTAAAAATAAGGATCAAAATATTGCAATTTTCTCAAACTGCTCTATTTTGTTTATATTTCATAAATCACTGAAAAAAAAAAACTTTGTATGGTATGTCATTTCTCTGGAAAAAATCGAGAAGAGTTGGTTTATTCCTGGGGGAAGGGGTAATTTTTCGGACGATTTTCTTAAAAACAACTGGAACGATTTTGTTCATATTTCATTAATAACCTGACAATGTGGCATGAAAAAATGTACAAGGGGTAGCTTATTCTTGGAGGGGTTTTTTTTTTCGGACGACTTTCTCAAACACGAGAAAGACGAATTCCTTCACATTTCATCAATAACCTGACAATATAATTAATTTGTCCTGAAGGATATACAAAGGAAAGTTTATTCTTAGAAGTATAAGATTTTTTTGTAACAGCAATAAAGCAGGCGATTTTCTTCATATTTTATAAATAAATATTTCATTAATAACACGACAATATGACAAAACTCATTTGTCCTGGAAAAATGTACGAAGGGTAATTTATTCCTGGGGCGATTTTTTCGAATGATTTTCTCAAAAACGACTTTTGTTCATACTTCATTAATAACATAATATTGGATAACTTATTAGTCCTGAAAGGAGGCACGGTGGCTCAGTGGTAGAACAATTACCTCTGGTGCATGGGGTCCCTGGTTCGATCCTCGGCCACGTAAGTTTGTGTAAATATCATGTTCATAGGTTTTCTCGGGTACTTCAATTTCCTCCCACTTCATCACATCTTAGTGCAAGATCTAGGCAAGAAAAAGGCCGCATCGGTTTGTGCATTCGTTGTCTGACCATGGTCACCATGGCAACAAAAAGATGACCGCGTTCGTATGCAAGGGACATCCTTCAAACTGTTTCAAGGGAAAGAAATTTTGTAAATTCGTTGTTGCGGAGAACTAAATATGGTGTTTTCGCTGATTCAACAACAAAAAAATGTTGAATGGAAGTCACCAGCATCTCCAAAAGAAAGAAGTTAGTTTACAAAAGTCGGAAGTGAAAACAATGCTGTTTTGTTTTTACGACAGCAAAGGAATTATTCACCACGAATTTCTTCCAGAGAAGCAGGCCGTCACTGCAAATTATTGTATGTGTGTTTTGAAACGTTAACGGAAAGAAATTCGATGTGTGCTACTTGAGTACACAACATCAGGCAGTTGGTTTCTACTTCATGACAATGCACCCACTCACCGAACAATAGCCGTATAGGAGTTTTTGGACTGAAAGCGCGTGTGCTCAATTACCCTCTTTAGTAGACCGATCGATCCTTTTGTAACTATCTTCTGTTTCCCAAACTGAAATTACCGTTGAAAGGGGCGACACTAGCGATATTCAAGACATCCAAAAGACTGTGACGTCAACTCTTCAGGACATACTGGAAACCGATATGCAGAGGTCGTTTCAGTCATTTCTTAATCGTGCCACCTGTTGTGTCGATTCACGAGGAATATCCTTTGAATAAACAAATAAATAAAATAGATACAATTCAGTTATCTCGTGTTTATTTCATTCAAAAATCAGTCTCATTATATAATTGTCGGACTGTGTAGTTCGAGATAGTTTAAGGTAGATTAGCCATATTGTGTACTTTGATAGAGGTCATCGTGCAGATACTTATGATTCATGTTCTTTGGGAACACTAACTGAGAGACTGTGTTAATAATAATATTGATTTCAAAAATACTATTGAGTGTAGAATATTAAATTGTGCACGTTGATAGTAATCATGTATGGGTTGCTCTCCCAAGAGAATCAACGTATGTTGTATATTCATAAGGAATGGTGGTCAAAAATCAATGTCAATGTTAGCATACGGTGTAATTACTTAGTAACAAAATTAGTCCGCGTTGAACTAAATTAGTCATATGCTCATAATGGAGACAATTTCAAAGAGATATAGATGCGACTGACAAATAGTGGTCGGAAAAACTATCCAAAACATTACTATTGATTTTCCTCAAGAGTATTTGTAGTAGTAGAACTAAACTTTTCACCCTGATAGTGTTATACGAGTATATATATATATATATATATATATATATATATATATATATATATATATATATATATATATATAAAGGCAAATTGTTTTAGTTAGTTCTGTCTCATACGGATTTTAATAAAAAAATATGACTTAATCATTCTCGTCTCTAGTGCTCTTAAAGAGCCCATTCGCTCGAACAGGGTTACCACAAAATTATGTAGCTGTCCAATATCTTGGCTGCTAGCTTTATTGAGTAAAATGACAGAGGAGAGTGCAATTGGAAGGAAAGTACGACAGCGATGTTGTCTCTCGCCAACGTTATTTAATATCTAGAAGAGGGAGTGAAGAAGAGCCTACGTAATGAATACGAAAATTTCGGTACAGTGATATGGTAGATGATGTGGCGCTTGTTACGCAATCTGAAAAGAAAATCGATAAGATGTTAGAAACCTTGAAGAAGGGCTGCGAATAATAATGGTATAAATGTTAAAAAAAAACAAAAACTATGGCAACTGGAACAAAACGGTCGGTCAGAAATAGAACTATACTAAAATTCACCTTTAGATCGGAACAAAGTGGAAGTGAAGTGCAGCGTTGTCGCTGTTTAACGTGAGGGAATGGTGTCGTCTGCTTCAGATCAAGCAGTTCCAATATCGCGCGCAGAACAGGTAGGAAAATAGAAGGAAGAGAAAAAAATAGTTCCATTATTTTGTTTTTAGATAATAAATAAAAAAAATATTATGAGGTCAAATAACATTAATTATGTTCACAGTATAACATTAGTTTCGTAGTAAGTTATCTAACGTGAGCTGTGAATTTCATAGTTTAATTGCATACTGTGAAAAAGTAAGGCAAATTCATGGAAATGAAATGAGAGAAATAAATTCGTCGAAGAACTTACCATGAATCTTGTAGAACACTAACTCCGAGGTCCTCTTCGTCTTCCATTCCTTAGTTCATTCCATTATCAATCCTCCTCCTCTTCAGAACTAGTAGACGTGTCAATCTCGAGATTTGTTAATATCTTGTGTATTAAAAAGTATGAAAGATCAATAATAACAGCACAAAAAAAAAAAATGTAATTTCTTAAGAGTAAGATTGTGTACGAACATTGAGAGGTACAATACATCAAACTAGATTTCGTATGTGGACCATGGGCTTTAGGAAGTGCAGGGAATCGTCGAGGCCTTTTGGTGACAAAGCTATTGCAAAATGCAACCTTGATTTCATGGAATGACTCCCGGATTATCTGTTCCGTGAGTTCCATTCTATCCGCGATAGTTATCTATTGAGTCTTCTGCTCACATTGACCCAAACTTTACAATTAGATACACGTCAGGTGTGTTTGGAGGCCACATGAGTCTTTGAATAGTTATATTCTTGCACCACGTATTAGCGATTTTTGTCCTAAGCATTAACGTCCTGGGAAACGAAGTAGTCCATAACTTCTTCAGGAAAGTTATCTTTAACTGTTGTAAGAATTTTACATACCAGAATTTGAAGATGTTTTTGTGCATCAAATGACTCTTCACATATATCCATTGTTCTGACGTCTTTGGCGGTGAAGCAAGCCCATACCATCATTCAGTAATTGAATATTTGCATCTCTTAAACAAAATCCGTATCAAGTTCCTCCCTCATTCGTATCCACAACTTCACATCACTATCGTTTCCCACTATTTTAAACTTTCTTCAACGGAGAAAACAACATGCTTCCAGTTGTCATAAGTCCAAGTAGCATATCGCCTCATAAACCTACGTGTTGAAGTCTTCTGTGTTTTTGTCAGTTTCGACTTTCCAGGCCGTTTTTCTTCATAATATCCTCTTCAACAGTTAAGACAATACAGTCGTACGAGTAACTGCAGTTCCAAAATCATCTCAAATTGTAGAAACGATTTTTGGGGAAGTCATTCGTTAATTCTACAATGCTATTGATTTTATATGGCGATCTGCTCTGGGTGATGCCTTCTTTTTTCTATCACACTATTGACGAAGGGATGATTTCTTATACTATTTTTGCTTGTGAATTACTCTTTCTGCCGTCGAATGGTAGATTTCGAGTATTCCAGCCGTCTCCCTTAGAGATGTAACTTAGCTGTGCGAAGCAAGAGTTATATCTTGTTCACGTGGCGACAAGTCACATTTCTTATCCATCATACTTGTTTACAGTCCACATATAGCAACAATTTCATACAAAATAATGCTGCACAACAACAATATTGCCACTTGACACTGTTCAAACAATGACAAAGCAGAGAACAATCACAAAATGCAAATTACCTGGGCATACACATCAGAAAATGCAATGCAGAATTCTCACTCCAATAACTTACGAGACGCTCTCAGCTGCCACCTGGAGAGAATATTACTGACACATAAATAATTAGTAAGCACCGTTTTACACCATAGGTATCATAAATAATGCAAATGAACTATCACACTCATGATTTCCTTCTATTCCTCTTCTAGCCGTCTGCAACTATGGTCTTCTGTGCAAATTACCTTGAGAATTGACATGTCGCTATTTTTTCTTTACAGAGTGTACAATAACAGAATTTGGGGCAAATTAGGCAATAAGGTTTCTTTGAAGTACTTCTCGTACGCAGCAGCGTCCAATTCGCCGTGGTAGTTACCTGATTTTATTTTATTTATTTTTTGTTGCCGTGGAACAATTAGGCCATTTTCGAACATTGCATGCATTATGATGCCTCTTCTTTCCGTCCCTGACGGCGGTTTTAGACCTGGAGTTAGCCCCAGCCCCTCCTTCCACGCTTGTTCGGCCGTTTTAATTGATGTGTCTTCCCAAGCTTTTGATTTGGTTATTCCGGCATTCGCCCACGATTCGTCTGTATAAACAATAGTTCTGCCGTCAGCTCTATAACTTCTAATTTGTCTCAGATACCTATGCCTCCATGCTATTATGTCTTCTCTATAAATCAACAACGATTTACGGCCACATTTTATAAATTTAAATCCCGTATCAATGATGAATCTTCGATGAGTAGAAATAGAAAACTTCGGTAGGTCGCTATTTTCATTTATAACGGGATGAATTTTGGCTAAAGTAGGCAGTTTGTTTTTTCTATACATGTTATGAATTTTGCACCGTATTGCTGCTTATGTAAAGGCATCGTATTTCTGTAGCCGAGTCACTTTCCTATCATTCGGTCTCTTCTTCCTAGTAGTGGACATTTGACTATTATTACTCATAAATTCCCGCTTCACGTTCATAATAGTGGAGGGAGAAGTGAGTGCGCTTCAGATGTTTTTCTCCAAGTCTCTCTAACAGTTTTCATCTCCCCCTTTTTCCCCTGATTACGAAAGTATGTATACGCATTTAACAACATTCTTTTCTCTCCTGTCGTGAGAGGTTTACCTTATTTCCGCTGTTGTTTGTAGCACTGGGGAGAATTTGAAGCCATTGCGATTTATTCGCAAATTGAAAATCAAGAATAACAACAACCACAAAACAAAATGTTAAAAACCGCCGCAAACTAATGTAAAAACAATGTACGTAAAAATACTTGGCACACCACCACGCGATACCTCCAGACACCAAAATGTCAAAGTGAATTGACAACCCGTGGCAACGTCTCCAATCATTATTGTCGGATTTCCGCAAAGACTGCATGAATGCATTGAGGTCAATGTTCAAAAGCCATATATCAAACAGCAACACGCGAAATCCGACAACATTGACATCCACCCCTACCAGGGTCTACCCCTCAGTCAATGAACGGTTACGTCCTTAGAACTTGGCCAAAAGGGATTCAATCAGAGATAGCTTTACTCGGACAGTGATGTATTTAGGTTGTGTTTCGGGAGCCTTTGCTAACTTTATTCCTTGAAATGTGAAAATTGTAAACCTCATGTTCATGCACTAATATGTTTCGAGAACTTGTGCTTAGCATAGTCCAGTATTGGGGGAGGGGCTGCTTTATCTTTCGCTTGTGAAATACACACCAGTAAAAAGATATGCGTATTTGTATATGTTATTTAATTATTAAGAGCTAAAACATTAAAACATTTCTTTTTATTCCACATATTTCTGAAAATAAAGTACAAATGTTGAAGACAGCCATAATCCTCCACAACATCGTTTTTCAACTTTATAAATATCTTAACCACCGCTTCTTCTTCTTCTTCTTCTTTTTTTTTTTTTTTTTTTTTTTTTTTTAAGTAATTATGCGAACGCCCTTGCTTATCCCCTCAATGTCGAAACATATTTGCGCCCATGGTACCATCTGAAGTCCGTTGACACCGGGAACGTTATACATTTGGCAAAAGTATTGGTGCCGTACGATCTTAATTGCTCTGCAACCAATGCTATTGAAGCTCTACAATAATAATAATAATAATAATAATAATAATAATAATAATAATAATATCCATAAGATTGATGAAACTCTCATGGCTGTTTCTGAGTGTATATATATTTTTTTTTTTTTTCAGTTGCAATTCACACTTTAGTTTGATATATTTGGGAGGAAGGAAAATTATCTTGATCTGCTAACTCAGGGCTAAGGAATTCAGTTGTAATTCAAACCGATTCCATTTAATCTGGAACAAAATGAAAGAAGTGTTTATCACATGACCAGCCCTTCTGTGTGATAATTATTTTCCAGTTACATCGTGGAGAATCCCTTTCAACTTAATAACTCGTATATTGTCTAAGAATCGAATGTCAAAGTGGTGCATTTTCCAGTTACATCGTGGAGAATCCCTTTCAACTTAATAACTCGTATATTGTCTAAGAATTGAATGTCAAAGTGGTGCAGAGATTATCACTGTTTCTATAGTAGACGTATGTGAATCAAGTTCCTCCGGAGTCGCACGGCATTTTGGCAAATGACATGACACGGGGTTGAGAAAACTGCACATCCGCTTCTACGTAAATTAAATATTAATGTTAAATAAGTTGTAGATATGTCGACAAAGCATAATCCAGATATAAAATAATGATTATTTCTTGTAACCACTGATATCGTTCAAAGCTTAAAGTAACACTGCTTATCATACTTGGTAAAAAGAAAACTACCGTAGCAGTTGTTTTGTTTATTCTTCTTTCAAATATTTACGCATAATTTTGCACATCTAAAGATCATTGTGACGAAATTGAAAAAAGCAAAATAAGCGGATGTTCTGTGGAACTAATGTAAAATCATACTACTGTACAAACAAAAAAATATGAATAGGATATCTTTGCCATCCGCCACATTTTATTTCTGCATACGCCTTGCTTGTTCTTCCTGCTGTAAAGATTTGAACATGCTCACACACTAGAATAAACAACATTTTCTACCTGACGTACTGGCAACCCTGCTGACGTCATTTCCGTTCTGATCCTAACTTGAATTTTAGTATAGGAAGGAAGAAAAAAGAACAGGTGACATGAAATGCGAACGTGATATAAAAGCAAGGATACGAAAAGGACAAATGTATCGTGTGGAGTATTGCACTCTATGAGGAAAGAACATAGATATTATGCAAAAGCAGTGAAAAAAGACTGGAAGCTTTCAAAATGTGGGTGTGTAGAAGAATGGAGAATTAGCTGGATCGGACGGAAAACGAAGAGGAATTGAAAATGGTGGAGAAAAGAACAATTTTAGATATAGGTAACATGAGGAAGAGAAACTGATTGAGATACTGACTGAGAAGGAATTGTATCATGAGGGACGTGCTAGAGGAAGGGTTTGATTTAGTTTAGAATCCCTTTCAGCAGCGAGGCTATATGAGACGTGAGGTCTGAACTACATGAACTACTGCCGGAAATCGAACCCAGGTATCTCACGCCAAAGGCATGTACGTTAACCGCTTAGCCACCTATTAGCTCACTGGATAGAGGCCACAGTCAGCGGAAGGGTTAAACAGAAAAATCATATGTAAAAACAAGATTTTGCGAAGACCTTGGTGCATGGAAGATTCTAATTGCAGTAAGTAACCTGCCAATAATGGCAAAATATCTATGGTGGTGTTGATGATGAAGTTCAAGAGTTATTCGTTTTTTCTTAATTATTATTATTTTTAAAAAGGAACAAGAATGTGATGACAATAAAAACAATTGTGACGAGGGGGCCAAATAAATTTACTGCTTTCAATTTAAAAGGCTTAGGCTATGGATCAGTGGTACAGCGTTCACTTCTGCAGCATGGGGTATCTGGTTTGATCCTGGCTCCCACTAAGTAACTTTAGGGGTAGACAAACACTGTGTGCTTATTTTTTCGGGGTTTTCTCGTTTCTCCCACTTTCTTCATTCCACCATTATCATCCATCTTATCACCGTCCAACCTCGGTGCATAATCCTGGGACATTAAAAATAAGTAAGACGTGCTGGTGGATGTGCGCCAAATGTTTTTTCTGTTTATTTTCCGCATTTTCAGTTTCCCAGAATTATTTTAATATGTACTTGGTTCTTGATAAATTCTCTGACGTCATTACCAGTATGTGTACAGAAAATGGAATTAAAATCAATATATGGGGAAAATAAATACGAAGCCATAAAAAAAAAAAAGGGGAGGCAGGGTTGGCAATACTCATGCGCAGGGGGATGCCCTGGTATTCTGTGCTTACTACTGCGATAAAATCGTCCGAGTGGAGTTCCTTCTGTACGTGGACTAAGGTAAAATGATTGCCGTAATACAAAATCCCGCCAGATATTAAGTGAGATGTCATACGATTGCATCTGACATCCATGGGGAATTGTGTGTCATTTACAGACTGACAGTAACCAGTGATGGGATTATCAGACAACGGTGCAGACAGTGTCAGAAGGGGCGTTCAAATGTTCATGATGACGAGCTTAGCGGAAGGCCTAGTGTTCAGACGGAGATCCGTAACACGTTAACGAGAAAGTGCGATCCAATCGAGGTTCACAATAACTGATTTCGCGAAAGAGTTTTTACAACTGTCTGCAAAACAAGTGCATCGAATTGTGACTGACACGCTGGGTTATCACAAACTGTGTGCGAGGTGGGTGGGAAAATACAGACAGGCGCTTACAAAGAGCAAAGGATGATAGCTGCGTTTTTTTTTTTTTTTTTTTCTCTCGCTAAGGTGGGAAGGACCTCGTCTGAACACACAGTGATGAATTATGAAACCTTGATATCGTACGCCACTGGGGAGTCGAAGCAGCGGTCAATGCAATGGTGAAACTCTGGTTCTCGTTAAAACGAAAAAATATGGACACCATCAGTTCACAGAATCACGGCTACCGTGGTATAGGACCAAAGTAGTATGATTCTTGTGGAATTCTTGGAACCAGGACGAACAATCACAGATATGTATTGCCAAATACTGAATAATCTGCGACGTGCCATCCAAAATCCGCAGACAAGAATGCTACGCTCTGGAATTATTCTGATCCTAACACCACCCACCCACTCACACAGAAGTGCTCGTAGTGTGAAGAGAATTCAAACATTTTGATGAGAACTTCAATCATCTCTCTTAAAACCCCGACCTTGCCCCCAGCGATTTCTTTCTTTTTCTTCACCTGAGAAAATGGCTTGCATTGAAGAGTTTCAACGATAGTGAAGTGCTCAAGACATCAGTTCTGGACTGGCTGCACTCAGAACTCAACATATGAACTTCCAATCTTTAAACAAAGGGTATACAAAAGCTTGTGTCATGCTACCAGCAATGCCTGGAAGTTCATGGTGAGTACGTCGAAAAATATCCGAGATATGTATACTTGTATATCAGTAACAGTCAACTTCTTCTATCATTTTCCTGTTTTTTATTTATTTATTTATTTTTGAAAAAAGATCGGCCTTTTTTATACACGACTCGTAAATAAAAATAAAATGTCATAATTCAATCTCTATGAAATTATATACTTACTTTTGCTTCCACGATGTATTCTGATTTATTTTCTTCAGTCGGATTTTTCTCCCCCTTTACGAATTTAAATCAAATTATTATACTGTTATTCCACTACCTAGAAGCTAAGTCAGTATCACCCAAATGATACTCTGGATATTATTGAAAGATATATTAACACAAATAACTTATATACCATTTTATTATGTAAAATTTCACAGGCCATTACACTCAATATCCAATCTCAATATGTTACACAATACACAATACAATTTATTAGTAATCGCGCAAATAGGGGTTTCAACAAAACATTTAAACTATCATTTCTAATTCCCTAGCATATTCAATAGCCTGTTCTGCAAGCTCATTGGACGGCAAAGTGTCATCAAGTTTCTTCTCTTCTACTCCAAAATGATAGAAGTTGTCGGGTTTAGCCACCCAGTTTCTCTGAAAAAAGAAGAAATGCAATTATTTGCAATAAGGAATAAATAAATAATAGGTACACTTCTGGTCACAGAAAGCTAGACTGTCTTCCAGAGACTAAGTTCGAAAAAATGACCTTAGATCCTTACAAATTACCTTTAGGTTTGGCTCTTTTCCCTACATTTTTGTCACAGTCAGGGGTGGAAACTGAACGATAATGTTGCAGTATGCATATGATAATTTCGTTTGTAGCCGAGCAAAATAGCTACAATACAGAAAATTACGGTAATTCTAAGTCGCAAATTTGATACATTATTTCGATTTTTAATGAATAACGATTAAATAAGCGATGGAAGTAGGGGAAATGTCTTAACTACAAACATACTACAATGATTAACCATCTACCTCACGCGATTTGCTATTCGTGTCACTCTGTTCCCTTAAAACCGGAATTTTGGATAATCCTCTGTTATGAGTCCGCTTAGACTTTCATTTTCGTAATTGAAGGAACTCACGAAATGCTATATTTACCCCACTCATTTACTAAAGCCCATATCTCTTTACTATACGCCTTTAATGAAAGTGGTGACTGAAACCTAGCTCGAGGTAGATACTAAGTATGTTCCAAAATTAGTTTAGAAGTTTTCAGTTATTTCTCCCTAATGCAAACACAAACAACAGACATTATTGCTTTCAATACGGCGGAAAAAATAAGAGAGAATGACTCTTTCTTCTTAAAACGGAATTTTTAAAAACGCTGGGAGTTATTTATAGGGTACTCTTTTCTGGGCAAAACATTTGAATCACCATCTCAATTCTACCTCCCTTAGTGTACGTATTTAAATAAAATCCTTTCTTATCCATTGCTCTCGTAATAAAAGGAGCTTTCTGACCAAGTTTCACGTTTCTACATATATTAACATGGCCCCAATTTTCAGTGAATCGCTTTCACTCTTCCATATAATCGTATGTATTGCCCCCCTTCCAAAAGCGGAATTTTCAGAAAAGCTGAAATACGTGTTTCCCTTATTTTTAATTAAGAGTTTCTATAACGAATTCTACCTTCAACTTAAGTGAATTCTTGCATTAGACATTTTTTTGATAAATAATGGGAAATCTTATCACCCTTTTCAGGAGCGGAATTTTCACAGCGGAATTTTAAGTTTTATTTTTATTTACGAATGTATACACCGATTTCCATATATTCAATTTAAGCAAATCCTCACAATGGCCAATTTCTCAATAAAAATAAAGTGAAATATGGATATTACAGTAACGACCACCTCTTCCCCGCAAAGGAGCGGAACTTTTCCAAAATGCTGAAACACATATGTCATTATTAAGAGTCTATATCAAATTTCACAACTCTTTAATTTAGCCAAATCCCCACATATGACACTTTGTGAATAAAAAAGGAAAATTTCAATATGATCGAAATTCCTTTCTTTTCCCCTTAGGAGGGGAATTTAAAAATGCTGGAAAGCATATTCTCCTATTATTAATTAAGAGTTTATAAACTGAATATTACACTTTCAACTTAATTTTACATTGAACACTTTCTCTATAAAGAAAGGGAGATTTTGGTCTTAATAGAATTTACCCCAGTTTTCTTCTTAAGTACAGAATTTTCGAAAGCGCTGAAATGCTTTTTCTCATTTTTATATGAGTTTATACATCGAATTTCGTATCTTCAATTTAAGTCAACCCTCACAGTGAACATTTCCTTAATAAAGAACGGGAAATTTGGATGTTATCAAGTCGGGCCAAGTTTTCCCTCTTAGTAGCGGTATTTTCGAAAAGCGCTGGTATGTGTGTTCCCTTATTTTTATATGAGTTTATAAAACGAATTTCTCATCTACAACTTAAGCAAAAACCCGCATTCGGCACTTTCTAAATAAATAAAGGAAATTGCAATATTATAAAAATTGGCCATTTATCACCCTTAGAAGCGAAATTTGCGAAAAGACTGAAACACGTATTCTCTTATTTCCACTTAGAGTTTATATACCGAATTTACATCTTCAACTTAAGTAAAGCTTCAAATTGGGACTTTCTCAATAAAGAAAGGAAAATTTGGACATTATAAAAATAACCAAACTTTTCCCCCTTGGAAGCAGAACTATCGAAACCGCTGGAACCGTATTTTTTTATTTTTGTTTTAGAGTTTATACACCGAATTTTACATCTTCAAGTTACGCAAATCCTCACATTCGACGCTTTATGAATAAATAAAGGGAAATTTCAATATGGTCATAATTTGCCCTATTTTTTACCTTAGAAATGGATATTCAGAGACGCTGAAATGCGTGTTACCTTATTTTTAATTAAAAGTTTATATACTGAATTTCAGATCTCCAACTTAAGCAAATTCTCACGTTTGGCACTTTCCGATTAAACAAAGGAAGACTTGAGTATTTTATAAATGCCCCCCTTCTCTCATTTGGAGCGAAAGTTTTGACTAAGTTACTACTCCATGCCGAACTTTAGGTCAAAGTCTATTTTTCCTTTACAATTATTTAAGAAAGAATAAATAACGCCAACGTTTCATTAGCAAACGTAAATAACAGGTTTTATATTTTAAAATTAACTAAAATATATTTAAAAAATTAACTAAAATATATATTTAAAAATTAACTAATTTAGTGACCATTTATTTTCTTACATAATGCAATACTGCACTACTGTTCGACATACTGAATAAATACTTCCTCGATTAATATGTTTCCATATTGCTTTGCGTTCAAGAACATACATTAGAGGAGGGGAAAAAGGAAAAAAGAAATGAATTTTTTTTTAGCCTCACGGTTATACCCTTTAGACTAACGGAAATGGATGATTAATTTCCTATATTACATAGCTGTGATGTATTTATAATGTTCCTGCATCCACACATTATATATGAAACATGAATGTTCTTTGCAATAAAATGCAGATTCAACTCTAGCAGATACGGCGTTCCGTGAAGGTAACCACCAAACCACGGCTTCGGAAGTTCTGTCTTTGTGTATCTAGCTTTCTTCGTGATCTTGTCCCTTATAGGCTTGAATCATCCCGTATCACTGTATATTAGATTGCACTGAGGGAAAATAAACTTCCCTGTACGCTTGGACTCAGTCTCTGGAAGGCAGTATAGCTTTTTGTGGTCAGAAGTGTACCAACCCTCTAAAGCTAAACTGAGCATTAAGGATGAGAATACGAATTGATATATCTCACTGAACAAAATGATAACGATGAGAGTAAATTATCATGCGTATATTTTTTCCTCATAAAAATTGGCGCTGTATAATATCCGCGCCATCTTTTTAGATGAAACTGTTATTGAAGCATACACTTGCCAAGTTTTTTTTATGATGACACTAGCAAAACTGTATGGTTAATTATGTATCCCAAAGCTTAATCTATTACACAGAATTCAACAATGCTACAAAGTTCTGTTTTGTCGTTTTCTTTCTTTGGAAAAAAAAAAAAAAAAAAAACTAGTGTCTTACAGGTTACGATTTTTAAAAATCCCTGACTTTCCATGATGCTTCGTAAGAATTCCATTACTACATGAAATCCTTATAAGTTGCCGTCCTCTTCTACAACCGACTCTCTTTCACCAATTTGACTTCTCTTCAGCTCTTTTTTTCTTTTGGTCCTGGTTTTGTTTTTATTTTCGTATGTACTGTCACTATTTTCTTTAGTTTCTTGAAAGGATTCCACAATTGCCTACAGAAAAGAGTACGTATCTTTATATAATATACTACAAATATGACCAAAACTTTCAAACAGAAAAAGGAAAAACAGTTTCCTTGAATTAAGAATAACAAAAACAAAGTTAGCGCAAAATCGTGACCTAAATACCGTCCTTCACGGACAGTTACTGATTTTCACGTCAAGGAAGCCCTTTTCTTCATCATCTCGTTCAGTTCGATATCAATGGCTAGCTCATTTTCTTTATTTTCAACGTATCCTCTGGTCCTCCAAGTCTCTCACTTGTGTATCCAACATTTTCTTCTCAGCTTCCTTTTTGTTGTCCTCACTTACCTCTTCTGCTGGTGCAAGTGCTCTTCGTAGCGTCTCTGGAGTCTTATGTAAAGTATCATCTTCTGGTGATTTGCACGTGTTCAGTACATCCTGCGTCTTGTATCTGGTTATGAATATGCCTTTCTGCTACAATAGTCTTGTCATGCATATTTTCATTAGGAGTGATTTATTGACGGAAAACCCTCTTTCGATCGTTGCATTTCCATGCGAGAATGACAGTACAAATTTTACTATCTTTCATAAATGTTTGTATTCTTCAGTGCTAGTGGTAACGTACTCTTGCTGTAAGCGGTAACGTCAAATCAAAACTTTGGAAGACAACTTGAAGTTCTGCTGAGTTTAGAGTACAGAAAGAGACGCATTCTTTCCCAGTTTTCAGCAAGCGTATCATCTATGGTGTCGGACATATGAAGTTCGTCTAAGCCATGATTCAGCATAAGTGTCGTGTGGTGTAACGTCATGCCAACACAGAACAAATTGCACGGGAAGCGCCATCTATAGGTCCTTGTAAAGTGTGTTTATCACAGTTTCTAGCCAGCTTGTTGTGGTGTAAGAGTGGGTGCAGAATGAAATGTGAAGAGTCAAAATACCTGAGCAAGGCGATAGGCAAGTTTTTCCAGAGCCAAAACGGCAATCGAAAAGCAACTTTAGAGCATTTCCGGAAGCAAGGTGTGTCTGATAGGACAACCCAGAGAGTCATAAAACGTTTCGTGGATACTGGAAGCACTGATCTAAATCCGTCATACCGACCGAAACCAAACATCAAGCGAGATGCAAGGCTCAAGAGACTATTGGTCCAAAATCCATCATGCTCAGAACGTGAGTTGGCAAAGTGCGTGGGAACGTCGCAATCTACAGTGAATCGAGCAAAAAAGAGACTTGGAATTGTCACTAGGAAGAAGCAGCATAAACCGAAGTATGTGAAAAATCAAGTGTAGCGAGTCAAAAGGGGCACAAGAAAACTCTACAAGATTAGTGTTCCTAGTGGCGGAGAACATTTTTTTGTAATGGTTGACGAAACATACGTGTTCGCGGATCCCAAAGAAACGGCTGGAACTGAGTACTATAGCTTAGTTCCAGAACATGCTATCCCATACGAAGCTCGAGTGCAACAAAAAACGAAATTTCCAGCTAAATACTTGGTTTAGCAAACCATTTCTGAAGACGGTGGTGTCCGAACCATTCATTACCGCCGGTACCATGAACCAGGATATATATAGAGAGAAGAGTGCATCAAGAAACGGCTGTTGCCATTTTTGGGGAAGAAGAGGACCATGGGTAATGTAGTATTTTGGCCAGACCTGGCAACTTCACATTATGCGGGTACAGTGACCAAGTTTTTAGAGGACAACAACATCAACTTCGTCCAAAAACATTAACCCCCCAAATGAGCCCCAAAATCGACCTATCGAAAGATATTGGGCGCTATGCAAGGCTGAATACAAGAAAAGGAAGACGCCTCCAAAGAATTTGAATGGTTTCAAGCGCGTGTGGGCAACCATTTCCAAGCGAGTGGCAGAAAAGTCCGGAAAAAGGCTGTTCATGAGGTTCCGAAGCAAGCTGGTGGAGACCTACAGGCATGGACCCATGTCAATCAAGTTGTAACATTTTCTTGCAGCGTCTTGT
The DNA here is from genome assembly GCF_964235325.1 of Thermobia domestica. Taxonomy (NCBI): domain Eukaryota; kingdom Metazoa; phylum Arthropoda; class Insecta; order Zygentoma; family Lepismatidae; genus Thermobia; species Thermobia domestica. The sequence continues at coordinate 179,535,453 of NC_137462.1, forward strand.
AGCTTCTGTTCGTGCAAGAAAGAATAAATAGTTTATCGTGAGTATGGCGCTTTCTATCTTGATTACAATTTCGCGACACTTATGCTGAATCACACCTTAGAAGACGGAAAAATCTTTTTGACCTACATGAGGTGAATGTTGAATTGTCTTAGCATCTAATGAAGGCAGATCTTTAACTACTCTGCACTCTAAAGGACTGCTCTCTTGAAGTTTGGTAACCATAGAAGTTAAGATCCACCGGCGGTCGTAAAAATTCGAGTTTCTGTTGTTCCGTAGTCTCTGTCTGTATTTGTGAGAGAAATTGCTAGACAGGAAGTCCATGTTAATATTTCTGCTCACGTCAAACAGGAAGTCCATGTTAATATTTCTGCTCACTATAAGATTTTCAGCTTCTGTCACATTGAATTATATGATCTTGTGAAAGTTTCCCTACAGCATCTTGGTCTTAAAGTCTCAAACCTACGCAAAAATCCAATGGCTATCATCTTGCAGAAAGTCAGTTTTCACTTTATAAATAGATTGCTTGCTACCTTCTTTAGGGTTTCTATAGGACTCAAGTTTGGCAGCTTTGCTTGTTGTAGAAATTTAACTATAGTCCTAAATTTCCAACGCCGCACAACTTCATAGGAAATTTTGTGAAACTTGTGACTTTACTGAACTTTCCACGATAAGCTGGAGAGTCACTCAATAAGTACTACAAGTGATGTAATAGGATACAAATATTATACTACACTGATTTATCGTGCCATCAACGATTGATAATGATTTTACATTAAAGATATTTCTGACATCTTCAAGTGTTGTCCATTTATCAAAAGAAATAGTCTGAAACTCCAAATTTTCCCTGATTTTCAATCGGTTTCCCTGACCATCTTTCATTTCCCTGACTTTCCAGTTTGTAGGAACTCTGAAAACCGCTCACTTAGTTTATACTTCTTGGAATATTTTTAAAGTACTGTTCTTTAATTTTAAAATAAACACAAGGCTTCCTTATGTAGCACATTAGCCTTCAACAGTATGTTGCAGGTGGTTATGATTATGTTCTGTTAAGACGCTGAATCAATCGTTTATAAACTGCTTGTCGCTACCTATTACCGTTCTTGTTCTATGGCGATCGATGTTGAAACCGGAAATGATTGATTTCTATCATTTCTGATTTAAAAATAAGAAGAAGAGTTAACGAACAATATGAACCCTGATTCTTGGGACGCTAAACCGACAGCAAAAAAGTCGTTTCTCGATATCTTTTACTGTTTTTGCTCTATGGAATCAACGTTGAAACCGAAAATAGTTGATTTGAATAGACGGTAACGGAAACGATAGAACCTCTCCTTGGGACGCTGAATGCAGGGCCGGCCTTAGGTGATGCGGGGCCTGATTGGGAACATTTTGCGGGGCCCCAGGTTTACGACTAACTTGCACCAAAGTCTGTAGAACCAATATATATATATATATAGGGATAAAAGTGGATATGAAAACGTAGGGGGACGCATGACGTCAATTCGTCCTCCTTGCCTATCTTTTCCCATTGTAATTTTTTAGAAAGTGGGGGACGCCACATATATTTTCTGGAACCTTTTATTAGTTAAAATACAACAGAGGCTTAGTTCGAGGTTACAATGGCAGATAAATGGTTTGAATAGCTTTCTCAACTTGGATACATTTTTGAATATAAATCATTGTTTAGTTAAGGACAGTAACTATCTATAAACTGGAACATATTTAACATTTTTTTTAAAACAAAGATAAACAGCAAATTCTGAACAGTTAGTTATAAAAGGAAAACTTCTTCTAATAATTTTCCAGGAGGTAATGTACCTAAAATGGAAGCCACATTTCCTCGCTGAACTGCTATGCTGATACGTTGCATCAGAAAAGTAGTAACCCGCTTGTCACCAGTAAGGTGTGCAATATGTTGGCCTACTTCTTTGATGAAATTGAGCCCTTTGAGGCCCCAAATGCCGCTCGATTCAATGGCTACGGGCACGAACATGTAGGTTAGACCAGTCAGATATGCAGTCTTGGACATCAGATTCTATGTGAGGCTCATTCAGTTGGTTGAGGAGTATCTCAATGGTATGACGGGAGCCACAGAACGATGCTAAAAATGAAGGATACGCCAAATCGACAGCCCGACGAATACCAAGACCTCCAGAATCAACTGGAAGGGAGTCCTGTATCCATGCGTTGCTATTTAGGTTACAGTTGATTGATTGATTGATTGAAAGGGTTTATATGGGCGCGTCGACATCGAGGTCTTTTGCACCCTTCTCTAACAGGAAAAATGAAGTACCCAAGAACAAAAAAGCATAGGATCACAGATATAATAAAGTAAAAGCAAAGTCTGGAGTACGTAAAAGGTGTTCGGTCATTTATGAATTAAAATGTCATAGCATTCAAGAAATGTGCAAACTCGATACACAAACACAAGGACGGGTTAGTACACAACAGCATGTTAATCTCTGCCGGGGCAGCTCGGCAATAGGTGCACACACGTGGGGCAGCCCATAATTAGTAATAGTCTGGTCTGTTAAGGATAGGATCGTGACAGACCGGACACAAGTATGAAACTTGGCAGACTGAAAGTACTTCGGTATTCAATTTGTTTTAGGGTCGGGTGCCAAAATTTTCTGGCCACCATTTTGAAATATGCCGCCATATTGGATTTTATGTAATGTTCTCTTAAAAGATCATTATCTCGGTAACTAATGGCCCGATTTTGATGATTCTTTTTCTAAATTATAAGTTAAGCCCGAATGCAATCGATTATAACAGTAATGAAGACAAGGAAATATGATAAAAACGAGAAAATTAGAAATATTTAAGATTTTCTGAAACATATTTACATATGAATGAGTTTTTCTCCAAATTGGCCCATTTTATGAAAGCATGTACCCTATAACATTTGAAAGAGCATAAAAAGAGCTTTAATTTGATGTATAATACGTTAAAGTGCGATGAGAAATAGTCGAAATATAAGTTTTGAAAACAAACCCAGCGCAGATAGGAAGACTGCGTAACCGGTCAACTTTGTGAAATTTAGCGATGTTTGGCAGAAATTTTTTATCATTAAATTATCTAGTTTTTATTCTTGGAGTGATTACTTAATAATAACTACGTTTAATCATTACTTAGTATTGTTATGGGAGTTTTCATTGCAGCAGTTCTATGTAGACAAGAACAGCTAGTTCTTTTTTTTTTTAAATATAATATTGGTTATTGTAAATGTAACTGTGAACACATTAAAAGTGTAGTGTGCCTTTTAAGTTGAAAAATATCATTCCTTGCAGTATTGGAAATGATGTGTTTATTAAGTGTTTTCTACGCGATTCGTTTTCAGAATTCCTGAGGATCTATAAAGATTTCGATAACTTAGAAGATGTCTATGAAACTTGTCACTGGAAAAGAATAATTAGTAAACACACTAATTGACAATGCAGCGAAGTGGCACAAACAATGCAAACAATGCAGATTGAAGTTTGTTTCCTCAAAACTAAAAAGAGAAATCGCAAAATAATAGAAAACAAAGTAAACAGAAATCAACAGAAAATAATGAACCAAAGCGTAAGAGGAGAAATGAAAGTAGAGGAAACGTAATTACACCGGCATATATTTTTGGTAATTCTGGAAAAGGGGTTAGAAGAAACTGTCACATTTTACAAAAATCTTAAGGAAATGGCTTTATAATTATAGTATATATTTCTGCTTTCTAAGATTTCCGGAGGAGACTTGGTAGCAATGGAGGCTACATACCACATACAGTGCTTATGGATGTATAAAAATAGGTACAGAAGTTGCGAAAGGGAGCAACAGATCTTTAAATGAAACCGAAAGTCAAGATGATGATGTTTTAGTCTTGTGTATTTGATGAACTCATAGATTACTTGAAATGTAAAATAGAAAATGTTCGTTTCATTTTCAATTTGTCAGAGCTGCACAGTCTATATAAGTTGAGAGCGGTAGGTTTATCAAAAGCAATGAATAAAACAAGACTAAAAAACAAAATCCTCGTTCATTTTATTTCTGATTGTACTAAACAGTGATGGCAAAATGTTATTTGTATTTAAAGAAAGGACACTAGAAATTACTCGAGGATTTCATGTCTAAACGATCAAATGAAGAGGAGATTTTTGCCTTCTCAAGTCTTTAAGAAGAAATACGATAAACTGGGAGTGCCAAACATTTTCAGGATACTTTACAGAAAACTGTCAAGATGAAAGTGTTCCAGGAAATCTAAAGAATTTCGTTCAATTGCTACTGTATGGATTTAACATAGAAGAAATTTCTATAACATATTCTCAAACTGCTCTAACAATAAGTCAATTAATATATTTTAATTTTAAGAACAGAAGATTAGCACCACGAAAAAAAGGCACAACATACCTCATGAACCGCCGCTCCCACTGTATGTAGGTTTACAAGTACACACACTTACTTGCTAGAAAAAGAGTCAGTAATTTACATAACTTAGACATTTTTGTAACATATAATAGTGTGATCCAAATTGGAGATCAGATAATAGCAGTGTCATGCAGACGTTACAAATTAGAGGGTCTTGTGTGCCCCTTTCCATTAATGACTAATGTGTACACCATTGGTGCATTGGACAATTTAGACCACGACACATCATCAACTACTTCGACAGGATCTTTCCATGGAACAAGTATTAGCGTATTCCAATTGCCTTCCGATTCCAACCCTGGTTTATCCCCAATGCGAATTGAAGTTTCTTCATCAGTAGAAGATTACTTATTTCCAGATATTTATGTTATTGTGCCATTAGTATGAAACGTTCAATTTTCACGTCATAAAAATAAATGAGAAGATACCAAGCACAATCTTAGATTGGATTAAAAAAAAAAATGATGAGGATAGCGAATTTGTAATTACCTAATTTCTGTTAAAGCAACGAACGAGGATTGATATCTAATTTACATACGCAACGGAATTTCTAACGCAATAGCAGGTTCTTGTCAAGTGGTAGACCGTCAATGAGATCTTAGCGATTGTGCTATCTAGCACATGTTCGACATCAACTCGCGCTTTATGTTACTATTATCCTATAATCTAAGTACTTAATATGAATTACTGGTACGGAATCATACATTGAAGTTCAAGTTATCATTTATTGAAATAAAAAAAAATTTTAAGTACAGCTTAAGAAGAACGGTTATAAATTTTGAAATCTTGTTTCAAAATAAATTTGATTCTTTACATTGGTTTAGTATTACATTCGGTTAAACATTATTGCAATTGTACGTAGTTTACATGTTCGTAACTTACCGGTACAAATAAGAAAGAAGAAAGAAAACTTCTAAACATATAGATGATACATTATGATTAGCTCCTTAGGCAGGTTTACATAGAATATTACGTTTCAATGGAACAATCCTATTAATTCCAACTATTCATTGATCCCGTTCAAGACTCAGGAAAGTGTGAAGAATAAAAGAATTATGAAGAAAAATATGCTCCGTGCACTTCCGTCACGCACTGCATATGTGCCCATTTATGTCATCTCCCCTTCTATATACTACATTATTATTACAATTATTATTCCTCCTTAGGAATCATTTCATAAAATATATTCGTAGCATATCTTAAATTTGTTTCTATGACATTGGGTCACATTTTCTAACATAACAAAAACTACATTGACTTTCAATATAAATGAATATGATATATATACAAATGAATATGAAGAAAAGAAAAATACATCAATATTTAGCACTTTCCTGATTATACTGTAAACATGACATTTTATTCTATGGATCAATATATTTAAGGAAAAAGGAAGAAAAACGACAAGTCGAGCATAACTAACCTAACCTTGAAACTACATAAGGACATCACGTTCGAAATCTGTACCGAAAGCTAAGTTTATTTTACCGAATGCATGCATACTAAAAATTCAATAATGATATTAGTCTTAATAATTATATTAATGGAAGTATTACGATAATTCTGTTAAATGCGTGGCACAACACGAGATTTTATTTACACATGTTTGTCGTACTATTGATGTACCGAATAAAAATTTCACAAACTGTCATTAAGTTGCAAATAGTTTAGGTTTTATATCACCACTGGTACCCTTGCTGTCATCAATCTGAATGGTTCCCGGTTCAGGATAAATAAGTAAGGAAAGTTTTTACCTTATGACACGTAGGTTGTATCCTCCTCACTTCTCCGGATTCTGCCTTTTCGTTACGGAATGGAAACTGCACACTTCGAAGAAATGACGATTATATATCCAACTTTAAACCACCCGACACCTACTATTTTCAGCATCCATAGGCGGTTTCATCAGGCGACCGTTTACCAAAATTGTTAAAGATTAATTTAGCCTTCGGCATCCAATTCTTTTATTCCAATTATCTCTAGGTTGGATCAAAACACAAATTTTGATGAGGTTGAGTCCTAAAAGTACGTTTTACGTATTTAAAATTTTAAATTATCATGGATGACCGAAGGGGGTCGCCTATTTTGTAGCACAGTAAAAATGGCTGAGCAACATGCAATACCTGGCGACTACATAACTCAACTACACCATATTTTTTTTATATTGTAAAACTTAATATTTTGATGTTATTACTTCCCTGAAATTTAAGAACTTAGTGAAGTATTAATATATATAATATATTTAATGAGACACATAATTCATCAAACTAAGAACAGAATATTGATAATTCTCACCTAGTCGTGTCTGTCCATTCACTTGAAGAACACCAATCGGCATTCAGTGCATTTTCATGTCTTCTCACCCGATTATCGCCATCTTGGCTCTGTTTCCCAGCATGCTGCACAGCATGCTACACGCATAAGACAATTGAATGCAAAGGACCGATGATCGACACGACTAATTATGTTACGTCATGGGTGAGTGTTATGTAAATAAGCATTTTACTATTGCAGTGTTAATAGAATCTACCTAGCAAATTTAGAAGAATCCGATATATTATTAAATCATTTGTAATTGATATTAGTTATACGTAAATATAGTGGACAGTCATAGAATAACCTCACCATCCGGTGACTTGTATTAACAGTAAAGAAACATTTGAACAACTAACATTAATAGCTAACACGTGAAAACAAATAAAACATGTATACGAGCTAATGGCATGACTATACCAAATGGGGACCATTTAGCAAAACAACAGCACAACAAATAACAATGTAAAATACCGGTAAAACAATAACAATGTAAAGTACCGGTAAAAGGGTACGTTACAAGTATCATCATGTGATTTTGACAAACTGCAAGTTCCTATTACTGTTCAAGAAACAATACGGTCAGGGCTCGAAGAAGCAGTTTAGACAGAGAGGCGGTGGATTGAAAGAAATTCTCTGCTAGGTGAAAATAAATGCTTGTGGGCAGAGTATAATTTGATTCAATAAGGAAGTGTACGTTCTACTAAAGGCACCAACGTCATGTTGCCAATTTTTACTGAAAAGCGGCGTCTCTTTCAATGGTGAAGCATGATATGTCTATCATAAAGAAAATTACTGATCGATGTAATCCTAATAAAATACAGGTTATTTTCCTTGACCAACCTCTCTTTGCAATAACAAAACAAATAAAGTGGAGATGGCCCGATTCATACTGTGGAGAAGTTCTATCGTTATGTTTGGTGGAATACACATAGAAATGACCCTTTGAAGAGTGTTAGACCACATACGAAATGGTACTGGATGGACATCGTTCTTAGTTGAGGCCAGAGTAGCAGGTTCAGAGTCAGCTGATTTATTCCTGGACTGCTCACACCTAACCAGAACCAGAAGAGCACAGCAGAAACCAGCTGTAGTACTAGGTTTTCTTCAAATGGCAGGGTTTCATACAGAACAAGAATCCAGAAACTGTAAACAAGAATTCCAACAGTGGCGGGAAGGAATGATATAGAAAAGATCTATGTTTTCGTATTGGGATCTTGTACTGGAATTGGAACTTCTAATGTTGATATTTGTTAGAGCTCACCGACAAAGTAACTTCCTATTATATGCAACTGTGTTGGAGCGTCTTCTGCCTCTATCTGTGCATCTCAGGGACATGAAGAGTTTAAATAAAGGAAAGGCAGAATTTAAGAAGAACTGGGTGTTTTCAAAGACTAACCAGAAGTTTTGTTTCATGCCGTTCGACCAAAATAACAGAAGTGTTAGAGACTCCAGTGGAGCCGTTAACTAAAAATCCACGTGCTTTTCAACGGTGAATGCTCACTGCCACTGAGTTATGCAGACTCACAAAAGAATTTGAAGATGCTGCACACATTGAGGAAATAACGAAAATTATGTTGGAAGTGATGTAAGTTTTAAGAATCTTTGTCAAACATTGCATGACGCAATTTCTGCTGCAGAAAATTCTATTTGAGATACGTAACAGGTAATGAATCTATCATCACATGCATATGCCTTACAGGACCTTCAAAATATGTTGCAGTAATAAAAGTGATTGGTAAAAACCAATATGAAGATTTTGTTGACTCGGTGTTAGTAAAATAAAGCGAGTCAATTTAGTCTCCCATAGAAAGGAATAGTTTTTTGTTTTCTTGAGAAAACTTAAAGAAGGGTAGGAGATCATCTGAACAGAAGATAGATGAATTGGGAAATGATTACAGTTTGTTCAGTGGACTGTATATGTCATGCAAACCGCGTGAGGGTGATCTGCAACTCTTTTTCTCATGAAAATCGTAGTTGGCTATCATCATTGATCACGAGAAACTTTTACTGTCTTCAAACAAGTCTGAACTACTGAATATTTTCAAGTCCAGAAAACTTCGGCTGGGTGAAAGAAGGTGGATCGTGGAAGCCCTTATGGATGACCAAACCAAAAGTTTCTAAAAGTTCAAGAGAATTGCTAAACTATGGCTGCAAAGCTCTTCCTCTTTGCTCAAAACAGTGCGTATGTTCAACGAATGGTGTTCAGTATACAGATCTTTGCTGCTGTGGAAGCTCCTATGATGAACAGCAATGTGATTAAGAAGTATTTTTTCTTTGTGGAATAGGCGATTGGATGTTATCAATTTTTGTCACTTTGTTAGCAGTTGGAATATTCAGTTTTTCAGTAGCTATTTATTATGTTTGAAAGAGTTAAATTTAAAAATTGACATATATGCAAAAACGTATTTATGATGTGACTTTTTAGTATCTTACATAATATAATTTATATGAACAGTATAATGATCATTTAATAACAATAGTAATAATGTAAATAATATTGATTTAAATAACAATTCACAAAAGTGGAGAAAAATATTAATTTGCCAGGTTCCGAGCATGCTTGTGATCACATAACACCAAGTTTCGTCTAGTTGACTCTCTGCACACTCCTTGTATTCTATTGTATTGATTTCTTAATTTAACTATATTTCGGTTATTTTTCATCGCATTTTAACGTATTATACATCGAATTGAAGCTCTTTATATGCCCTTTGAAATGTTATAGGGTACATGCTTTCATAAAATGAACCATTTTGGAGAAAAATTCATTTATATGTAAATATGTTTTATAAAATCTTAAATATTTCTAATTTTCTCGTTTTTATCATATTACCTTCTCTTCATTACTGTTATAATCGATTGCATTCGGGCTTAACTTATAATTTAGAAAAAGAATCATCAAAATCGGACCATTAGTTACCGAGATAATGGTCTTTTAAAAGAACATTACATAAAAATCCAATATGGCGGCATATTTCAAAATGGTGGCCAGAAAATTTTGGCACCCGACCCTAAAACAAATTGAATAACGAAGTGCTTTCAGTCTGTCAAGTTTGATACTTGTGTCCGGTCTGTCACGATCCGAGCCATTTTAGTTGTTAAGAGACCAGACTATAATGAATATGACAGTGCAGTAAAGAAGATAAAAGCAAGGAAATGCTATGACAAGCATAAAACCACCATGAAAAACACAAACGGTAGATAAAAGCAGAAATAAATTAATTAAAAGAAATGTGAGAAATGCACTCACAGATCACGCAAGACGTGCAAAAGCTGCAAGTAGGTGAAAACTTGCTGGATCATCTGGACATCGTCTCCAAGCAAGGTAGACAGATCAGCTGGTAAGCCAAGGCGGGCTCGCTCAGGAGCAAGAGGAACACATTCCACAAGAAGGTGGCGGATGGTCAGGAATGCACCACACTGGGTGCAGGAAGGCGGGTTCTGACGACGTAACAGGTAGCTATGGGTCAGATGGCTGTGCCCGATACGTAATCGTGCCAATCGTCGTTCTTCCAGTCTTGAAGGACGAGAACTCGTGGCCCAAACACCAAGTCGCGGCTTGACAGCATGCAATTTATTCTGAAGGTGCTCATCCCAGTTTGTCTGCCAGCGCTGAAGGAGAAGACGGTTGATTACAGGGCGAATATCAGAGCTGGGGAGAGGTGACGGATACTCAGGTCCTGTAAGGGCAGCTTCTTTGGCAACACGGTCAGCACGCTCGTTCCCTGGAATACCAGCATGGCCAGGCACCCAACAAAATTGGACATCGCAACCTGCAAGTCGTAAGGAATGGCAAGAGAGTAGAATTTGCTGAACTATAGGGTGCACAGTTGACACATCCGTGAGACTATGTAAAGCGCTGCTGGAGTCAGAGCAGAGGAGAACATGTCGGAGATGGCGTCGACGAATATAATGCAGAATCTCCAGAATAGCAACCAATTCAGCAGTGAACACAGTGGAAGTAGGATGGAGCCTCAAGCCAGCGCTATGATCATCCGTGACGAAGGCACAGCCAACAGAATCTTCATGCTTCGAACCATCCGTGTAGAAGACAGCGTAGGTATGGTACGCATCCAGAAAAGAGAAGAACTCCTGACAAAATTGTTGATTGCTGGTAACAGACTTCTTAAATTGCGTTAGATGAAAGCTGACAACTGGTGGAAGAACTGTCCATGGAGGAATGGGCAGGAGGCCCAATGGATAGATGGCAGGGACATCGAGTCCAAGAGAAGCCCCAAGGTCTATAGCACGAATGCCAAAAGGTCGGGTAGCAGTAGGTCGTGCTTAATATCTGTCATAGCGAGCACCAGCCTCAAGGGCAAAGGCCGAAGGATGGTCAGGTACGGCACGGATATGAATGCAATAGCGCAGGAGCAGGCAGTCCCGACGGTGGGAAAGAGATGGTTCATGAGCCTCGACATAGAGACTAGGAATAGGGCTAGTTCGGAAAGCTCCAAGCGCCAAACGAAGGCCGAGATGATGAACAGAATCCAGATGACGTAGGATGGAAGGTCGAGCAGAACCATATGCAACACAGCCATAATCCAATTGGGAGCGGATGAGGCTACGATATAGACGCAACATCACCACACGGTCAGCACCCCACGAAAGATGGGACACCAAACGTAGTAAGTTCATGGAGCGGAGACAGAGGTACTTCAGGTCTCGAACGTGAACAGCCCAGGTAAGTCGTCGGTCAAACTCCAAGCCCAGAAAACGAACATGATCCACATAGGACAATCGAGAACAGCCAAGGAACAGCTCAGGATCATAGGCACAGTGACGATTAGGTTACAGTTGAGTAACGATTCCAATCCACATTTCAAAACGGTGTCAAACTTCTCTAGTAAATCGACTTCACGCCATGAAGTAGAACAGCGTAAAAAATAGATTATTCTTGGTATGGAGAACGACGTACAAAGGAGATAAAAAGCTGAATGTGCTGAGGCTAGGGCTAGACGTGACAAGAAAAATCTAACTTTTTAGTTTTCTCGACTAACAAATTACGTGTTGTCTTTTCTGGAAGTGGGGGACGGCGTCCCTTCACGTCCCCCCCCCCCCTCTCTCTCTCTCTCTCTCTCTCTCTCTATATATATATATATATATATATATATATATATATATATATAATAGGGCTGGATTTAGGGGGTTGCACCGGTGCTTCGTTGTGTATATATACACTATCTAAAATGAGAAGCTAGGACTGAAAATAGCAACAGTTCTCCAAACTTCCTGCCATTATTTTTCCATTTGGAGCTTAAGAGAAAGCAGAGCTTTGCAAAAGCAATAGTTTAAGTCACTTTTCTTAACGTTGAAGGAAAAGGATTCAGCAAGCAAAACAATATAACTTTTGTCAAATAGGGGAAGAAAACAGAAGCCAGGAGAAAAGAACATTTTTTCCTGCATATCACTTGAAACCCTCTTTAAAATACTACCTCCTCCCCTGTTCTATGTATCAGCGTTGTCAGGGATAAACAATATCGTCGCATGTTACTTTGTAGACTTTCAGTGTGATTGATTATTTTGGTAGTTATTGGTGCATTCCCCTCAGAAAATCCTGGATCCGACTCTCTCTCTCTCTCTCTCTCTCTCTCTCTCTCTCTCTCTCTCTCTCTCTATATATATATATATATATATATATATATATATATATATATATATATATATATATATATATATATATAGATAGATATATATATATATATATATAGATAGATAGATAGATAGATAGATAGATATAGATAAATAAATAGAGATAGATATACATATAGATTTACGCCCTCCCTTCTGGTCTAGTGGTTATATCCACTTTCCTTTATAACGTTTTTCCATCTGGAAAATATTCTGGAGAAAACGCTCACCCTGTTCATTGCTTATAGCAGCTAATTTTTTAGAGAAATATCTCAAATGGAAATGCACACAATAATGAATTTTAAAACACATATGTCATCCTTGTGACTTGCAATTTTCAAGAAGATTCTGTACCAGTATTTAATAGTTTTCTTCTCTTACAAGTAAACCTATCGATGTCGAAATCTAGTCTCTTGACCAAACTTGGCAGAGAATTGTGGAATATCAAGAAACGAGCAAAATTTAAAGTGCTTCCGTCCATAAAGACTTCTGCTGTGGCAAAAACCTGATTGATCAGAATAAGCTACAACAATGTGTTTCAAGTTCGAATATTTCATTTTATTTGTAAAACGGATAAAGGGATGAAAAACAAGAACATATTAACCGACAACGGGAGGAAGTAGACATCTATTTGAGGATATGCTTATCATGGCCACCATCTTGAAGTTGGCCATCTTGTATCTCGCTCAGGGAAGGCCTTTTGACTTCTGAACAAAATTTCGAAAATGATAGCCATGCAAATGTTGAGATGGGGAGTTGTCAATATCTGTTGCTCTTAACGAAGCATCTCCAAATCGACAAACTTTTGAAACTCTAAGTTTATTTTACTTGATTACAGTAATTTAATTTTAAAAATTAAAGTGAAATGGATACGGCCTCTTCGGTTACGATCTGAGTTAAATTTAATGTATTTTAAAATTTGTTTGAATACAATTAATTTTCACGCGGTATATGCGTATATAACACGAAAGGTAACTATATTCGAAATCTAAACTGTAATCGAAAGTCATTAGGATTATGATCATGATCAACATATTTTTTCTTCAGAACTCTCACTGACAATCACAGCAGCGTATACATATGCTCGTTGCATTGTAACAGTAAAAATGAAATGAAATCTTTAAGTGTTACGTCCCACGGTTATGCCGGTTAGGCTAAAGGAGACGATGATGATGAGAGATGAGTGAAACGGTGGAATGAAGAAAGTGGGAGGAAACGGGAGAACCCCGAGAAAACCCATGAGCACGGTGTTTGTCCACCACAAAGTCCACACGGCGCGAACCAGGGACCCCAAGCACCGGAGGTGAACGCTCTACCACTGAGCCACCGCGTTCCCCTGCATTGTAACAATCATTATCAATCCATTCTGTCGTATTAACTTTAGATGGAGCTATATTTTTAAAAATTTGGTAATAGTCCTAATGCAAAGTAGAGTTTTGATTAGTTACTTGTGTTCAGAGATGCACCGACGAAGGTGGTCCGAGAGTCTGGATGTCAACCAATCACCCTAAAATTTACGGTATTAGTGTTAAAGTTATGGTAATAGGGCATAAATAAGACCTTTGTATGGCCTATAACCGTACCTTTTACAGTAATACCGTAAATTTTAGGATAATCGGTTGGCAGCCAGAATTGAAGGTAATCGTTGAGTAGACGTGACTGTAATTGTTTACAGTGCAGAACTGTTAATTTTTTAAGAAAATTAGCACAATTCCGGGGGGGATGGGGGGTGGAAGTACATAAAATTATTGGACTTTGTAGGCTACTCTGAAAACTCTTCGGACCCAAAATAGTAACTTGGGTGCGCCACTTTTTGTGTTTACATTGTGTTATTTATGTCTAATTTCGAATGTCTATGATGGAAAGAGACATGAAAGGACTTAATTGTTTTATACCTAAGGGGCCCTAAAAAGAATTTTTGCGGCAGAAGGTTAAGAACGTTTTACTGGGGGGACTTGATTTTGAAGTTCCGTCACTGGATCGAAGACGGATTAAATATCGATTAAGACACACTTTTGTCATTTGTTGTGTATTAAACAACTTCAGCTAAAATTAATGAAGAATTATTTGAGATCAACTATATCTTAAGAACGATTAAATGAACTAGCTTTCATGGCCATTGCAAACGATATGGTTGTTGTAATAAGAGATTTTGCTAAATTGAAAGCCAGAAAAGTGTATTTATATCACGAACTTTTCAATAACAAAACAAAAACAAAAACAGAAATTAAGCTAATTACCATAATCGTATCAAAATACTATGTGATACGCGGGGACCATACTTTTAATGAAGCGTAAGAACATACCTCTTTGTCAAAATCAAACCTATGTTAATGTTAGACTTGAAGCTCATAGTTTTATTCTGTTTAGACTTTATGTTTCAATTTTACTTGTCAAAATACATCTTAGGTATATATCTTAGTAGTTACGTATGCTCATTTAATAAAAAAGGCTATTAAATATTAAAATTGAAATTTTATTCAGTATTCATCCACAGTCAATTAGTTACAATTTCGCCATTTTTCGTTAACATTCTCAGGGAGACTAAAGATATTGAAGAAATTTGCAGTTGTAACAATTATTTGAAGAATTTTTGTCCATTACAACTTTTTTTTTTTTTTTTACACACAATCATTTGGGTGGAGGTGTCTAAATATTGTTTGCGTACACTTAAGAAATATCTAGAACCGGCCCTGATCTAGCTCAATTTCTTTAAGTAGGTTGATTTATTTGATACCACCTCGGTATTCACGGTAGTATCACATGACATAATCAGTAAGAACGTCAGGAACTTTTAGTTAGTGGGGTGTTCACAATAAAAGAGGGCATGCATCCAGAATAATGATATATTTTTACATAAACTCAAAAAAACAATATTTTTACGCCCAGGGGTGTGTGTAAGGAAATTTGGGAAAGACTTGAGGGTGTTGGGGTTTACAAAATACTCCCTGAATATAATATATATTTTTACAACAGAAGTTGTAAACGTAAAAAAACTACTGCAGCATTATATTCAGAAAATGTTTGCTTATGCTCGGAAATTTAATATCAACTTTTTACTTGTAGGTCATATCCTCTCTTGTGGAGCCCATGGATGTACCTATATTGCAATATGTTCTTGTGTATATTTGTATTTGACAACCGAGAGTAGCAAAGCCATCTTAAAAGTACCATAGCCACTTGGCCGGGGGCCTCGCGAGCAGAGTGGCATATATTAATTACATATATTAGGAGCAAAATTTAGTCATACGGACCACAACACACTTGTTTCCTCTGGGGTCTAATACACATATGCTGTTAAAACAGCACTGGAGAGTAGATTAGACTGGCACTAGCACTAGCACGGGGCCTTCTTATACGCGGGAACCAGCAATCGATCCAATCGGCTTAAGGTCGGCCCTGGCTGAATGGACTGTAAAAATCGCTTCTCGATATATGTTACCGTTTTTGCTCTATTGGAATCAGTATTGAAGCCGGAATAGTTGTAAATTTCAACTAGCCTACTTCCAGTTTCGGTAGTGTTGTGGGTAGTGATGATATGTTCTCTTGATCGACTGCAAAAAACTGCTTGTTGCTATCTGTTACCATTTTTGTTGTGTCGATAAACGTTGAAACAAGAAGAAGTTAATTTCACCCTTCCGGTTCAAATAAAGGGTTAACGGTTGAGATGTAACCTATTATTGGGATGCTGAATCGATTGAAAAAAGAAAGACTCGATGTTCCTTACAGTTTTTGCTCTGATAACTGTCAACAGATCGACAAAGCCGTTCTGTAAGACTTCGAAAACTTATGCATACCATAATTTGAAAGTCTAAAAAATTGAACTATTGCACACTTACTCTTGTACCAAACTCAGCCATTTTCTGTGGTGATGGTAAATTAAGCATACGCTGAGCCTCTCTGACAGATATCTTCTCATATGCTTTCTCCATACACGCTGCGATTTCATTTCTTACGGTGTCTAGTAAAATATCCATGAAGAAATTGTAACTAGGTGCTGGTACATTTCCTTTAGCCAGAAAGATCTGAAAGAGAATACAGTGCATGTAATAATCAGTAGCATAAAATCTATACTTAAGAGAGTTGCATAGTGATTTTTTGTATTGTTAAATGAACTTTAACATCCTATACTAAATGCCTCTAAATTAAAGGAGACAGTTGGTAATTATAAACAAAAGATAATAAATAAATAAATAAATAAATAAATAAATAAATAAAAATAATGAAATGACGAGGGTGGACGAAAACGAAAAAACTTCACAAAAACTCAAGGACAGGTACACATCACTATCAATTTAATGGAAGCACGTCAGGCGTCTGGATTGGCAAATCAGGTGGCGACCGCAGCGTCAGGCTGTTGGTAGTGATTAAGGCAAACTTCATACTACGTGAGAAACCGTTGTATGCAGCGAAACGAACAGACTGTGACAATGTAAAATGGGTGACTTCTCTGATTTTCTGAGGACTAATTGTTGGCGTTCGGTTATATGATGCGAGCGTGATGAAAGTGGCAAGTGTGTTGGATATATCGCGAGGGACAATGCCTAAGATGACGATAGCCTACAAAATTCACGTTAGAACCATATCAGTGAAGAACAACAATGATTGGAAGAAGAGTTAATGACAGGTTCTTTTGAGCAATGAAATGGAATGTCACTCAGAATCGTCTTACAACTGGCGGTGCAAGTGATGAAGAACCCGAGCAGTACGTCCAAAAGCCTGTCAACAACCATAGTTCACCGCGAGTAACATGACATCAACATTCGAGGTTGGGTTGTCCGGGCAATACTACTCATAAGGGACCCTAACGCTTTAACACGGTGCCAATGCTTCCGTGATCACACAATACGGACCTGATGATTCAAAACGTGTGATATGGACAGATGAGTCGTCGTTTGCCTCATTTCAAGATACGGGCCGTATTTATTTGTGGCGAATACTCAAAGAAGCGTATGATCCGCAGTGTCTCCACTCAACCGTGAAACATGATAGCGCTCTTTGATGTTTTGAACTGCAATATTTTCGTTTTGAATGGGTCCTGTGCTGAGCATATCGGTCCTGACACTGTCAGTGATTTTGTCGCCGTTTTAGAGGTATGTTCATTCTATGGAACAGATGCTGCTGGGCAGTGACGCCATATTCCAGAATGATATTGCACCTATTCACATAGATGGAGCTCTTGGGTAAAATGAGCTGGATCTTTCCTCTGGCCCGCCCAATCCCCAGACCTAAGCATAATTGAACATATGTGCTCCGTTTTGGAAAGACGAATCCGGCGCAGATTTCATCTTCATCCTCTCTTATGAAACTGAGTGATGCACTCCAGGCGGAATGATGTAATATCCATTTGCACCATTCACGACCCCTACGACTCAATTTCACCTTGCATCAGAGCTATTCTGAGGGCAAAAGATGGTCCAACGCCATGTTAATCTGAACTTTAACTTTTGTATTTCTATCACAAACTCACATGGCCTACAGCGAACCAGATACACCGTACAAAAGATTAACGGTTTGCTAGGTCTACTTACTGACCCATCGTTATCCCCCTCTGGTGAACCGGATGTAATTTCAGTAAACTACAGCTTCAATTACATTTGTGAGCAAAGTTTCCTTTTACATAAATTGATACTCTGCTTGTTGTATTGTCATATTTCAGTACTCATTATCGATCAGTTAATTATAATTCGTGACCAATGAGTGAGGTAGCGCAACTAGAATATTATGACAATGTTCCCCTTTTTGATATCTGTTTCCATCCCTCTAAAGGTAACGAAAAAATCTTGGATAGTTCTCAGTGTCATTGCCTAATACTGAATCCTGTACTGTAGAAAATAAATTTTATATATGCAGCCAAATCCGAAGAATTACCTGACAAACTGGCCATTATAAAGATTTATTTACTAATATGCTTATAATTATTCAATTGTTAAGATTTTTGTTAATATGTAATTAAATGAACGAAAATTTACTACAGTAGTAGATATAGCTATCGTGTACAGTTCCGAGGGAAGAAGAAAAATTGGAAAAATTGATTCCCAAAGCAGCTCTGAAAACAGTTTCAAAAGTCCTTCAGAGCTGCTACGACTGACTAGCACGGTCTGAACCTTGGAAACGTAGCCAATACCATTTTCTATACATATTACATGCTTTAACTCTACAATTTGGTTTGGAGTGATTTTGTACAGGTATTAATTAGCCCGCGGCAGCAGCGGAAATTAGCAAATTTTAATAATATTTTTTTTTTCCTAGTTTATCAGCAGCATGGACCAAAATTTTGTGCAATAACAATTTGGTATACTTCCTGCCATCTAGGTCCAGAAAAAAAAAAAAATAGAAAACATGCGTTGTTCAACTGAAACACAAAATGGTGTTTAGAAACTTACACTATATGTACTGGACAAATATAGTATATCACGACAGTGTACTGCTGAGTCTACAGATAAGCACCACCACCATTCATGCATTTGTCTCAATGTTGAACAAGTCATTTATATTACAGTTTTATATCAAAAACACCATTCGAAACTTCCCTGAAATACTGAAAAAACAATTTTAAAAAAATCTGGCAATAAGGAAACTCAGCTCTACATGCTATATTGACCTCTTAGGAAGTAATCAATATATTATTTGTTCTCCTTTCTTCTATAATATTCGAATCTCCTAATTCAGAAGAATTCTATAAGAAACAACAACTATACGTGAAACTTAAGAAATCCATTTGTGACATTTCTACCTGATTCTAAGAGTAAAGACCAACTGCATACTGCAATCAGATTAATATCTCCAAAATCAGAACTTTTAATTATTTGAATATACCAACCTTATTATAGCTTCCTTCCATCAGGTACTGTTCCAACGATAGAGGATGGCGAATGTATACATTTGTCTGAATTTGATCTGATGGTAGTAGTTCCAACTCTGTGTGAAATTCTGCCACTCGGTTTTGTGATAATAAAAAGAGAAGGTTGAGACCCAACAGTTGGTACATATATGCTGATTCAGGTAAACCCCTGATGGAATATAAAAATCGAAAACAACGATTCTTAATTAAGTCAGTTACTAGTAGGAATATTTATCTTCACATGCACACATAATCACAACAAATACAATACGTAGCAAATACAAGTTAACCAAAAAAGTTTTTACTGTTCTAGAGCAGTGTAATCAAACAGTAACAGTAAACAGTATGTACCTTT
This sequence comes from Thermobia domestica, assembly GCF_964235325.1. Lineage (NCBI taxonomy): Eukaryota > Metazoa > Arthropoda > Insecta > Zygentoma > Lepismatidae > Thermobia > Thermobia domestica. The sequence goes on from NC_137462.1 coordinate 179,555,000, forward strand.
AGGTTTCAAAGTAATCTCCATCTGCATCCAACATTATTTGCCAACGTTTCTACACCTGCAAAATACCCTGGTGATAAAACTCTGTGGTCGTGGCTGCAAAGAAGTCCGTGAATACGTTCTGCAAGTCTCCTTCATTTGCGAAGGATCTCCCATGGAGGTAACTATCGAGAGAATGAAACAGGTGGTAATCATTGGCGCAAGGTCCAGTAAATATGGTGCATGGCACAGTGTCTTCCAGCCAAGTTGCTGAAGGATCTCCCAGGTCCTCTTTGTCACATGTGACTTGATATTGCCGTGCAGGAAGCACACCCTTGTGATTCACCAATGCCTACCCCTTCTGCCTCAATGCACAATACACCCTTTGCAACTACTCGAGTGGAGTCCAGCAACAAAGCGGAAGGAGCTCATTATGCACCACTTGCCGACAATTCCGCCATACAAAGAGCATAACCTTTGGTGGATGCAGAAGTGGTCTTGAAGTGTGAGGAACAGGGTCATGTGGCGACAACTAATGCCAAGCCAAGTGAGCTACTCGTTATTGCTTGTTGGTTGTCGACAATATGCCTGGTATCCACTTGCTTAACTTCTATGACTTTCCTATACCATGCAGGTGCAAACTATTTCAGCGGAAACAAGGAACTTATCTGCAAGTTTATCACATGTTAGACTACTGTCCTCGAAGGCTGCTTTCATGGCCTCGTCGTCAACACATGTGGTCGTCCACTACGAAGTTCATCCGAAAGGCCCACATCTCCCGAACGGAATTTTTGAAACCAATATCTGGCGGTGGGTTCGTTCACGGCACTTTCCTCAAATGCCTGGCATATGCGGCGACTTGATGCATCAGCTGACAGGTCCACTTTAAAGTCATATAACAAACACATGCGAATAAGCTGCTTCGATACCTCAATTTCTCTTCGGCATTGGACGACCTATGATTGCTCTGTGTGTGATTGTGTGTGTGTGTGTGTGCAACGTGTCTGTATTACTGATGGTTGATGGTCAGACTAATTTTCGAACGCTTGGCATGCAAGTGTCATTTCATATCCTTTCAGTAAGCGCATGATTAATGGGACGTCAAAAGAGTTTTATTTTATTTTATTTTATTATTATTATTATTTTTTTTTTTTTTTTTTTTTTTTTTGTTACCTTGTAGTGTAGGTATGTTTATGAATGTTGATCCAGTTGAATCCGCATAAAACTCATTAGCATAAATGGCCAAGTTAAAAAGTAATAACCTTGTATCAATTTTACACTTGTCAGACTTTCAGACAAGTATGTCCAATGTTCGAACTGCTCTACCACTTTGTTAACGCTCTGTCATCTGACATTAACTTTTTGCAGAAACCGGTTTTTGGTTATAATGCATTATTAATAAAACCTCAATGTAACGCATGACTATTGATGAATGAAACAGAGAGATTTACTCCATCTATTTCCTAAATTAATAGCTACTTTTTACTGATCTAACACTAATCTTTGAATGTTCTGAGCTCCATTCCAGGAACTAGTCATCCAGTGGGCTGTTATTTAGTTGGTTACATAAGTATCAATGAATCTGCATTTTAAACGCCATGGTTTCCTTATTTCCGTATAAACAAACACACAGACAAATCGGATGTAAGTCTAGGTTTCACAGTATCATTAAGTATTCTGCCTGTTGGCATCCTGGAACTAACAGGAGATCCTTCCCCCCTCCCGCTTACATTATTGTCTGTAAATGTTTCTTCCACGTTTCTCTAGCTTCCTTCTTTAACTCCCAATATATATTTTTTTGTATTTTTCGAATCACTGGTAAGTTGTGTTATTCTTCCTACTCTTCGCCTTCCTTTCATCTTTCCTTCTACGACGATATGAAGGAGGCAATTTCTTCCGAAAGATGTATCCAATCCAGTTGGCAAGATATGTCCTACGAAGGATGATGTTTAAGACTATCCATTTCTCTCCTACTCATTTTAAACCACCTTCATCCGTTTAGTTTATCTTTTTCGCCTTCCTGCAACACCACACTTCAAAGCTCTCTAAATATTTCTTCCCTGACTTCCATAATGTCCGAGTCTCCGAACAATCCCATGCCCTATACATAGGACTTGACGAGCTTCTTCCTTAGTCCAATGTTAAGCCTGCTAGTTAAAAGTAATCTTTTCTTGTTGAATGGCTCTTTTGCTAATGCAATTTTTGACCTGTTCTCTCTGGTGCAGTAAGCGTCTCTCGTCAAAATATTTCCCAGATATTTGAAAAACTATTTCCCTCTTCAAGTTCTCTTTGCTCTACTTTGATGTGTAAGAGCGTATATCCAGGGGATATTCTCATAACTTTCCACTTCTTGATGTTGATTTCTGTTCCATATTTTTCCTTGTGTCAGCTTTTGTATCCATCAAATCCTGCAGTACTTCCTCGATTCTAGCTATACCAACTGTATCGTCAGCATACTTTATCTTGTTAATGATCTGTTCCCAAATCTTGATATCTCTAACTTCCATTAATACCTCCTTCATTAAGCATTCACTGTAAACGTTGAATGATTGGAGTGACATACAATGTCTGACTCCTCTCCCAATCTTCGTTGGTTTCTGCTTGGTTCAGGTGCAACTTCACTGTTTGTTCTGTATACAGGTTGTAAGTATGTCGACGATCCCTCTGGTTAATAGTAACTTTTTTTTGGTTTTCTATATTCTCCGAATGACTATCACTTCGAATAAATTATCCTCCCACAAAATTAATTTATTTCATCTCATTTTAATCTCCTAAGAATAACAGGATCTCTACTGAGAACTGAACCCTAATTTGGGCACCAAAGTAAACACTAAATATTCTGAAACTTTTTGAAAAAAAAAAAAAAAAAAAAAAAAAAAAATGATTAATTCTACTAAATAAATTACACATACCAGTCGACATGTGTCAACTTTACAATATGAAATATTTCTCCAAAAATATAAAGAGCAATATATATGTACCAAAATCGTCGGAATAAACTAGTCTCATAATCCAGGTTGGGGTTCGATCCTATTGCAAATCATACTAACTGCTAACTTTCTTCTGAAGCGAAACGTTATCTTATTAGACATTGATCAAATTCCTTCTATATATCACTTAAATGAACATGTGCACTTTGAGGAAAATCAGACAGGTGTGAGAGAAGTTGGGACATCTTTATATTTAAATTCCAAATAATAAGAAACGTCAATTGCATACTTACTTGTAATCCAAATAATAACATTTCAGTTGAGCCATATACCGTTCAAAAGCTGGAATATCACTGTTTGCAATACTGCACTGAGCACCAATTTCTAATATATCCCCTGAAAAAATTAAGTCGATGGCTTAATATAGTCATTTTAGTTTAATACGACATACAAAAATATGAGTTCAGAACGCGAAAGATTAAGAGATATTTCCAACTAATTTAGAATGTTAATACATGCATTCAATATTAGCCTAAAAGATTTATTTTATCAATTATTGCAGCCAAATTAACTGCTACGAGGTTCTATTTAATTACTATTCCTAAGAATAAGTATAAATGTTTACCCTGATGCAACTACAAAAATCAAATAAGGAACACTATGAAATTCCATACAATATGATCTGTACAGTAAGTGAAATGGTTTCAATTGACACCAACTAGTCTCAGCTTTCCATTAAATTTAGACACCGTAAACTGGGGCTACTTGTAAAACTGACATTTTTTGTGTTATATGGTATAATAATCACAAAACTATGACAGATAACGTCGTTTTCTTCTAGGCCAATGAAAAGTAGGCACCTGAAAGAAACAATATGGTTGGTCATAAGTGCTGTGTCTTATTTATAGACTGGTCTAAAAATTCTCACAGCAATTTATACTTTTTTTTTTTTTTTTTTTTTATTTTCTGTAAATTGTCCCTGTGTTTCTGTAATCAAAAATGATTTTTACTTGGTTGAGCTAAATATCATTGCTTTCAGAAGTTTCCTAAAGAGACGGATTAGTTTTACATTTCCATTGTCCTCCTTTCTGTGAAAAGCTGTGGCCATTTTTTTTTTTTTTTTTTTTTTATTTCCTTCCGCTTTTCTACTAGAAATGATGTTATTGATCAGGAGATAGACAACGATGACATTATTGAAGTTTTGCCTGAACCTACCTACAACCGCAGAGAACAAGTTGTTTTTCCACATGACTTTGAAGCAAAGTATTTCAATATGTGAATGAGCAACATTCCTGGAAACAAAAATTTAATATATAGTACAATACATGAGATCTATTTACTTACTTGCAAGCAACAAATGTTCTTGACTCGCTTGAGTATTAGATGTAGGAAGAAACATTAGATTTGTCAATCCAACCTGAAAATCAATAAGAAAATTACAAGCTCAGTAAATACAACATGTTTTAAGACCATAGGATCAAATTTACGAAAAAAAAAAGGAAAAAAAAAAAAAAAGAAACAAACAAACATTCTATAGAAAGTTGTTTAGTTTATCAGACCAAGTTAGGAACAACACTGTCATCTCGTAAATAAAGCTAAAATGACAGGTCTACTGTTAAGTTGTAGGTGAGTGAATGTCATCAAATGATGGCTAAATTAAGCTGTTCCTGGGAAGTGTATTCCATGGCCCTCTTCCATACTAGTTTTTCCTACATACGCATTGTAAAACAGTGTCGGAAGAATAGATTCACTCTCGTTATAATAGTAGTATTTTACATTATGTTCGTGTAATGTGAATAATGTACCAGCTGGGAAAAAAAAAAACAATCAAATTGATCACGTGTTAGTAGATGGGAGATAGTTTAGCATAATCAGGGTGTCTACTAAAATTCCAAAATGAAATATCATGACTTTTTCGTCACCTTTTCTTTACCAAACCATAAAATTTCGTAACACTCTCAAGAGCGAATTTGGGATACGAATCAGGCCGAATTTTCATGCATGCGATAAAAGCGTGCTTTGCTTGCGATTTACTAGCGTTTAAAGCCGACCATAGACATTTTTGGCGGTGAATTGTGACGTTTAATAGAACCAAGTTTTTCAGTCAGTATTTATGTGTACAGATATATATATATATATATATATATATATATATATATATAAATTTAAAAAAAAAACTCGTGACCCAGAAGCTAAATTTCGTTACATTCGTGACCGATAGACACCCTGAGAATTGATGTTTGGTCGTTTAGAGAAGATGACTGTGATACTGATCACTACCTGGTTGCAGCGATAACAAGAGAGAGATTATCGCTGAGTATATGAGATATTCAACATCTAAAAACGGAGAGGTTTAATTTAAAGAAATTAAAGGAGAACCAAGCGAGAGAAACGTAGTGCCACACGAGCTGGCCCCAGCTCAGAGCCCGAGGAGATTGGATGTGTGCCGAAACTGCTGTTAAAGCTGCGTGATGTGCGTTTCCTGAAACGGACTATAATATCCGAGTAAAAATTGATGTCTTTCCGAAATCTGAATGTGCAAAACTAGTGGCTGACCAAGGGCTAACTACCAGAATCGGGCGTCAAACAGGTCGGTTTGAGCACAACACCAGGTTCTGTGTGTGGTGGAACTATGGGAAGTAATTCACTTCCGAGTTCTTTTCCAACGGTCGCACCATCAACGCCGACCTTCATTCCGAACAGTTAGAGTGGCTGTATGCTGCACCATGCCAAAAGCGTTCTGCATTGGTGAACCGAAATCGCGCCCAGCTGAAAGAGGATAATGAAAGATCACACTTGGATCGAAAACGCCACAAAAAATTCAGAAACTTCATAACGTCGAACTGATGCCATACCCGGCATATAGTCCTGACCTTATTCCTTTAGATTACTAATCTGTTTCAATCCAAAATAAATGAAATCTTTGAGTTTTACGTTCCACGTTATGCCGGCTAGGCTAAAGGAGACGGTGATTATGAAAAATGAATGAAACGGTGGAATGAAGAAAGTGGGAGGAAACGGGAATAACCCGAGAAAACCCACGAGCACGGTGTTTACCCACCACAAAATCTATACGGCGCGAGCTGGGATCGAACCAGACCCCAAGCATCGGAGGTGAACGCTCAACCACTGAGCCACCGCGCCCCCTATTTTCAGTCCATAGCGCACATTCTGAAATCACAATGTTTCACCAATAAGCGGAGGGTGAAAACAGCAGTGACATAGGCCTACTTTTGCTTCTATGGGCAAGACGTACTGCCGAAGTCGAACTGAGTAACTGGCAGGAAGGTGACTGCAGGGAGTCCAAACGAGGGTTATACTTCGAATCTTAATCGTATAGAACATTTAAGGGATGTTATGGAACAAGCTCTTTGCACCATGACTCCTGCACCAACATCTGTGGGCGCATTGCGGGATACCATGAAAAATATATGGCGTTAGGTCTCCGTGGAAACATATCAGCAACTACCAGAGTACATGTAATGCAGTATCCAGGCTATCCTCTGGACAAAAGGTGGACCAACAAAGTATTAGGTAGGTGGTTGCAATTCAGTGAGCACTCAGTGTAGTTCCTAAGCATTTTCCCCAACCGATCACGTATCTCCCATTGTTTTCGAACTATGGAGTTTTAAAATTTATCTTCCGCTATTTTCGGGAGCTTATAACTTCGGAAGAACGCATTTTTGCCATATCATCATTAGACTTTTTTTGCTCCTTTCGACATCTCCTACAAGACAGTCATTTCCATAGTCGCCCTTAACCCGGTATATATACAGATTGAACCACTGGAAGTTATTTCTCCTTGTAACTTCTGAACTAATTGACAGAAATAGATGAAATTTTGTACCAAGCAAATACAACAAGGGAGAAAAGGTTTGCCATATTCGGTAATATCACCAGATTAACAGTGTTGCCATTTCAATATAAAGTTTCATTTTTCAAACAGCACTACAACAGGTTATTACATATTTTAAATCTACATGTAAAACGAGTCATTAGAAGACCACACTTTTTATTTAGTGTTGCCAACTGAAGGTGCTATATTATCACAAATATCCAAATTTCGGAGGGCTTTAAAACAGTAATAAAGCAACTGAAATGAACGAGGTGGTGCATATCTAAAGTAACTTACAAGGAGACTTACGGAAGTGTCACTCACCGATTTGAATGATACTTTACACATTTGTAGAACATGGAAAAATAATCGACACGTATTTTTTTACGTATTGTGCAGTTGTGCTTAACTTAAAAGCATTCTCTCTTTCTCTATGGCCATTGACTTCTGTTCTTATCCAATTCAATCCAGTTTCTACTCTGTATTCCTATTTCTACTCTGTATTCCATCTTAATATTGTCCTCCGATCTGGCCCTAGTTTTCCTAATGGACGTTTCCCGATTGGATTTCCAGTTAAAACTTTGAAAGCGTTCCTACTTTCTTCCATTCTGGCTACATGACCTGCCCACCTGAGCCTCCTAGACTTTATGACTCTAACGATGTTTGGTAAACCGTATAAATTATGTAGTTCCTCGTTATGAAGTTTCCGCCATTCCCCATTCCCGTTCCTCTTGGGTCCAAATATCTGTCTCAGAATTTTATTCTAAAATAATTTCAGTCTGCGTTCTTCTCTCAGCGTAAGCGACCATGTTTCACAACCATAAAGCATAACAGGCATAATTATAAATTTATATATTTTAAGCTTTAAATTCCTTGACAGAATTCGCGACGACAAAATATTTGGAACTGAATAATAACAAGAATTTCCTGATTTTAGTCGACATTTAATTTGTTTGTGGGTATGATTTTGGTCTGGTAATACTGATCCAAGATATTTGAAAGTATCCACTGTGTCGAAAGTATTAATTAACATTTTAACGCATTCATAATTTGCCGTATTACGATCCTTGTGAACTTCCTTGTATTTAGATTTCTCTGCATTTACTCGTGTCCCTACAAGCGTTTAATAAGGCCTCTGCATTTCTTTCGATTGTTCTCCTATCAGATTTACATCATCAGCATACACCATCACCTGGTGAATACCATTCAACTCTAGGACCTGGTTCCTATCTTTGATTTTGCTTATAGCGTACTCCGTAACAAAGCTGAATAATAACGGCGATAACTCATATCCTTTGTTTCAGACCAATCTCGACGTGGAAGCTCGCATTTTTCTACTCGGACTTGATTCTGGGATTCATTTAAACACTTAATAAATCTAGCTTTTTCGGTATTCCAAATTCTGTAAGAATGTTGTACAATGTTTCCCTCCTAACCGAGTTGTAAGCCTTTCTAAAATCAATCGAGTTGATGTACTGGGTAATATATTCCCATTTCTTTTCGATTATTTGTCGAATGGTAAATATCTGGTCGATTTCGACTAAATCCACACTGATAATCTCCAATAATTTCTTCTGCGTATGGGATCAATCTTATTAATAGAATGTTAGAGAAATGTCTCGATAATTATTACAATCAACCTTGTCGTCTTTCTTGTGAATTGGAACAGTGATTGATTCTTCCACTCTTTTTAAATGTATTCCATAGTTTTCTTTTTTTTTTTCTTTTTAAAAAAAAATCGTAACAATACGTTGAGTTTTCTTGTTAAAAATTCAGAAATCTTCAGGACTGGGTAAACCGTGATGGTGGTTATATATTCCACAGCCTAGGAAACTATACGCTCAGATGAACCCTCTATTACGTATATGATCCATGAACAGAAAATTCGATACTTTCCCAATACTGAACAAGCTTAAGGAACAGTCAGTGCATTACAGAATTTGGAGCTTTACCGATTTTGCAGATCCGAAGCACCTGATAGGTGGTAACAGATTATTATGTATGTGATTAATAAGTGAAAAATTTTAAGAATGTACAGAACCACCCGAAACGAAGCTCTTGATATGCAGATTTCTCTCATGTTTTTCTTTAATTTGCTTCAAAAAGAGGGTGTGAGATATTTTGAAGTAAAAATATTACATACAATTTTGCTAGTTATTTGTGTATCATTTTTTAAAGTACTTATTGTATATAAGAGGTTAAAATATTATTACATATATTGATTAATCCTTTGAAATTCATAATGTAAATATGTTAACAATTTAAGAAAAAAATTGAAATTCATGGCTTATTTTCGAGGTTTTATATTATTATCTGCATCAACCACTAATGAAATGAGTTTTTTTGTTGTAGAGAAGCGAAATAAAGTTCGCTTTATCAGTATAAGCAAAATTTTCAAAAAAGCCCAAAATTTCCCAAGCAAAAAACCGAAACAAAAAATCGAGTTTATTTTTCAAAAAAGCCGTTTTTTTTCGAGCCTTTGCATCTCTATTTTCCAGTATAAAGCACAGGTTGGTTATGTATTTGCCTGTTTAGTAAAAAAAAAGCCAGCCTTTCAAAAAAAAAAAAAAAAAAAAAATCGTCAATTTCTGTTATTATTAGAAATTCTGGTTACTGAATCATTGTATTTATATTCCCTTATGTGCGCTTCCGGTAAGTACATAAATATAGTCTCAACAGCATTTCGCATTTTTCACTTCTACAACATGTACTTTTGTTCTATTCTTAAATGAAACAAATCAATTACCGTATCTTTCCCTTAATTCAACTAATTTCTTCTGTAAATCTTTTATTTTATAAATACTTCTGACTTCTTCAACTAAACATTCCCCAAGTATTTTGTACAACAGTTTTTATGGCATTCGTCCGGACGCTTAATTATTCCCGTAAGGGGCCAAATCCGATCGCACGCATATTATCAATCTGTACGCAATTACTAGGGCAAACACCAAGGAAATAAGGATTAAGAACGTCTGGTACTGATGTAGTTTGGGAACACAACATTTTGGAAGATTTACTGGTAAAATACAATACTTTGCATGAAAAGATATATTTAGAAGGAACAAGTTTCTACAGGCGATAGAATTAAATACAAAATAATACAGCTATATTTTAGGTTTACAAGTGTAGGGTTATTAGCATGCCCGTATTTAGGTAAGAGCTGTTCTGTGCTCGAGCACAGGGCGGCAAAATTTTGGATTTTTTATAGATTTACAATAAAATAATATTTACAACTAGCAACACACAGTCCTGCGCAAGCGCGAGAAAATGTGTTAATCCGCTCTAAATACAATAATTACTAATTAACTAGCTTATCAGTTTTAGAGAGTCATCCTCTCCCACTCCCACAAGGGGTGAAGATGAGTTGAACATCATGAAAAGTGATACCGTTAAACTCAGTGACCTCGAAAATGAATTCAACACTAATATTTGTCGCTTTCGACTACTTTTAAAATCTCACCCCCTCCCCGGGAAGTGGAGTATGACCTTGAATTTGAATTGGAGTAAAACTGTCGCTATTCATCTCAGCAATCCCAAAAACTATGAATTTAACTCTAATATTCTTGGGAGGCGGCAAATTATTTAGAGGATAGGGGGTGCACAATATATAAATATGGGCCTGGTTATTAGTGTAAGATCATTACAAGTGCTTTACGATGGATAAAATAAGTGAATGGATATAAAAGATGACTCTATTAAATGCTTTTTCCACCGGTGATGTATTTCTGCACAGTATACAGAATCTGTATTATATATCTACACGCGAAGAATTACTATGAAACCACGACTATGCCGGCTAGGCTAAAGGAGACGGTGATAATGAGAAATGAATGAAATGGTGGAATGAAGAAAGTGGGAGGAAACAGAACGTCAAGGAAACCCACACACACGGTTTGTCCATACAAAGTTCACTTGGCACGAGCTGGGATCGAATCAGGGACCCCATGCACCAGAGGTAAAGGCTTTACCACTGAGCCACCGCGGCTCCATGCGGAAAATTACTAGAATGAAACCATGGCAAATGCTATTGAAACTCTTATCATTGCCAAAATCTATTTTTTACTACTCTCGCTTACGCGTATACTCATATCGCTGACGTGCCTGTTTCCTTCGTGCGTATTCCCAATAGCGCGGGCTCACCAGCTTAACTCTACCCTGACTCGGTTAGAAATCATTCATGCTTTATAGAGGCCACCTAGTACAGGTTAGTATGTATTTTTTCACTATACTTTTTATGCCACGCATCCGGAAGCCGTATTTATACGCAAATCCTAAAAGAATTGTAATTTTTGAACAATTACTTCTGGTGGCATCTTTGAAGTTCATCTACGCAAAGTGAGATATTTTCATGTCACCGAGTGCAAATCTTTTAGGAAATTAATGAAAGAATTATATTTTTTCAATGAATTTTTCGAATAGTGTGCAAAAAGAAAACCTGCACGAAATGTCTTAGGAAATAATCTACAGTGCAAAAGGTAAACTTTTTTTTTTTATTCTTATTTGACAGTGTATTGTAAATCTACATGGCAATCTCTTTCTTAAAGAAAAATTTATCTTAATGCAGAGTACTGAATTTTCCTGTGATTTCTGCAAACTGGGTAAGAATAAATTTAACCTGCACTAACCTTGTACTGTTTAAGGTACAAATACTGATAATTCACTTCATGGCATATCATTTAATTTGATTTGATTTGTAGATTAGCGTTTCATTCAGCAGCAGGGCTATACGAGAAGTAGATTTACAACATAATGTGGGAATCGAACCTGTCCCCCCTACTTAATGGCACACCAGTTTGTATGCATATTATTAATCTACACGAAACTATTTAGGCATGTACCAAAAAGGTGAAAGTCCAGAATGTCCCAAAGGATCATTTATAACATGAACACAGAAACAAAATATTGTTATAAACATATTTTTTTTAATGAGTTACCGTATATCATGCACGAATGAATTATATTTTACCTTCAATTCTGATAGAATTTTCCAGCATTTAGAAACGTCTGAATTTCGCTTTTTCCATTCTGTATTTAATTCCTCATATAATGTTCTGACGTTCTTAAAAGCTCCCATATCTTTCATGTTGATAGTCGGAAACTCCCTAATCCTCTAGCACAAACTGTTATACATCAAATTATGCGCAATTTAATTATATACAGAACGGTTCCTTCTCGAGTTCACTTTACCACCATATATTTGTCATTCACCTAAGCTACACACAGACTACATTTGTCGGTGTTCTTCTTTTCTTCGTTCTTCAAGACTCAAAATTCAAAACAATAAAAAGTACGATCTGAACTTGAGAGAAATGTCGAAAAAATCACTAAAACTGTTTTGTGTAATAATTGATTAAGAAAAAAATAACATTGGCACGAACGAACCGAATTTCCTGATTCCGAATAATTTATCACAAATGTGTTGCATGTCTTGTGTTACATGAATTGCTAACGAAAAAAAAAAAAAAAAAAACTAAATGATCTACAGTAAACCAATGTCTTTACTTGTTTTTAGTATTTGATATATGTTCAAGGATTTCTAAATGCACTGGAAGTAATAATTACTTACTCTGATTTTAATAATATCATGCAAAATGTAATGTATAATAAGATGTAAGGCATAATTATTAATATACTATATGTCATTTTCTAGGAGTGTTCCGGATTCCGGAATACTTAGGAATGAAAATCTTAATTTCGGAATCGGAATTAAAAATTTAGTTATTCCATAATTCCGAAATCTCTGAATTCCGTAATTTCGCAATCTCTGAATCCCGGAAGTTGACTCCGAAATTTCGAAATCTCAGAATTCCGGAATTCCGAAAGTTCACCCCGAAATATCGGAATTCTGGAACTTCAGTCCAATATTTCGGAATTTCTAAAATTCAGAATTCCGGAATCCTTCAACTAAAAATTTCGGAATTTCGAAAACTCGAAACTTCGGAATCTCGGAACTTCAGCTAGAAATTTCTGAATTCCAGAATATGAAAATTCGGTTCAGCACTTCTGAATCTTTGAAATTCGGAATGCCCAATAATAGTACATTGATGCAGCATATCGGAATGTCGGAATCCTGGTCCGCAAAATTGCAGAAGCGAATAACTTCGGATTTTGACATTTTAGAATTCCTTGATTTTATAACTATAAAAGTTCAGAATCTGGAATCTTCAAGTAAAATGATTATGAGATGTAATGATGAAACTTACTCCATTTTATTCATTGTTAGTGGCGGCAATACTGCGTCTTTCTGCAGAACAGAAAGTGCTGAACAGGACTCATTGAACAAAGTGTAAAAACTTCATTTACTGGTTCTTCATTTCATGTATTCTCGTTTAAAAGAAATAATTACATTGCAAGTTTTCAAAATTCAGAAAGATTGCTGGATGCTTATCCCAACACTATTCACAAACAGACAAATAGCAAGTCTTAAAAAATATAATAAATTTAGAAAACATGAGCCATGGTAACAATTGCAAAGTGCCAGTTGGAATCTTAAAACATGCTGTGAAAATTAGGAGTGTTGCCAATTTGAAAGATCGAATAATGGAAGTTTGGTGCACATTAGAAGCAGTCCTAAACTTATACTTGTTAACTATAGAACAAAAATAAGCATACCATTGGCTTTTTGGGAAAATTTGCTATTAAAATGAGATGTCACATGCTATGGTTTTCATTTTACAAACTTTACTTTAATTCAAAATGGCGGATTTCAAGATGGCTGCCGTCAAGGATACCCTGAGCGTATCACTTCCCTCTAGGCATAACATGTATTACCGAAGCTTTTATCCACTTATTATCATTAATACTCGCGTTAGAAGCGAAGGTAAGGGACTTTCGCACGTAATAAGTGAACAATTAAATGCCTGTAACTTTTCCCCAAATGGGTGTATCTCAAAACTAGCTTCACCATTGTCTTCCTGGTTAAATTCTAGCCCAATTATGAATCATATTACCCTATTCCTATTTAAAAAAAAAACTTGACCTTAATTCAAAGTGGCGGATTTCAAGATAGCTGCCGTCAAGTTCATTCCTGCCATACAACTTCCCCCTAGGCCTTATATGTATCTACATGGTTGTTCTTTCATTAACGCTCCGTTTACAAAGGTTCTTCTTAGAAAGGTTACAAAGGGACTTCTGTAGTAATCTCTAATAACCACATCACAACTCTTAAAAATTATTAAAAAAATTGAAAACATGCACCATGGCAAAAATTTCTGTCATCACAAATAATACATATATGTCCTCTATCAGCTAGAAAAATTTCATTGAAATCGGAGCCGGACAATTGCGTGATGCCCCTTGTCAGCTTAAATCTATCTGCACCTATCCTGAACTATACTACTTAGTATTTCAATTCCTGATCCAACAACTGTAATAGTATGGAATACGATATAAAATACTGAAATAATACATTCTATTGTTATTAGTTCTTATCTACTTATCTATCTATATTATCTAACTAATCTACTCTTCTATTTTGCTGTTATTTGTTTATTTTTATATTTTATTTCCCTGTAGTTCTTAACCATTTAATTCCTACTGATTGATTTCTTTTTTTAATTATTAAGATGTTTTTTTAAGATCGTAGTCTTATGTTTTTTAGTTACCTAGTTTCTAATTTTTTATTTTTTTTAAATTATAATTATGGTTTCCTATTCTTATTTAATGGTTTATTATATTATTTATTATCATGTATTAATCATTTATTAGTTAGATTACTAATTTTATATTTCTTTATTAATTATTTAAATTGTTATATTATTTAGTTAAGTTTTATTTAATAATGTGTTGCTTCATCTTCTTTCTTCGGTTTTCACCGTATGAGAATGGTTCCTCTCCCGTATGCTGTATGGTTATTTATTAAACTGCACTCCTCTTCACTTTTCACAACAAAACAGATCACTATGGTCTTTCACTGTATGATTGGTTCTCTCCTGTGGTCACGGAACACATTTACACTAACATTTCACTTCACTAATAACTTCCACTCTTATGTGACCTAAATTTAATGGTTATTCATGAAGTATTCTGTGAGTGTTCTCAGTTTCGTGTCCATGCCATATCACAGTCCTGTATGTGCTGACTTGAGGTCCAGGACAAACTCAGATCACTTAATGTGGATAATGGTCCGTTGTGTCCTTCCGCCCACACACCCAGGCTGGGACCGTCATTTCGGCCGAGATCGACTGAAGCGGTCACTAAGTTCACTATCTCTGAGACACTCCTCTTCACTTATCGCCCATGACGCAATGAGGTACACCCAAAAACCCGAAAACCGAAAACCCAGAAACCACGAACACAAAAGCAAACATGCGACGCACACACACAAGACAATACGCATCCATCCGGTGTAAACCGGGGATGCGATGATCCACTCGCTCCTCTCCCCCGGGGAGCACGGAATACCAGTGCCATCCTGAAGATTTTATTCGGTCCGGAAGGTTTCATTCATTCAAAAACACTCAAAGACACATCCACTCTAATTCTATTTACATTTATGCAATGCTTATTCGTTTTCATTGTAATAAGTTCTTCTTCTTATTTCAGAATAGCTGTTTGCTATTCGCTTTAAGATGTTAAAATCATTTTCGTTTTCGATTATTTGTATTAGATTTTTACGTCTGATATTCTCCCTCTCTGGTATTACATCTTCTGTCAGAGGGCACCAAAAGATGTGGTGCTCTGGTGTTCCAATTTCGCCGCATTCACTGATTGTATACTCTTTGGCCTTTATTCTATACAGGTAAGTTTCATAGGGGCCGTGCCCACTTAGAAAGTGAATGACACCTGGACTTGGATCTAGATGTTCTAACTTTTTCCTTTTATTAATTGTTGGAATAATATCCCGCCTGTGGAAGTATTACCCTCATTTCGGCGACCGCGAAAACTATGGATCTGAGACTAATATCGGTCATTTTGGATTACTTTTACATCTCTCGGTATCCCCCCCTCTCCCGCTGATTCTCGGCCCACATACAATGGTAGCTGAATTTGCAAATCATCACTAATGGAATTGTCACCACTGACTTCGGCGACCGCGAAAACTATAAATTCGACAGTAATATTGACCAATTTCTTTAGTGTTGCCACGAGACGAGACTTCAGACTGTCTCGTCTCGTCTCGTGCAAAGCATGTCTAGTCTCGTGTTTCTTCTCGAAAAAATGCGCTCGTCCTGTCTCGTCTCGAGAGGTTCTGTCCCGTCCCGTCTCGTCTCGTCTCGTTTTGTCTCGTAAAGAATATAGCAGCATACCATGGGAACGAAAGTAAAATGTAGCAGGCAGCACCATGCTAACCAAGATACAACTAAGTTACAAGTATTACCCAGAACACAAGACAAGAAATGTCACGGTAGCTACACCGTGAAGCCTTCACCTCTAGTGTATGTGGTAGTCGGTTCGATCTCGGTTAGTGTCTTGTGAGCTTTGTGGTGGACAAACATTTAATGTGTGTGGGAACCGCGGTGGCTCAGTGGTAGAGCTTTCACCTCTGGTGCTTGGGGTCTCGGGTTCAATCCCAGCCCCGCCAAGTGAACTTTGTGGTGGACAAACACCGTGTGCGTGGGTTTTCTCGGGGTTCTCCTGTTTCCTCCCGCTTTCTTCATTCCACCATTTCATTCATGACTCATCATGTGTCTCCTTTAGGCTAACCGGCATAAACGTGGGACGTAAAACTCAAAGACTTCATTTCATTTCATTTTTCGAATGTGTGTGTTTTCTCGAAGTTTTCTAGTATCCTACCACTTTCTTCATTCCACTAATTTTCTCATCATAATCCATTCGGTCAAAGTTGCCTAAAGGTCTTAAAAATAAATTCAAATAAGCTCACAAGGCAAGGACAAATAGTTTTCAAGATAATATATCTCTGCTGTTAGTTGTCTGAGGCTTCTCGACCCTGGCTTTTTTTCATTCTGAAACATTGAAATTTGTTTCACCAGTTTCAATACACGAATATACAGTAAATTGCTCATAGGTACGTCGAAAATGAAGACACTAATGTCAATTAATGTTTACACGACAAGCAAAGTTCGATGTGAAGGTGTCACCATCCCCGACATTATCGTATACTATCAGTCCACTTGCTTTATAGTGTATATATATATATATATATATATATATATATATATATATATATATATATATATATATATATATATATATATATATATAGAGAGAGAGAGAGAGAGAGAGAGAGAGAGATGGAAAGATATATAGATAGATACATATGTGTGTACACTTTGATTTCATATATTCTAGCCTTTAGGTTTCACAGTGTTAACCCATATCAATCCAAAACCTACTTTCCATTTTAGCATGTTTAGATTGGTTGCAATTGTTTTTATTTTTAAAAAAGCTCGGAACCAAATAATATTATTGAGTAATGGAAAGTATTTGATTGAAATTTTATACGTTACTGCACAGTAAGCACTACTTAAAGTGCCATAGTAATGGAAGCTGAACGACACATCGGACGAAAGAATGCTTGGGGCCAGTCTTCACCTCCATGGTTCAAATCTGTTTCCATAACCGCGGGGTGTGGTCTACTATGTAGTGGTTGCCCCGTTTGTGTAACAAATTCATGACAGTACACCCAAATTAGCTAGTGGTCTAAAAAAAAGTTGATTTTTGGGTGGCCATTTTGGATTAAAGTTTCTTATTTTGTCCTGCTCTATCTAGAAGAGGATCTATTCGCAATCATACAACGTACATCTTCATACCAAGCCGAGCGGTCTGCGGCGATAGACCAACGGCTTGAAGGCCCCGGGTTGAGTCCCGGAAGGGTCATGTGTATGGATTTTAACAGCATTTGTTTTTTCGTATTGTGTCAGGGGGGAATCGCACGGGATAAAAGAATATCAGTCTGAAAAAAATTGGAGAGAATATCCTCCCCAGGATACTTTCATGGGAGTAAGGAATTAGTAAAAATATAGAATATACATTTTATAGCAGGTTTAAAAATATGGTCTGGGTATCCTATTTCTTTTCTGTTAATTATGTTCTTCAATGTTCGATTATTGATCATTCTCATATTTTCTGCTTTCAAAGGAGTTCCATGAATGTTCTACCAAATGTTCTTTACACTCTGCAAGAAACCATTTCTGAAGGTAATTCAGGTCCTAATGAATATTATTCACTAGAAAAGGGAAGTATTCCCCTCCTCTCAATATGGAAGCAGAGGGCAATTTCGCACTCTGGTGAGATCAAACATTTCCGCGTGACAAACGAAGGTGCCCCAGTAAAACCTCTTCACCTAAAGTGTTATTATTAGTATCATAAATTTGCTGAAAGCAAACAATTTGAAGGGTTCGTCGATAATATCTTTGCTTTCTTTGTCCTTCGCCCGCCTTCCAAACGAAAAGGTGACTTTACAACATGACTGCTGTATAATAAGCGAGCGATTGGTAAAATGGTAAATGTGTGTTTTTATGTCTATATATATATATATATATATATATATATATATATATATATATATATATATATATATATATGTGTGTGTGTGTGTGTGTGTGTGTGTGAGTGAGAGAGAGAGAGAGAGACAAGACAAAATTTTAGTTGCAAGATGACATACTTCAATTGCCGTTTTCGGTTCATTTAGCAAAAAGAATACCGCCGCGCCACAAGAGAATAAAGACAAGTGTAGTCTGTTCTGTTCTCTTCCGCCATCTCAGCCAGAACGTTCAACTACAGCCTGTACTGAGTGTAGACCTTACTCAGTTTTCAAATTGAATAGATGGAGGTGGTAGTATCATTCAATCTTGGCCATTCCCGCCAGCATTTTCGTTTTCGAGACACGAGATGAGACGAGACATTTCACGAGACGTCCCGTCTCGTCACGTGTCTCGTCTCGTTTTCGAGACGGGACAAGTAGTCTGTCTCGTCTCGTGTTTCGTCTAAAAAGGGTTCTGTCTCGTCTCGTGGCAACACTAATTTTCTACCACTTTTACATGTCCCTGTAAGCACCCCCTGAGACCCCCTGGTTCGAATTTAAAAAACATTCGTCTTGATCTGGGGCCTAGGCGAAGGTACCTCTGACCAAAATTTGGTAACTCTCGTTCCACTCGTCTGGTCCCATAAAGACAGACAAACACACAAACAATTTATTTTATTTATATTAGACTATATAGATTCTTGCAAATTATGCCAGATTTTCATATTATCTTTGCGAACTAATTTTAAAGACTCGCTCCTATTTATCTTTATATATATATACAGTATATCTATATTTATATCTATCTATATCTATATATGTATATAACAAACGCAGATCATTCCCTAAATAACGCTCCTGGAGGACCCCTTTCTCAAAAAATTTGCTGGGGAAACATTTGTACGAGAACTCGTAGAAACTTCAGTTTTCGTGCCGGACGATTATCGAGACCTGGTAAACAAAAAAAAAGCCTCTTTTAGCGATCGAATTAAAAAAAGTTCTCCGCAGGTTAGTATTACTGAGAATATTTTTATAAAATTTAAATTTGATGGGTAAATCAGTGGACTTTGAATACATCCACATCATATCCATTGAGTTGCGAAATTGTGTACCTCCAGACATGGGCGGCCGAAGAAAATTTTCTAAGGGGGTATCTTCAATGTTTAATATATTAGTCTGTCATTTAATGTGGATGGTTTGTTATATTACGTATACATTTTCCTGAGCCAGGGAGGTTCATTGTTATCAAACACGGAGATTATGAAGGAGCAGATCTACTGTAGAAAATATAATAGAAACATCTCTTTCGGATTTCTATCATCCCGCAGTCCAACCCCGAGACGGAAGCCTAAGAGATAGGCTTTTTGTTTTTAAACAAGATAACGTGCCTAGCGAAGGCTTTACATCGTGAAGATTATATTAGTGAAAATTAAACGAATATAATTTTACAACTTAATATACATATTACTAAATGTTGAGCTCCCCGTCGCTATGTGCTTAGCGTATGCGCCTTTTTCGAACGAGGTTTGATTCATGATACGAGTTCATGTGTTTCAAATCCGACGTCAAACTGTAGGTTCACGTCTTGTACAGCTTTGCTCCTGAAAACGACGCTAAACTATAATCTAATTTAATATTACTAAATATTAGAAAATAATGACTTACCAAGGTGACGTCAATTTGGCAGTCATCAAATCCATTTTATACTTTCACTTAATCCAGTGGATATTAATATAACAATTACAAGACACACGCGCATATAAATACTCAGAAACAAGCACATACACACGTACACATACACAAATATGAACACTTCAAATCTATTTACGTGTGGTGGACTGTGCTGCATCAAGCATCGTTATCTTCGTCAAGATCTTCTCATGTATCTGCATTATTTGATTCATCCAGAGATTTGTTATTTGTACACATCATTCATTTTAACATTTTCGGGAGGGTTCAGGGTTCTTTCTTCATTTAAAGCGTCGATTCTCTGTATTGGAAAGAGAATCAGGGGAGGAAGGGGGAATTTATACTTTATGAATGAATAACATTTTAAGAAATATATACAAAACATGCCGCTTCCGACGCAGCACTGAAGCATTTCTTTTAGTGGTGTACTACTGGTGGTCTCCTGACGATCATACCTTCTCCCCTCTCAAGTTGTAAAGTGAGAAGGGACAGCAACATTCCAGACACTCAGGGTTCAGTTGACAATTATAAAACTATGGCTAAGTAAACATCTTGTGCAGAGACACGTTTTGCTTATTTTTGAACATTTCTGTGAATTCAACAATACAACAGCGGAAATACTAACTGGTTTTATTACTCCAACCATCGCTTCAACTAAAAGGGATAATTCCCAACGGTCAGTGAACCACCTAAATTTTCGTTCTTTTTCTGTTCTCGAGAGGGAAGAATGAGATATTGCCGAGATGCTAGCTGCTAAATGGGAGTGAATTATGCTAGATCTAGCACGAAGATGCTAGATATGGCTTCACTGGCGGACTTCGATATCTACAGAAGTTTCTGCCAAAGCATACAAGGAAACAATAGCACTATAGTTTTGATAACATCTGTGTGGTCCTTCGGTAGGCTACACATCCGTTAAGAAGCTCAATCCTAATTGTAAAATAGCTATGGGGAAAGAGTAGTTTGGACTGCACCCGTGGCCAAAACAAAAGACACGTAGCCGGCTCGTATAGATAATTGAATTCAAATTTTCAAGTATCCATTTACTGAATGCCCATATCGTGTATGCATGCATTTGCATGCATTATTTAATAAGTAAATATATTACACACACAATTAATTATGTCAGTGATAAATGGTGTTTATTGAAAAAAAACTCTCCAAACAATGAAGATTAATCTTAGACTGGAGAAATGATTATCCTTTGTTTTCATTATCAGATGGCCATGAAACAAACGCCTGACTGATATACAAACCTATATACAGCTATGTGATGTTGGAATATATAACTCGTAAGGTATGATGCTTTACTTTTTCAAAAATTTCAGTACTTCTAGTGAATCAAAATCTTTAGTTTTACGTCCCACGATTATGCCGGTTAGGCTGAAGGAGACGGTGATGATGAGAAATGAATGAAATGGAGGAATGAAGAAAGTGGGAGGAAACGGAAGAACCCCGAGAAAACCCACGAGCACGGTGTTTGTCCACCACAAAGTCCACACGGCGCGATCTGCGATCGAACCAGGGACTAGGGATGGCCAGATCCGGATATTTTTGGATCCGGATATCCGGATCCACTTGGGTCCGGATATCCGGTATCCGGATATCCGGACACTGGATCCGGATCCGAAAATCCGGATCTTGGATCCGGATCCGAAAAACCGGATCTCGGATCCGGATCCGAAAAACCGGATCTCGGATCCGGATCCGAAATTTCGGATCTTGGATCCGGATCCGAAAATCCGGATCTTGGATCCGGATCCGAAAAAACGGATCTTGGATCCGGATCCGAAATTTCGGATCTTAGATCCGGATCCGAAAAACCGGATCTTGGATCCGGATTCGAAACTCCGTGTCAGAAAATTCGGGTGTTCCGAATCAGCAAAATTTTTGAAATTATTGACAAAGTGATTTTCATTCCTATGCTTAAAATAAGATTTTAAGACACTTTTGGTATCTGATCGTGTGACAGCTTAGCGTTCCCTTCATTCTGTTGATATTTGGTTTTCGTGCCTTAATATGTCACAATTACTCCAAATTTGATTGAGTAAAACTGTCGAGTTAGGTGAGAGCAATCTCATTGTCAGATTAGATTCTAGTGGAAATACTTGACCGAAAAGGTAGTAAATCTTTTTTAAAGCTGTCGTCCTGGTGGAAATTTGTCCTTTGTTTTCTGTAACACTAGTCAAATGCTGGGATGAAACCTTAGTCTCAAGCCCAAGCTTCTTCATTAGACTCTGGCTGCTTACTTTTCTAATTCTTTCTGAGTTATTGTGGTCACTGAATGAGGCCATTTCCTAGTCGTGATGGGCTAGGCCATTGCTAATAGAACAGCCCATAAAATATAGATCAAATCAAATTAAGGAGCAACTTCCTTTTCTTGCTCTTGATGAGCATTTTTTTCTTTCTTTAAAAATACGTTTCTCTGTGACCGTACCACTCCAGTTAGAATTAAGAATTGTAGTAGAGATGAAGTTCTAAATGGCAATTAATGTATCAAAATCAATGTATTAATGTACTGTATGTGTATACAAAATACCATATGGAGCCTCGAGCAGTAACACGTATCTTTGTAATTAGTAATCCACTACTATTAACTCTGCATAGGTTGTATAAGGAGCTATATCATTTATGTAAACACATAGGCGGATGCAGGGGGAGGGCGAAAAGTCGTTTGTCCCTACCCAGCGCCACCATTAACAGTGTACTTTAGTAGTAATTTGTGGCAATTTCAGATCATCTAAGTAATTTTTCACTGCTAATATCCCCAACCGCCCCCTAAGAATCCATCCGCCCCCTCCAAGAGTCCGTTCTGGATTCGCCCCTGCGCAAACAATTTTATACAACTCATTCAAGAGTACATTTTGGTAGCTTTTTAAAATTTTTATCTTAAAGGATTGTCATTTCTCGTGGCTATTTATGCAATTTTGTCCACAGGCATACATGCAATTTCCAGTCATTACGCAAATACATTTATATAATTAATAGACCTCGGCTAGTTGGGGGCTTCGCCACTAGACCCCCGTTACTAGGGCCTCGCACCACAAAAGCCTCTAATCATAATCAATTTAAAAAGAAATGTCTGGGGATTTGTCCTTAGACCCTCTGATATCTCATTTGATCGGCCTATGACCTCGTACCTCGTAAACCTACAACCATACCGAATCTCAGTTCAAATATCAAATTGTATGTAATAACATTCCGGTATCCCGAGACAATCCGAATTTCAGTGCGAGTACATGGGGGCTTTCCCCCCAGCCCACACATTTGCTCGGTCTACGGCCTCGCACATCATACGCCTGCAAACATAACGAATTTTTAAGGGGCCGCAGTGGCTCAGTGGTAGAGCGTTCACCTCCGGTGCTTGGGGTCCCTGTTTCGATCCCAGCTTGCACCGTGTGGACTTTGTGGTGGACAAACACCGTGCTCGTGGGTTTTCTCGGGGGTTTCCCGTTTCCTCCTACTTTCTTCATTTCATTTATTTCTCATAATCACCGTCTCCTTTAGCCTAACCGGCATAAACGTGGGATGTAAAACACAAGCATTTCATTTCACAAGATAACGAATTTTTGTTCAAATAACAAGTTTCATTTCTCTAACATTCCAGGATTCCGAGATATAAAAGTCTTTTCTCCCCGCCCCTTTACTTCCCCTCTAAGACATACATAAAAAAAAAAAAACGCTTAAGTACATACCTAATTATTTCAAATGTAAAGTCCAAATACCAAATTCTATGCTCTTAACCTTCAGAGGTTCCCAGATATCGACATGTTATTATAATAATTACAATCCCCACCCTCTTTCCTTTCCATCTCTTTTCTTTTCCTTTTTACTAAAACGTCAAAAAACATTGAAACACATGTCAAATTATTTTCAATGAGAAGTGCAAGTACCAAATTTCAAGTCTCTAACCTTAAAGGATATAACATATTAATACAATAATTGTAATCCCCACTTAATTTTTTTCTCGACCCTTTTCTTCCCTTCTGGGCCACACATAAAAAAAAAAGTTGAAATACGTATCTAATTATTTTAAGTGAGAAGTCCAAATACCAAATTCCATGTTTCTAACCCTTTAAGTTTCCGAGATATAGGCATATTATTATACTAATTGCAATAATTGCAATTACCACCCGTTCTTTTACTTTCTACATCTTCCCTGCCCCTTCTAATTTAAATATCAAAAAGCACTTTAACAAGTATCAAATTATTTCAGTGAGAAACCCAAATACCAAATTTGAAGTATCTAACGTCAAGAATCATCAATATTTTCCACCCCATTTCCCCCCTTCCTCGTCGAATTTCCCAAAGTCCTTCCTTAGTGGTATCCTACGTCACAAACCCTATAAACTGTCCAAATTTCAAGTTTGTAGCTTAAGCGATTTGGTCTGTACGGTGATCTGTCACTCACTCACTCAGTCACTCAGGACTTTGCCCTTTTTATATAGAGATATTTAAGATTTTATGGGAAAGCCATGGATTTTGTCCTAAGGCCGCCAGTGTCTTAGAAATGTAATAGCCTTGCTATAAACTTTAAGCAATCAACTGACTGATCTGCGTCTATATGTATTATGTAAAATACCGCTTATGATATTTATTTTGCTCGTAATAAAAAAAAAAAAAAAAAAAAAAATAGAAATGATGACGAAAATTCAAAGACATCCATGATAGCGTAATGCTGCAGGAGTTCAGATCATTGAATTAATCATAAGAGCCGATTGTATAAGATAGACTACATTAAATTCCAATGTGGCACAAAGAAAATATGCAGCATTACTATGCAGTTTTTCAACGTTATAACTCATTCGGAAAATATTATCATAGGTCTCACAAACAATCGAATTTTAATCCTAACTCGATTAATATATAACAAAAAGCAGATCTATACAACTACTGACTTCAGATGAAAGTGGCATACTTGTAGTACGTTTAAAGATATACTAAAGACTAAATGATGGGGTGTGCGGAACAATGGTCTAACCCGAAAAATGTGAAAATGAGATTTTGATGTAATCTTTTGTCATTTAAATTGAATTGTCTTCCCACTGAGTTAGATAAAATTCACCTAGTCAATTTTATACATATGGATATTTTAGTTCTGGGTCTCAATCTAAAGCCTAAAATATTCAAAACAGGAGTATGAATCTGAACTTCGAAATTTCGGGTGTGGATCCAGGAACCGGATATCCGGATCCGGATCCAATATTCAAAACTTCGGATCCGGGTCCAAGATCCGAAATTCCGGATCCGGATCCAAGATCCGAAATTCCGGATCCGGATCCAAGATCCGAAATTACGGATCCGGATCCAAGATCCGAAACTTCGGATCCGGATCCAAGATCCGAAATTTCGGATCCGGATCCAAGATCCGAAATTTCGGATCCGGATCCGAGATCCGGATCTTATAGGATCCGGATCCGGATCTTGTAGGATCCGGATATCCGAGATCCGGATCCGTCTGGCCATCCCTACCAGGGACTCTAAACACCGGAGGTGAACGCTCTACCACTGAGCCCCCGCGCCCCCACAGTACTTCTAGTGTACCCCTAAAAATGTAATAAATAACTAATGGCCATGTTTTTAAAAAAAATATTCAATTAGAACTGGACAAATTATACAAAATTTGGAATCGACAAATGAAAACGGCACGTTTCTAGCACTTGTGGGTTCGAGATCTCATTGTTGAAAGGATTGGAGACAAACATGTAAACTTTTCTGTGAGGAGAAACATATACGCGTAAATCTACTATTTTAATATATAGATAATAATTGGAATAGTTTTATTTTCGAGTGTTATTTTTTTTAATATTTGCAATATTGAAATTTTTGAACTTACATTTTTCACGTGTTAGAAAAAAAAGAGATATTATTACTAGTAAAATTAACCTAATACAAACATTTTTAATTTTTTTCAGTTTTCCGGAAAATAAAGAAAAACGTTTTTTAAAAAATACAGGTCGAAAATTTCCGGAAATTTGACAACAATAGTTCAGATACACTTGTACTTTGCCCAGCATTATACTCTGATCTTAGTTCCGATGGAGTTCGCTGCCTGTTCTGTTGTACTAGTCTGCCCAGCCTACGACGTCTGACATCTATAGTGAGGTGGGGGCGCCCAATCCCTCGACATTTTGACGTCTTTTCACCTTGGTTTCGCCACTTGTTGAAAACAATCACTACAGCACTCCTGGAACACCTGACAAGTCCTGTAGTTTCCGAAATTCTCGTGTCGAGTGTTTCTCAGTGAGTACTTTCTTCAAAATATTAAAAATTATAGAAAGATTTTTGAGACATTCGAGTCGAGTCGAGATTTTAACCAGCTGTCTCGACTCGACTCGAGTCTCGACCCGAAAATTCGACTCGAGAAATACGTTTGTCTCGACTCGTCTCAAATTTTACAAAGTGTGTCTCGACTCGAATTCGAGTCGAGTCGAGATTCGAGACATGTCTCGACTCGTGCGCATCCCTAACTATGACAGCAATCAGTGTTTAATAGAGCTCTATTAATGCACTACCCACTGGTGTCAGTCCCACTTTTGTGACACAATTACTAAAAAATTTGTGTAAAAGTTGAAAAATCTAAAGTTAGCCCCGAACGAGTTATTCAGTAATAACTTCTAAAGTATGATAGTACTATCGTTAGTGTTTAGTGCACTAATGTGCAATTGCTAAGCACTAAACATGTAAATAGTTTTACTAGCACTTGAGAATCGTGCGGGGCTAAATTTAGACACAGCATTTTTCATTTCGTAAACTTCCCACATATTTAAAAGTACTAGTAACCATATATAGTGTAATGGTTATAGTATAGTGTAGTGTTAGTAGCTCTTATTGCAGAACTCCAAACATTAGTGCATCAACAGTATGGACGGTAGAAAATAAAACATAGGGGAAGCTAACTACACGCTAGCCAATAAAAGCATTCACGATGAGAAGCATTAATGTTCGGTCTTGGTGCACTAGCAAGCAATAACGAAACAGTAACGATGCCATTAGAAAAGACCACTACTGCATTTGAATTTCGTGAGAATTTGACCTAATGAAAAAATCCCCATGTTTTTCTTATGGGAGTATCGTGACTTATAATTGCCTATATCTTCCCTAATACTGAAGCACTAACGAAACTATTAGTATTTTCTAGAAGCACTAAACGATAAACTAACGAATGACACTAATCTTATCGTTAGTGCTCAAATTGGGGGGCCAAGTTCATGCTAGGCACAATTTTTTTTTACTTGTAGTTCCTACACTAAGCACTAACGTTAGGGTTGGTGCACTAAGAAGCACTAACGATACACTAACAATTGCACTACAAGAAGCCATTAGTGCTTTTGAATGTCGCGGTAATTTAACGCAATGAAAAATTCCACATGCATTTGTTATGGAAGTTTCGTGACTTACAATTGGCTATATCTACACTAATAATGAAGCACTAACAAAACTATAAGCATTTTCTGGAAGCAATAACGATATACTAACGAATGACACAAATCTTTTCGTTAGTGCTCAAAGTGAGGGGGCCAAGTTCACGCTAGGCTCAAAGGGTTTTTTACTTGTAATTCCTACACTAATGAAGCACTAACGTTAGGATTGGTGCACTAAGAAGTACTAACGATGCACTAACGATTGCACTAAAAGAGATCATTAGTGCTTTTGAATTTGGCGGTAATTTAACGTAACGAATAATTCCCCTTGCATTTCTTATGGGAGTTTCGTGACATACGATTGGCTATATCAACACTAATAATGAAGCACTAACGAAACTATTAGTATTTTCTGAAAGCACTAACGATATACTAACGAATGGCACTAATCTTTTCGTTAGTGCTCAAAGTGGGGGGAGGCAAGTTCACGTTAGACTCAAAGGGTTTTTTACTTGTAGTTCCTACACTAATGAAGCACTAATGTTAGAGTTGGTGGACTAAGAAGTACTAACGATGCACTAAAGATTGCACTAAAATAGATCATTAGTGCTTTTGAATTTGGCGGTAATTTAACGCAATGAAAAATTCCCCATGCATTTTTTATGGGTGTTTCGTGACTTACAATTGGCTATATCTACACTAATAGTGAAGCACTAACGAAACTATTAGTATTTTGTAGAAGTACTAACGATATACTAACGAATGGTACTAATCATTTCGTTAGTGCTCACAGTGGGGGGGGGGCAAGTTAACGCTAGGCCCAAAGAGTTTTTTACTTGTAGTATCTGTACTAATGAAACACTAACGTTAGGATTGGTGCACTAAGAAGCACTAACGATGCACTAAGGATTGCACTAAAATAGATCATTAGTGCTTTTGTATTCGGTGGTAATTCGACGCAATGAAAAATTCCCATGCATTTCTTATGGGAGTTTCGTGACATGTAATTAGCCATAATCACACTAATATTAAAGCACTAACGAAACTATAAGTGTTTTCTAGAAGCACTAACGATGCACTAACGAATGATACTAATTTTATAGTTAATGCTTGAAGTGGAGGGCAGCGTAAACTTGGCCCCCCAAATGTTTTTTTATTTATAACTCCTACAGTAATGAGGCACTAACGTTAGCGGTTTTTGCAGTAAGAAGCACTAACGATGCACTAACGATTGCACTAGAAGAGGTCAATAGTGCTTTTGAATTTGGTGGTAATTTGACGCAATGAAAAATTTCCCATGCATTTCTTATGGGAGGTTTGTGACGTATAATTGGCTATATCACCCTAATAGTGAAGCACTAACGAAACTTTTAGTATTTTATAGAAGCACTAACGATGCACTAACGATGCACTAACGAACGGCACTATTCCTTTCCTTAGTGCTTGAAATAGAAGGGCCAGTGTGTTCCATTGTTTTGCCTCTAGAGCCTACACTAATGAAGCACTAACGTCACGGGTTGGTGCACTAGGAAGTACTAACGATGCACTAATGAATGGCAGTAGTTATTTCGTTAGTGCTTGAAGTGGGGGCAGCGTGAACTTGCCCCCCAAAGGTTTTTTACTTGTAGCTCCTACACTAATTAAACACTAACGTTAGGGGTTAGTGCACTAAGATGCACTAACGATTGAGACTAATTTTATCGTTAGTGCTCAAAGTGGGGGGCCAAGTTCACGGACGTTAGTTAACGTGCTCGTTTTTAACAGCTGCTGTATCACAAACCCCGCAATGTTTTAGGGCCTGATTGTCTCATAGACGGAACCTTTTCAAGTCGATAAACGTGAAGAAGAATAAGGTCTGTTCATGAAAGTTTAAGTCTTTTTTATGCAAAACACAAGTGTGCGGGAGTTACCCTGCCATATTTTTGATGCTGGTAGGTTTAATTGAGCACATCTTTTTAAAATTGGTGGAGGGGGCCCACCTGTTTGGGGGGTCCACCCTGCATTTGCAGGATAGCAGGGTGGGCCAGTCCGCCCCTGACCAAAAATCAAACCGCGCTTTCCCGTACCGAAGACGCATACGCTAAACTCATATAGCAACGAGGGAGTTCAATATTCAGTAAATGTATATTAAGTTGTAAAATTGAATTTTTATAACTTTTACATTTATAATCTCAGAAGTATAATGAGGATCGTTATCTTGTTTGAAAACAAGAAGTCCATCTCTTGTGCTACAGTCTTGGTGTGGACTGCGGGAGGATAGAAATTCGAATGAGATTTTTAAAATTCTATTTCATACAGTAGATCCATTCCTTCATAATCTTCGTGTTTGAAAAGAATGGATACAAGTAGAAATGTCACATTCTGATATAATAAACTGTTCTATTAATCTGGGGATGGTAGACAAATGAAGTGAGTTTGGAGGTATATCATTTTGCAACTCAGGGGATACAATGTGAATGCATATAAAAGTCCACTGATTGACCATCAAACGTAACATTTTGTAAAAATATTCTCCGTAAACGCTAAACTGGGGATAATGTTTTTTTTTTTTTTTTTTTTTTTAATTAGACTTCAAAAGGGAAGTGTTGTTCGTGCATTTTTCTTACCTGTTCACCAGATCTCTAGACCAAGGAGTCTCATTTTGTGTTGTACTGCTCAGCGGTGAGTGGGGCGGTGTCATTGAGTGATATAAATAAAACGGAGAAGTTACTCATTACGCCCAATTTTGAAGTAGTTAATCGCATTGGTATCAATAAAAAGAGAGCTGAGCACTAGTCGTCTCGGCTGACCTCGGAGAAGCCCCGCCCTTTTGAAGTAACCACACCTCTGTTCTCGAGCCGAGTAACTACTACGCGTTTGATAGGCTATCAATAAAAATCAAAGACTCCTCTGTGATGCTAGTAACTTCTCCAAATTTGTGGAGCAAGCTAAATAGGTGACTCCGTGCGAAATATGGCAGAGTATATGATTGTTTTACTACGTAGAAAAACTTATAAACTGCATAGAAATGTTGGAAATGGAGATTACAAAAAGCATTATAAGTTTATGAAAGAAAATGTAGTGATTAGCACGACATTTTATAAGGAGAATCAACCGAAATTCGGGGTGGTGGACTACGTAATGATGAAAAGATGCGGGTTTTCTTCAAGGGTGCCGATCCTGTGGGGGCCAGGAGACCCGGGCCCCCTAAAGCTCATGTGGACCCCCTATTGTATTTATGAATATACAATATTTGGCATAATTAGAGTGCAATTTGTCTTAAAATCCTGATATATATACCTTCTACATCTGAATGTCCCCCCCCCCCAATTTACAGAGAAATCGGTTTTCTTGCGTTACGTGAGTGATCCGGGATTCAAGGTCGGAATGTCAGGGGATTCTGGTGTGGCTCAAAGTACTGTCTATGACTACCTGAAAATGGATTGTTTCCGGAAGTGTGCGTAATATACAAACAGCAAAGGCAGAGTGGCAAGAACAATATACATTTCCGGGTGCTACCGGAGCACTTGACTATACACAAGTGGCATTAAAGAAACCTAGTATTTTGGAGAGTAATACGTTAATAGGAAGAGCTATTTCGTGGCTAAGCGGTTAGCGTACATGCCTTTGGCATAGGAGACCCGCGTTCGATTCCCGGCAGGAGCTCATGTGGTTTGGATTCCACGTTAATCAGTGGGTTCTGTCTCATATAGGCACGCTACTGAAAAGGACGTTAAACTAATAATCAACTCAACTCAACGTTGATAGAAAGGGTGTATACATGAGAATGGGACACGTATGGTGTGGAAAACGCAATCAGATGGACGTGATTTATGACGTGGGTGGCTGGACTTTATTAAAAAGAAAACAAAGGAGCCAAGTGTCTGATTTCGTTCTTAAAGCCAAACAATCTACAAAGACCTTGGACAACACGTGATATGCGCTTGTCGTGTTAATCTTAATATTGCTGGATTCCAATCAACATCCGTCAGCTCAAATAGGTTCATTCGCATAGTTTCAATATTACTTTCTTCTTTCCCGTTTTTTTTCTTCTTTTTTATTTTTGTTTTATTCTCGCTCAAATATTAAAGATTCTCTTTTGAATTTGTGTCTCAGTCGTAGATGTATTTGATATTTCGTTGCATTTCAGTGTAATTACCTTCAAACTTTCGGCTTTCCTTCGTTTACTTTCTGGTAGTTGTGACTTTGAAAGTACCACTGGAAACTCTTTTAGAATATCCACAAATGCACTTTGATTGAAGCTATCGTTGCTACTTGCCCGTTTCATGGCTTTTAAGATACACGCCATAGGTTAAAAACAACGAAATGACTGCGCGATGAATGGGAGAAATTAGTAATCACTTCTTTTATTGATACGACTCAGTGCTACGTGCAGAGGAAGCGCGAGTAAACGTTCATAAATCTGGAGCAGACTAGACCTGAGTAGTGGCTTGTTTTATTGATACGAAATTGAGGGAGGAGATTACTCCAGGTGTAGTTACTCCGATTCTCGAGCAGGACTTCTCAGGAGTAGTTACTTATTTTTATTGATATCACCCATTATGTTCATTCTCAAAAATAGTGACGCGTGATACATGCATTATTCACTGCCATAGGCGGCACCACAGTGGGCGCAGTGGGTGCAACTGCTCCAACATTAACTTCGATTTTCAGATTTTCTACAATAGTCCTTTCTATTTTGTATATTTCTTGTTTCCTATCTTTGGACATATTTGACTGACTTCTTAAGTCTCCCATAGGTTACTTGCTATCATACCGTGTTTTTCTATTTTTTAAAGTAAAACATAGGGATTATTTTTGAGACCTTAAGGCTCGATAGTGCAGAGCGTTATGGCAACAATGTTAGGATATGTTGTTCCATGCTACCCTGCACCCATTTACCAAAATCTTGGCGCCGCCTATGCTCAGTGCACACCACACAGTTTCATACGACAGTTGCGGATTTTGTCTAGCCCAAAATCAACAGTTTTTTTTGTTTATCTTCAATTCTGATTTTTTTTTCTTCTGACAGTTTTGTTTATTGACATAACCACTGTGGTGGAAATGAACTTCGTCGGACGTAATAAGGTGTTATACAAAGTGATCACCTTTGCTGATTAGCCAATTATAGAAAGTGGTTTCATTGAACCTCTTCTTGGTCGAACAATTTATGCACCACCTGTAGCTTGTATGAATATAGTTGAAAATCATTTTCAAGGATTTGCCTCACGCTGTTACGTGGAAGATTTTCTTAATGATAGAATTGCCAGGTTGACTTCTTTGGATTTCGGTTCACAACATTGGACAAACGTTCAGTGTTTATTGCAGTACGCGATTTTCGAGGTCTCCCAGGGGACCGTTTTTTGTACGCGTTTACGGTTTCACGAGAGTTGCCAACAGCACGAAGTATTATCTATCGGATGATGCTATCCGTTTTCTAAAATATTGTTTGAAACGCCGTTGTGCTGTGATAATGGAGTTTCCAGTACTGAGAAATGCATCCACGATGTACGAAATTTTGACACCTGTCCCCATCATGTTGATTTCCTACAACGATGATAAAAATACGTATCAGTAACTCCCATCCTTATGCTTCCTGTTAAGCTATATGAAAAACATGTACGGCAGTTGTTGTTCGCAGAATTCAAAATATAAATAAGGACCACCCTATATATATATATATATATATATATATATATATATATATATATATATATATATATATATATCTTAGTGTGCTATTTACCAATTTATTTCATTAAGTACGTGACAGCGTCATATTAGTTCTTTTGTACATGAATACAGTTAAATCATTTCATTAAAATAATGAAGATAAGTTGGGCCTGGTCTTTAAAATTAGTGCGGAAAGATAATTTGAAAATCTGGCATAATTTACAAAAATTCAGCATAATTCAGGTCTATATTTGGCAACCCTGGCTCGAGCCTCGAATCGTGAGTCAACTGGACGCCTCGACTAATGCATTCAGTTATGCCAACTCTAGGGAAAGCTCACTTGTCGAGGGGAAAATCAGGCCACAATTTTGATTATGTGGGAGAAAGGGAAAATACACATAAAAAGCTGGAATCGTGGGATTTTTTTAATATTCTGAAAAAAAAAAAAAAAAACTATACTGTGGTTTCAGGACATAATATTTTAGATTAATGGTTGAGCAATACCATTCATGGTGCCTATATTGCATGAATAACTTACTCAGCAATTCCTAACGCTAGTGTATTCAATGGCAAGTTCAAATACTAAATTTAGAAACCTCGCTAAACTGGTGTTGTGCCTTGCATATTCCACTGCGAAAGTTAAAAGAATATTTTCTGCTTGAAATGACGTTAAAATACAAACAAAGTAAAATATAAGCCATGACTCACTAAATGTTGTCTGTGTGTTAGATCTCATTTCAGGCAGAAAATACTAACTGTACAACACGGGACGACACCTATATATATATATATATATATATATATATATATATATATATATATATATATATATATATATATTACAACAAACAAGATTTATACATATCGTGCGGTATCAAGCTGTTTGAAGATTATTAAAGAAGTTTTATTCCTTAGTAAACTCTATCCGCATAAAATGAAAGTTGAAATGTTATTTGTATTGTTGTAAATAGACCAGGGGCGTCATTTCAGACTTCACTTGAAAGGGAAAGAGCACCATCGTCATAAGAATTTCGCGTTTTGTACTAGTGTATTAGTAGACAATCGATTAAAGTATATTTATTCCTCAAACCCCTGGGGGGGGCAATTGCCCTCTCCTGCCGCCCTAAATGACGCACCTAAAATAGACATGCAGTTAGCATTTGCGCTTGCGGTATTTTTTTAAAAAATGAACTTATAGTAAAATTTCGTACAAGGCTATAGCTGATTTTCATCGATTTTCGGAACGTGGGAATTTTTTCAGAAATGAGGGAAAATTTGGGCAGGCATGTGGAAACGTGCAAGTTGGCATCAGTGAGTGCATTG
The DNA here is from genome assembly GCF_964235325.1 of Thermobia domestica. Lineage (NCBI taxonomy): Eukaryota > Metazoa > Arthropoda > Insecta > Zygentoma > Lepismatidae > Thermobia > Thermobia domestica. The sequence goes on from NC_137462.1 coordinate 179,589,194, forward strand.
GAGATGTTATAGTTCTGGTGCGGTTTCCAATTGTAATTTATTTAGTGATATTCTACCTTAGTCAATTTGTAGAAACTGGTGAAAATGTAATGAAGTTGTGTTTCTTCGAACGCCATATCTGAAAACATATAAATATGGAACATATAGGGTAATTTTTCCATCATTTTCCAGTTAACAGACTTTTTTCACCGGCATTATAAAGGAACTGAAAATGACGTCAGGAGTTGTTGTTGGGAACGTCAACGTTCTGAATAAAATACAGAGGTAAATAACATAATTATATCACGGATTTTGCAGTGATATAAGCTGAATAAAAACAACTTAAACGATTATAATAATAAATTGTAATGAATGCACATTCTTGATCCTTTAAGTATTGTATCTAAGCTATACGAGATCTCTAAGTGTGATATGAACAAATTTTTGTGTGCAAATTAACAATCCAAAACCGTACAAAAATCAATGTCATATTTACTTGTTTTTAGAAATTGTCTCACGGGAAAAATTGTATTCCTGGGTGCAGAATCTAAGTGTACAGTATAAGATTCCTGGGGAGTATAAGATTTTACATAAATACAGCAATAGCGTTAAAAAAAAAAAGATAAAGGTTTTATCCCTTTGGCTTAAGTTTAGAGTTGCCCCTCCAGTCTAAAGGTGCCCTTGGACTTTGCAACATACAAAAAGCAGTGCTCAAAGTATTAAACTTTTTTACATTTCACTTGACTTCATTACTCCGTGGGCTTCACAAAAATTTAAAAGGTTTTCTTCATTATTCTTGCGCATCCGTTACACCTGTTCGCCATATTTTACAAGCACCATGCTGCTGAAACCTTCCGCATCCGGCAAATAGTACTAACTTCCACATATCTTTTCTCGTATTAAACATAACTATCCTGCCGAACTTACATTCCTAAACATCAAATAAAAACTTCAAATTATCATTTCTTACCTCATTTCTCTTGTAAATTTTCCTGATTTTTATAAAAAGCGGAGGGGTAACTAAACTTAACCCATCCCTTTTTATGGGGGCACAGTTCTGTAAAATTTATGGAAGAAATATGAATTCTGATTTTAAAAGAAGAACTTACAAAAAATTAGACCATATGTTGGTCTTACCTATGACATTTATAAAACGCGAGAGTATGTAATTATAACGGAAAAAATCTAATGGTTTACTTTTGGAGCACCGCTAGAAAGAATTGTTGAAAAATTATAATTCATTTACTAATTTATTTCTTGTCCCCTAAAAGGTTTCCCTGGGTGACATGAAAATATCTCACTTGGCATAGATAAAATTCAAGGGGGCTACCAGAAGTATTTGTTGAAAATTTACAATCTTTTTACAATTTGCATATAAATCCGGGTGTGTGGCATAAAAGCTAGTGCGAAATATACAAACCAACCTGTGCTAGGTGGTCAAAACTATGAATGCTATCTATCCGAGTCAGGGCAGGTCGAAGCTGAGGCCCGCGCGGGATGTGTCTACTGATCTTGGTCTGCTGATGTTTCCTGCCGTCTTCCACTTCAGGCTTTGGACCTAAACCATTCTCTGTATCCGCATGATGATTCAGCAACTTCCTCGCAGTTCTAGGATCGCAACCAAAATCTTGAGTAATATGAGAACACTTCCTACCAATAGCAGTATGATCGATTATGTAGCCTTTGTCCCTTTCTTTTCCTGATTCTCAAACGGGACGCCTAAATGTCCCATTTTAGGGCAAAACTTACGATGTCCCGTAAGTTCTGTCTTTTTTGGTACCAAACTCATTGGGATTTTTAGACTCGCAACCCGTATCCATTGGTCTAATGGCTAGTGCGTGTGCATTTTATGCAGTGGACCCTGGTTCGATTCTCAGGGGAGAGCACAATTTAATTTTACCATCATCTATCTGCTTTACTCTAAAGGGCATTTCGGGGATCACAGACACTGGTTTCTCCGGTACCCATCATTTGACGGTTTAAGAATTTTAACAAATTATTGCTATCTTTGTTTTCTTAGCTGTGATTTGGCGTTTCATGGCGTAGTATGTTTGTATGTAATTTGAGTTTCTTAATTTTTTTTTTAAAGGTTACTGTCATTTGACTTCTCATTTTAACTTTATATATATATATATATATATATATATATATATATATATATATATATATATGGTTGTAATTATTCACTACACGAGACCATTATTACATCAATTTATATTAATAATAATAATAAGTAGTAGTCCGCAATGGTTGAACATTTAATTTCCTTTGCCCGGTATGGGTAAGGTTATTAATATTGAGACTCAAACAATTCCAAGTTTCAGAAGTTTACAGTCAAAGAAGTTTACGTGAGCTAGTAGAACTATCGAGTGTACTAAACGAGGTATTTATGAAAACTCGTTTATAACTGCCCTCAGGCTTCTGCTAATGAGCCATTTCTGCGTAATATAAAGAAATGTACAGAGATAGACACCAAGGGGGTATTTCAAAATGACTTGGTCAGTTTCCTTCTAGGAACTCGACGCATTTCTGTTTTGCACATTTGTGCTGAATTAGGACTTCGTGGTGTAATACTCAGTGGGGGTCCTCCTTTCGCTAGACAAACGTTGTCGAGAAATAGATTCAAATAAATTATGAAAATCCTGAGATTCAATGACAAAGTAACCAGAGCACAGAGGAAGCAAGGCCACAACTTTTGCTTAGTATCTAATATCTAGAATAAGTTTATTGGAAACTGTGTTACTTGCTACGTAACCTAGTGAAAATCTGACCGTTGATGAGCAGCTGTTTCCCTCCAGATGTAGATGTTCATTCATTCAGTTCATGTGAAACAAATCAGATAAATGTCACATTAAGTTTTGTGCACTAGCCGATGCAGAAGTTAAATATGAAGTGAATGCAAATCTGTACTTAGGTATGAACGATACAATTCCCACACGAAGGAAGGTAGAACATGTACCTATGGAGAGAATGGAAATGTTACAAAGGACGTAGCGTTAGGACGGATAACCTTTTTAACTTAACGACTTGCTGAAATGCCCGTTCTTACCATGAAAAGAAGAGGTTTATTACAAATATATTAAATACATATACAGGGTGTTAATGATCTATACCGATCAACTGTAAGAGGTGATTCCTAGCATGAAAGTACAGGATTTGCCCAAGCCGGGTTGGACCCTCCTGAAAAAACTCACCTTGAAACCCACGTGGATTTTTCAGCTTTTGTTAGCATATTATTGGTACATCTAAGGTGATCACATTGAAAGTGGTTTTATCAGATTTGGAACTTTTCTTGGGTGAATTAGATGCTTTTACGTTAAGGTATAAAACAACATTCAACATTAGACCTGTATAAAGTTCTGAATGCACTGAATGAATAAAGAAACTTAGCTTGAGATAATTATAGAACAAATTAATGTATGGATTATGCTGATAGCCGGGAAGGTTCTAGATTACTGGTCCCCCATGGGTAGCTGGGTAGGTTTCTTTCTGTACTAAAGTTTATACATTTAACTCATACAGTATTGCCGAATGAGCGTTAGCGAGTGAAAGCGGGTTAGAGACCCGCAGGGCACGTTTTCTGTCTTTATTACTGCTCAATGGGAAGGGGGACCAGTAATCTAGAACCTTGCTCTTATAGCCTGTTTGAAGTAAAATATGCAATTTTATATTTTTGAAAATACTTTTCGTGAATGGTGTGCTCGACGCCGCCGAGGGACGTTATCTCTCACACGTTTGACGGGTTTAAGGCCACAGGTGCCGGAACTACCAGTAAAGATGTATATACATTAGTAAAACTAGTAGTATTATTTCTTAGCTGTGATAGTAACACAAGTATTCTTCAGCAAAATTTGGTTTTCCAACAACAACAACTGTTTAGTTCAGTCATTTGTTGCTACTATTCAAATAAGCATTCTGTAGAATGAACACCAGCAATAGCGTAAAAATTTAAAAAACTTAATGATCGGAGTTCTGAAGATTGCGTAACACTTACTATTTCAAATGCTGAAGTCCAATTTCCGTGCTAGTAGAAATTTTGATGTACAGTAAAGAAAGGTGCATTTTTGGCAGAAACCCGTCATGAAAGAAATGCTCGGAAAATTCCCGCAATTGAACACAGAAAGCATCAGAGGTGAATACTTCAACAATAAAACTATTTATTTTACGCTGGAAGATCTTTAATTTCATTTAAGACATTTTAAAACATTTACTTTATAAAATATGAATTATATCTTTGTTAATTGTTTTAAACTAATTATCGGGAAAGAACCATCTTGCAACAAGTGCTCGGGAAATCCCCGTAATTAAACGCACCAAGTATCGGAAGTGAAATTCGACAATAAAACCATTTATTTTATAAAACATGAATTTTATCTTTATTTAAATTAATATATTTGGTATTCATATTTGTTGAAAATCACTGAGGGTCTTGGGATGACTCTATCTATAAAGGTAACCAAGAAAGCTCTGTCGTTTTTTCACTCGCCACCTTCGAACATCGACATGTCACCTAAGACGTACCTAGAAGATCAAAAATAGTCCCCATCAGCATCGACGACCTTCTACCAACGTTCTCGAAGGCCAGGATTCCATCGCAGCAGAACTTGGTGGGCCGTGAAGCGAAGAAGGTATCAAGTGCATTTATCACCTCTACGAGGGATTTGAACTGGCGTCCTCTTAGGTGATTGTCCAAGGAATGGAACAGTTGATAATCGGACGGTGCAATGTTCAGGAAGTATGGTGGATGTGTTTTCCATCCAAGCCGTAGAATGGTGTCCCGGGTCATCCTAGCAACGTGGGGCTTAGTTTTGTGTTTTTCTTGAACACGGCTCAACTGCTGACAGTACACAGTTCCATTAATGCTCTGACCAGCTGGTAGCAGTTCCCGATGAACAATGCCTAGAGGCGTCCACCAGACACTCAGGAGAACCTTCTTCTGGTGCAGTGCTGGTTTCGGCTGCTTTGGAACCGGTTCATGGAATGTTAACCATTGAAGACAGCACCACACAGTGGTCGGAAACTTTGAAAAAGCGGTCAAAAGTAGTTTATTCCGAAACAGTGAAAGTTAACGGACGTCTGTCTACTGTTCTATACGTAATTGTCCTTTCTAAATCCGTTTCAACTACTGAGAAAGTGATTCGATGAACTCTACTGCAATACGCGCAGTTATATTACAGAGTAGTCCAAAAGTGAGGAAACCATCGCATAAATGTCAAATACTGCAAAATATAACCAAAGGAACAATGTAGGAAAGAAATAGAGGTGAGGAGAAATTGGGGAGGACACAGAAAAATGAAAACAGCCATCTTGAAATCCACAATCGCGAATCATATATATAGTTTGTAAATTGAAGACATAACATGTAGACATCTTATGTGAATTGGATATCGCTAGCGAGTACGAAGTTATGACAGGTGTTAATGTGCATCCAAGAAGCGGTTCAATGTGCTCTTTATCTAATTGCATGTGCAGCTAGTAAAAAGACGGTGTAAAATAAATGTGAGTTTGGCCTTAGAATACAAAATTAATGTACCCAACCAATGTATTATCTGTAAAACGGGAAAATAAACCAGCGCATGTTATGATCATGGTAATTGCGTTGCGTACTACTTACACAATGAATAAAAAAACAACAAAGTAGTTATATGACCAATATTAACGTAACCTAACAAGTAAAGATATGCAACTATAAATGCCAATAAAAGTAAAAATTATAAGTACATAAAGTGGTCATTCTTATCTTGATGTCATCATATCCTTTGTCATGATTAGTCCAAATACATTGAATCGTCATCTACTCCATGATCATCAATAGCTGCCCATGGTAGGGACAACATTTGCTTCGCTTCTTAAACCAATTCAAGTTGGGGGAAAAGCAGTCCATTGAAGAGCAGCCGCAAATGAGCTTTTCGTCGTTTGGTACGTTCAGAAAGGGACACAAACTCTTTTTCTGGCCGAGCATGTCTTGAACTTGTTTTATCATTCACAAAAGGAGGGATGTCTTCTTGTGGAGGTGACCATTCAAAATGGCAATCATTTAGTCAACTGATTGTTCTTCAAAGATCTCAATTTTACACGATGACATTTGGTCCATTTTTTACTGAACTGTGGCAGTACTGTTTATTTTAAACTCTAACCCAACGCTGCTTCCCACTTTTCGAACAATTTAAACTTTGGTATAAAACATAGTACCCCAAAACCTTTACTCTACGAACTTTGGATGCAATTAACACTTCTGCAAGTTCTCAGTTTTGCTCTCGCACTAATACAATCTTCGAAGAAACACTAATACTTACTGGAATGTAATTTGGTTTAGGATAACGTTGTTTTGGTAAGATTAAAAGATTCAGTCTAGTATTTTCCTATATGCGACTGCACTGACAAGTAATATACTGCAGCTCCACATGACTGATAGTTTATCACTGCACTATGTATGAGACTTTCACTACAACTTTGATTCAGGGACGAAGGGCCATCCAAATTATGTACAATACAATATGCTTTTCCTTTGTAAGACTGAGGTAGCGGATCTCGATTGCTATCACAACAACATTACTCATCACACTTTTGTAGTTAGATAGGGCTGAGTCCTTCAGCTGCACTTGGCTGCAGCTATTTCTAATGATCAACCTTTGTATTATTCATGGTCAACTCAATAAACCCTATTTTGCAGATAACAGGGTGTCTATCGGTCACGAAAAAGTCACGAAATCAGAAAATGGTCATGAATGTCAAGAAAAAGTCACGAAATTTAGCTTTTGGGTCACGATTTTTTTTTTTTTTTTTTTTTTTTTTTAATCTGTACAAATATAAGTAGAGACGAAAATTTTGTTCTATAAAACATCAAAGTTCACCACCAAAAATGTGTATGGTCGGCTTTTGATACCACTAAATCGCGAGCAAAGCACTCTTCTATCGCTTGCATGAAAATTCGGCTTAGTTCGCTCTCGAAAATGATACGAAATTTTATGGTTTGGTAAAGAAAAGTCACGAAATTTCATTTTGGAATTTTAGTCGACACCCTGGATAAGCAAGGATAAGCTTAGACTGCAGAGCTACTAATATCAGATAAAACGAAAAATACTTAATTTAACTGTGTTTTTCGTTCTAGCCCTAATTCGCAGATATACCAAATCTATCTCAATGAGTTATAACATTATACGTACCAACTAATGTCGATTTATTCTTCCATTTATACATACATTATAGATCAACATCCATCCATTTCGTGTATCCTGTCGATAATAATGTTTACCATGACAACATGTCAATAATAATGTTTTCTCTTTTAACTATACATATATATATGTTTGATTATTGCGCCTCTGATCATGTATTGATAAAATAGGTACAGATTGACAATACCATTATAATAAGAATATATCGTTGTACGGCGTATATGTAACTTTTCGGTAACACTAACAAATATATCATATAAATGATATGACAATGGATAACAAATAAAACTATTCATTATACACACACTATTTGAGTCCAATGTACTATCCAACAACTTTCATCGACCTCAGAAACGATATAAATGGTTAAAACATATATTGTTCGGTTCATTTTTTACTGATTTCAGCACTTTTATTTGTTCATGTTTTCATGCATTTTATGGACAGCGAAAATATCCCTATGTCCTGAAACTTCGGGTTTGGAAGCAGGAGAGATATTTATAATCAAATATCAATACTGATTTTACAGGCGGCAAAGTTGACAAAATCGATTTTTGACCGCTTTTTCCCAGTTTCCGACTACTGTGCGCCTTGGAGCTTCGTACAGGACCCACTTTTCATCACATGTCAACACCCTGTTCAGAAATGACTCCTTCCTCGGACGAGACGGCAAAGAAATACAGGTGTCTGCTCGCATTGCCTTCTAGCCCGGAGTTAAATCATGTAGGACCCATCGATCCAACTTGTAGTGCTTCCTAAGTTGATGGAGGTGCTGCCGAAAGATTTCTCCACTCACACTGAATTTTAGTCCCAATTTCTCACATATCTGGCCACTGTTCCCCTCAGTTGGTGCCTGAAGATCTTCATTTTGGACATGCGTTGGTCTTCCGGCACGTGGTACGTCTTCGAGTGTTCGTCACCGTCCTTAAACTTGTTAAACGACCGCTGCACTCTCCGTGTAGTCACGACACCTTCACCAAAGGCCTGGGGTATCTTCCGTCCCGCTGCGTCGGCGTTTGATCCCAGTGTGAACTCGTACAGCATACACGCAGTTATAATAAGTTATTGCAAGTTGTGATAGTGACAGTCTTGAAATATAAATCACATTATAACACTGTGGAGGTCCCGTGTTTACTCTGTCCTTACGAAAGTTCACGGTGCAACTGAACTACCACAACCATGTAGTATGTTGGATATACCCACACAAACAACTGACCTTCGCCTTATCTCCATTCGCATTCAACTCACAGTATGAGGGCCAATTGAACACAAACGTCCTCAAAAAGCGATAGAACTTTCTTGGTTACCTTTATATATTTGTTTGTTTGTCTGCCTGTACCATACACTACATGTTGCAACTTTTAATCTTTTCAGTGTAAATTTTCATTGGCGGCATACCAACGTAAAATTTCAAAATGGTGGCCATTCTTTTTTCAGTATAGCGGGTGTCCATGCTACAAAGCGCAATTTTCGGTCTTTTAAGTTTAAATTTTCAGACTAGAAACACTAGACACTAAATTAGCTGTATATATTTTGGCGGCGATCCAACTAAAATTTCAAAATAGCGGGTATCTACGCTACAAGGTACAATATTCGGACTTTTAAGTCGAATTTTTGAGAGTAGAAGCACGAGACATTCTAAATTTGCTGTAGATTTTCTCGGTGATCCAGTGTAAAATTTTAAAATGGTAATTTTTCCAAAACAGCAGTGAATAGAAACTTGTTGCAAGTTGTGACAATGACAGTCTTGAAATATAAATCACATTTTAACACTTTTACCCCAAAGACATTAAAATATTATGACACGAAAAAACTCGAAAATACCCGAAAAAGTTCATATGGACTTGTGAAGTAAAAAGCATAGTTTCAGAGCTAGGCCCGTTCGAAGTCGTGGTAAATCTAGATTTCAACACGCGCTGTTTCGAATTCAAGAAACCGTGGAGTGACGTTCTAGATCAGTGCAAAAGAAAAGTCATATGTACGCAATTCAAGCAGGGGATTAACTACAGAGTATAATTCTCAGATATGATCTCAATAGAATTTTCAGGTAAGATTTGACAATAGTGAATACGGAATGCTTCGGTGGGCAATCAGAATTTTTGGGAACCGCTAGCACCACAGTTCCTCGTGTTCGGACTAACACGTGCTGCTATGTATTTGTCATGGTGTATTTCTCATTTGTTCTGCATATAAGCGTGAAACAAAACATCGCAGTATGCGTTATTCCGAATATAAGAGACCGTGGCGCTAGCGGTTCCTAATACTTTCGACTTCCTTTCGAAACATTGCGTGTTCGCCGCTGTCTAAGGCTTATTTTTGGCTACTCAGGACATACCTTGAAGTCAGAGCATATCTGAAAATTCTATTGAGAGATGCCTGGGAATTATACTCTTTAGAGAATCCCTTGTACACCCATTGTTCATTTATAAAATACGCATTTTTGAATTGCGTATGTACGACTTGCTTTACACTAATACAAACCGCTTCTTCACGATTTCTCAAATTCGAAATAGAGCTGTTGAAATTTAGCTTTTCCACGGTTTTGGACATCCCAAATTCTGAAACTGTGCAGTTTCCCCCGCAGGTCCATTGACGTCAGGAATCACAGTTTGTCAATGTAATTCATTAACACCCTATTTATATATAGTGGCGGATCCAGAATATGCTCAAGGGAGAGGCTAAACCATAGTTTGCAGCTTTATCCAGTGTAAAACAGGATTGAAGTCAATTTTATCCAGTGTATACCTGAGGGTCAAGGGGGGCTATAGCCCCCCTATAATCATTAATGTCCGGATTTGTATATAATTACATATTTTTTCCTTCATATGTAGGTTCGTCAAATCTTTAAATGTTTGTGATTCACACCTGTAGGGTGCTTCAACTCAAGTTTCATATTACATATTTTGACCAATATTACATATTTCTATGGTTTCTGCATAGTTTTGACATAAAACTGTCTTAAAATTTTGCATTTACTGAAATTTTTATTTAATATATATATATATAAACTCTCCAACTGTGCAAGGCTTGCATATAGATTCAATTTTGTCATATCTATCTTTTCGTTTCTTTACCAAAAGTGAAATCTCTCTCTCTCTCTCTCTCTTTATTTGTCAAACCATGTTTCGCAGAATTTTCGCCGATAACAAAAGAAATATAAGAAGAAACAAGTTGAAATCCTCCCTCCGGGGTACATTAGAAGCACCCTTTATTCTCAAATCTGGAGGAAGACAGATTACGTGCCTGACAGGGGACTGGTCAGGAAATTCCTAAAATGAAGTCTATTTGATTATTATGGGAGGTCGGACGGGAAAAAAAATGAATGCAAATCCTGCAATTCAAGTTAAAACTGTATGCTAGTGTGCTTCCAGGAATTTACTGCAAGAGTTCGTTCCACGAAGCTGGCGAAATGGCAATATCATAGCAGCTAAGCTTTCAAAGAACTTCGCTTGTTCAATTGAATGACAGGAGGACAGTACTCTAGTATTTCAGTTGCAAAACGCACGTGTTCTGTATTGAACGTCGAAGTTAGAAATGACTCCGGTTGCCTCAACTTTATCCGCGAAATTGCGGACGTGGGTAACTATCGGTGATGTGTTTACTGCGGACGGTAAAGTGATGTTGTGCCAAGTGTGTGATAAAAAAAAAATTGGATGTTCAATGAAATCTCAGAACAACATGTACGAAGTGCACTCCATTTGCGAACTGAAAAAAAAAAAAAAAAAAAGACACAAATGCATGAAGATACTTCAGTAAGTTTTTCAAAGACTTGTGCCAAGCAATGATAGCAGCAAACATTCCTTGGAACAAAGTTCAAGTGCCAAAATACCGTGCTTTTCTGGAGAAGTGCTGCGGGCGTCGAATTCCTGATGAACCCACTCTTCGAAAATGTTATCTCCAAGTTTGTTATAGGGAAGCTATAGATACCATTAGGGCAGAAATAGGTAGTTCATATATTTGGATTTCTGTGGACGAAACAACAGACGTTTTGGGACGTTATGTAGCAAATTTAGTGATTGGAAAGTTAAGTGAAGATGCTCCATCTAAATCCTATCTTATTGCGAATAAATTGCTGGAACGCACGAATCATTCCACGATTGCTCGCTTTGTAAACGATGGTCTTAAAGTGTTGTGGCCGGGAGGAGTTCAGGAAGAAAAAGTCCTTGTTCTCTATACAGACAGTGTAGCGTACATGTTAAAAGCGGCTAGAGCACTTAGTTTTTCACCCTCACTTAATTCATTTCACCTGTATGGCCCATGCTCTTCAGCGTGTTGCTGAAGAGGTGAGAGACAACTTTTGCGAAGTAAATTAGCTAGTTTCTTCCACGAAAAGAATGTTTGTTAAGGCGCCACAACGTGTTCAAGTTTACAGAGATCAACTGCCAGACGTGCCACTTCCTCCGGAGCCTGTGCTAACGCGATGGGGCACTTGGATACAGGCAGTACATTTCTACAATAAACATTTTCAAAAAATTAAGCCTGTGTTTCATTTATTTCCATCGGAGTCTGCTGTGTCAGTTGGCATTGCTCAGAAACTGTTTAATGACTCAAAAGTAGCGTGTGATATCGCATACATAGACAGCAATTTGGGTTTGCTACCTACAAGCATTAAAACGCTAGAGGCTGTTGGGTGGCCTCTTCGGGAATCCATGGAAATCATAGAGGATGCAAAGAGACTGCTGCAAGGTGTGTGTGGAGATTTAGAGAAAAAGTTCGAAAGAAACTAAATGCAGAGCTGGAAAGAAACCCGGGTTACGAGAGGCCTATTGGCAGTGTGTGAGATTCTCAGTGGTGAAACGAGACCCCCCCCCCCCATGAAGATATTTCCCCCAACTACATCCCTCTGTTGAAATACGCTCCTGTTACCTCATGTGATGTGGAGAGATCATTCTCTGCATACAAGAATATTTTATCCGATCGCCGACAAAATTCTACTTCTGATCATTTGGAAATGTACCTTGTAACCCATTGTGCAACAACACACAGTTGAACTGCAGGCACATCTTTTGTAAGTGCTTTATTTCGGGAGCAGGAAAATTCGGTGTAGGAAATTTCGGTGTAGGAAATTTCGGTGTAGGAAAATTCGGTGTAAGAAAACTCGGTGTAGGAAAATTCGGTGTACGGAAAACTCGGTGTGGGGAATGTTCGGTGTAAAGAAAGATTCGTTGTAGTAGACAGTAGTATTTATTAAAAACTTAACTTTGAGCATAAATGAGCGTATTAGTTTTAAGTTCAAACTTTGTGTAGAACGTACTTTTACTGTCTGCTATACCAAATTTTGAAAAATTGTGATCGTGAAATAATTTGAATTCTAGATTTCGACGGATTTTAGCATTTCATGGCCCTTACATGACGAGAAATTTGTTTATTGATGTCCGTTTGTGTGATTTAGCGAAGCGATCATCGATACCAATCGACATTTCATTTAAAACTTAAGTTTTTATGCTGTTTTGGAGGATGTCTCCTAGAATTTTATATTTCAAAAAAAAAAAAAAAAAAAAAAAAAAAAAAAAAAAAAAAAAAAAAAGGTTACTAGACGGGTAAAGTTGAAAATTGTTGATTTTTCAAAAATGTTCTGACGATTTTATGTATATTTTATAAATAAATATTTAAATTTAAATTCTTCAAAAACGACATAGTTTATTTATGTTACTCAAAGGTGTAAAAATAAATGCCTCAACTAAAGTATCTACGCCTGATTGGAGGAGAAGTCAATAAGGAGTCAATAGGGTTGCAGTACTTGTTTACCTTAACTTAAGGCAAACAAACTAAAGTGTCTGATTGGAGGAGAATTAAACTATTTGTACAAATATTATATGATAAAACCATCCTGCTTTATATTGCCCTTTCCACTAAGACTTTTTTGATCAATATATTTTTGCATCTTACATATGTATATGCAGAGTGATACTCCCGGATTCATTGGGCTCTAGAATTTCCAACTAAAGTCCGGTTTTCATGCGGTTTGTTGCAAATTATCAAGGGAGAATGGGAGGTTTATGGGACTATGTTTACTGGTTTAAATTCATCCGGGGTAATATCGAGCAGGCCGCAAGAAAAACAGCAAATATTCGCCATTGTACACTTGTGTCCAAAATTGTTGTCGCATGTCTTTAGAAATTACATAAATAGAAATAACTCTCTTTCTTGTGATAGAAAATGTCACATTTCTTCTTTGAAATAAGCATAAAAACAAAACACATATTTCCAAAAAATATTTCAATAAAAAACTAAGAAATAAGCAAGTTATAATTAAAAAAAGAAATCTCCGAAACTTTCATCGAAAAATTCTAAGTTCCATTTTCGTAAACGTGGCAAACGCGCAGCGAAATTTACAAAGAGGGAGGGAATTTTATGCTTTGTTAGAAATACAACGTAAATCTGTCATAAGGTTAGTTACTATACATGTGGCACAGCTCTAACAATCATTGCTATTAAGCATTTTACATTTAAACAAACGACTAAATAGAAATAAGCTACAAAATGTGCGAAGCGATCAGGCATTTTGTGTTAGTGGTTTCGGTACATACGTCTACCAAGGTGCCGTCCGTACCGTGCCTTTGTAGAGTAGTCGGTTAAAGCTTCTTCTTTACATACTTTATTTTTCCACGATCATCACTTCGAATCCCATACCCTATAGTAACTTTTTTTTTTTTTTTTTTTTTTAGAAAAGCTTGATTCTGTGAATTCCTTAAGGAACAATGTTTTGTTCTAATAATGCTCCTTAGTATTATTCTCTTCATTCTAGTTTATTTGAATATTTCCAAATAATTTAGAATTATGTCCTTAAAACATTAAAACTGTCAAGAATTTTATAAAAAGTGGAAGCTTCATTTATAATCATTTTCATAACCGAAATGAGAAACTTACAAATAGTGGAATTTTAATTAACATATGACTAAACTTTCATAAAACAGTAACTAAATAAAACATAGTTTCTGCAAGTAATATTCAGGTAATAGACAGAAATAATGAACGTAAAATAATAGATGTTGATTAAAAATTAGTAGGGATAGTTCTAAAGCCAAGTAAAAAGTTCTCTCTGCTTCATGAAAATAATAAACATTTTATAAAAATAATGGTATTTTTGCTATATCGGAAATGTGTTTAGTAAATTAATAAATAAAATACAATTATATAATTCAATCACTCTTACTCGATAGCTTGAAGAGAAACTGTCGGCCGCGACCCTTCGGTTTTCTTCGTATCACACGAAGGGACACGAAGTTGATCCGAACCAAGGGAAAGAGTGTAATGGCACTCAGGGCGGGATAGGTATTGCCTGTCACATAAGAAAATGCATGTTCTCCGTAGGATAGTATCTGTTGCTTCTTGACGCGATGGAAAATACGGGAAAATCGGTTCAGTTAATGTAATTGACCATTAAAACTTTTAAAAGCTGTGGATGCTGGTAAATTAACAAAATATATTACGTTTGCAGATGCAATTTACACAACAAATAACACGAATAGTGTGAGAAGCAGGGAAAGCAGAGAAACTGTTATATGGTAAGACAACAGAAACAAAAATCACAAACTGGATATTTAAAGTGTATAGCAAAAAAAAAAAAAAAAAAAAAGCAACTGAGTATGTGGCGTAGTAGATAACGTTCTAATCTACCAATCAGTTGATCCATGTTCGAGTCTTCGTCAAGTGCATGGGCGTCTTTGGCGGGGGGTTGAGAAGGGCGCGTCCACCTTAATATTTTGAAGTACAAAATATTCAATATTTTATTCTAATTTATTTACTAACGACAGAATAACATATAAATAATTATTACACTATTTGGAATATAATATTCTGGCTATGAAAGGATTATAACAGACTTGATATACCTCAGGGGTCCGTGAAGGTAATCAGAAAGCTAACAAATGGAATCGAAGATAATAAACAGGTTGGGCTTGGTAGTACCATTTAAATCACTTTCTTTGATGTCCCCCCCAAATTTTACATGCCAGAGACGCCAGTGGTCAAGTGTGTTTTGTTTTTTCTCGCCGAAGAAACAGCCATTACTTGTAATATTTACATTTTTTCTTTTCGTCAAAGAAACAGCCATTACTTGTAGTACTAGAGTTTTATACAGGGTGTTAATGAAGTATACCGACAAACTCTAAGAGGTGATTCCTTACATCAAAATAAGAGAAAAAGTTCATATGGACCTGTGGGAAAAAGTGCATAGTTTCATGGCTAGGGCTGTCCAAAATCGCGAAAAAGCAAAACTTCAATATGTCCTCTTTCGAATTCCAGAAATTGTGGGTGGTGGTCCTTATCAGGTAAAAGAAGTCACACATACGCAATCCAGAAATGCATATTTCATTAATTTTCAGTGGGTGTACAAAGTATTCCATACAGGTCAAAATTCCCAGACATACAATCAACCGAATTTTGAGATTTGACTGACTTTATGATTTGTCCAACGTAGGCAAAGATAAGCCCTGATAGCAGTGAACACAGAAACCTTTAGCGCGATGTCGAAAGTGTTAAGGATCGTCAGCAACGCGGTTTCTCGTATCGGGAAAACGCATGTTGTAATGTTTTCTTTCACGCTTATAAGTGAAGATAACGTGAAATATACAGTGAGGAAATCCATCGAATCACACATTATTGCAAACACAAAAAACATGGAGCTGCCGGTTCTTAACACTTCCGACTTCCCTCCGAAGCAATAGATGTCCATTATTGTTAAGGCTTATATTCTGCCTACTTTGGACCCTCCTTGACATCAGCGTATATCTGAAAACTCGATTGAGAGCATATCTGAGAATTGCACCCATGTCAGTTTTTTTTATCATTTTGCTTTGACGGTAGATTTTAGGGAAGGGGGAGAGCAGGAGGGGAAATATATGGAAATGAATAAAACTTAGTAACTCTTGAACTACTCGAGAGATCTCGATCAAACTTTCAACATAGATTAGGTTCGGGCCTGGGATGTTATTGCCATTTCACGTTTACGATGCAACGTAAGGGATGGGCAGGGGTAGATATATGTTAAAAAATGAAAATAAAAGTGACTGTCTTTGTGACTTCATCACGCTTAAACACCCTACCGATTTTAATCAATTTTTCAACATAGACGAGGTTCAGACCTGGGGTAGTTTTATCATATCAATTTGACGGTAGAACAAAGAGTTAGGGGGATGGGAGGGGAGAGATGTATGAAAATGAATAAAACAACTCTTGAACCACCCAACTGATCTCTATCAAATTTTCAAGATATATGACGTTCGGTCCTTCGATAATTTTTATAATCTAATTTTGACGGTGCAAGGTGGGGAGGGGGAGATATGTAAAAAAATAAAAATAAAACTGACTGTCTTTGTGACTTTATTACTCTTGAACCACCCAACCAATATCGATCAAATTTTCAACATAGATGCGATTTGCGCCTGGGATGGTATTTACCGGTATCTATTTAGTTTGACGATAAAAATTAGGGGAGGGGAAGGAAGGAGTTAAAAAGTAAGTGAAACTTAACTCTTGAACCAAACGATCAATCTAGGTCGAATTTTTAAACATAGATGAACTTAGGGTCAGAGATTTTTTTTATCACTTCACTTTGACAGTAGAACTTAAGGGAGGGGAGGGGATACCTAAAGTAAATAGAACTTAATAACACTTGAACCACAGGACCGATCTCGATCAAGTTTCCAACCTAAATGAAGTTCTAACCTGAGATGGTTTTTGTCATATCACTTTGACGGTGTAACTTTAGGGAGGAGGAGGGGAGACATTTAAAATGATCGAAAATGACCGATATTAGTCATCTATAGCTTTTGAGCTATCTGAGATTAACAGTGACACTACCGATGCTGTTTAAATCCAAATTCAGCCCCACAGTTTGAGAGAGGAGGAGGGGGAGATATATAAATACGATATAAAATGACCGATATTAGTGGCGAATCTATAGATTTCCAGGTTGGTGAGATGAACGGTGTTACTTCCGATCCAGTGTCCCGTAACATGGGGAGAGAAGGGGGATATATAAAAACCATCGAAAATGACCAATATAAAAGAGCGCTTTAGTAATAGTAAAAAGTGACTGACTAGCGGAACTATGTTTTCTTGATTTACCCCAGCGAAGCAGATAATTGATGCTAGTGTATTCTAAAACTCAAAAATAGAATTTACAATTCGTTTAAAAATATAGGCTGGAGCAGTCTTTAAAGGTCAGGTACAGCGGGGGACACTTCTAAATGGTACAGACATATGGAGATTTACGGCTAAGGTGTACCATTTAGAAGTGTCCCCCGCTGTACCAACTAGTGAAATAACCATTTATCGAACGAAAAGAATATGTTTATGGAAATATTATTTGCGAAATATTCAAACCTGTTCCCCAATAGAATAGCATATCAAGCGAAGTGAAATGAAAAAGATCCAAGTGAATCCAACTGCTATCTTCTAGATTTAATTTAAACAGCTAAAATGCTTACTCACTTTGGCCAGTTTATGAACACAAAATGGGAAATTAAAATATTGTAGCAGTTGCCTTACTTTCTTTCCTAGAGTTGGAATTTCCAAAAACGATGGATCAAGTGGTCACAGATTTGTAAGGAGGAGTTTAAATGCCGAGTTTCATCTCCTTATGATGAGACATTCATCAGAAAGTCTTTTTTGGAGTATATTTTTAATATTTCCTTTCCTCGCTTAGAACATGTATTGTATGAAAGTAACATGAGAAAAGCCCGGCCAGAGTTAACTAACATGAAAAAACCAGAGTTTGGTAAATGAACTTCGGGGCCATCCTTCGCGAGGCAGTAGTGCACATTTAAAATGTTAATATAACAAACTGGAGGAGTGCAATAGTCAGAAATAGTGGAGGAAAGGCGTCCTAAAGATTCTAACTCAGCGCATGTATGACACGACGTATAAATTTCTCAAGTGACGGTGTGGCAGAGTTAGGATGATCCACGGCTCCCGTGCAAAGAGTCCTGGGTTCGATTCCTGCTCGAATGAATTTCTTTTGTTTTTTGCTTTAATCAATAAAGTAACCATTTTTAACTACAAGTAAAATATTAATTCATCATATGTTTATAATCCATAAAACAATAGAATTGTTCAAATCAGTTGTAAAATCTTTGAATATTCTATGTTAACTAGCAATAGAATGTAACCTATTCCGCGTAGTATATTGATGCGACGGGTTGTATTATGAAAAAACATGAAATTTTTGAGTTTTACGTCCCACGTTTATGCCGGCTAGGCTAAAGGAGACGGTGAAGATGAGAAATTAATGAAATGGTGGAATGAAGAAAGTGGTAGGAAACGGGAGAACCCCGACGAAACCCACGCACATGGTGTTTGTCCAGCACAAAGTTCACTCGGCGGGAGCAGGGTTTGAACCCGAAACCCCATGCACCAGAGGTGAACGCTCAACCATTGAGTCACCGCGGCCCGGAGTTATATTATGGTTAGCAGAGTCGTTGTGTAAAAAATGTTCTTGACGCTTCGTGTCGTATCTGTAAACAGTGTGCGAATTGACCGGACATTTGCAAGGGAGGATGGATTGTACTTCAGACGACAATAGCATGGCAAAGTATGACAGTTGTAGCCAGGGGCGTCATTTAGGGAGAGCAGGAGGGGCAATTACCCCTCAAGAGTTTGAGGAATAAATATCCTTTAATCGATTGTCTACTAATACACTAGAACTAAACGTGAAAGCCTTATGTCGGTGGTGCTCTTGCCCCCTCAATTGAAGTCTGAAATGACGCCGCTGATTACAGCATACATCCAGTATTACCAAAGGGAATTTCTCCCTCATTACCCTTGTAATTCGCACAATGTTCGCAAATATAGACACGAAGCGACAAGAACATTTTTTGCACAACGACTGTGCTAACCATAATATAATGCGTGATATCAATATACAACGCGGAATAGGGTACAATTAATTGCTAGTTAACACAGAACATTGAAATATTTTACAACTGATTTGAATATTTCTATTGTTTTATGCATTATAAGCATATGGTGAATTAATATTTTATGGCTACTTTATTGGTTAAAGCAAAAAACAAAAAGGTTGAATCGAGCGAGGATGCAACCCGGAACCATTTGCACGGGGTCGTAGATGCTCCTAACTCTGCCACGTCGTCACTTGATAACTTTACGCGTGGTATCATATGCGAGAGTCGGAATCTTTAAGACGCGTTTTCTCCACTATTTCTGGCTATTGTGCTCTCCCAGTTTGTAATATATACACTTAAATATGCACTCCTACCTCGCGAAGGATGAACCCGAAATTCATTTACCAAAGTCTGCTTTCCCCTTATTAGTCTTGTGAGATACTGTTTTTTAAGCATAAATTATTCCACCCTCTTTCTCTATGGACTTTAGACGAAAGTAACATAATAAAGCCTTAGTTTGAAAAGGTTGATAATTATGTTTAAAAACTAATTTGAAACGGTTGTAATGTTTTTTGTGATGATGCAATAGATAACAAAATAATATGAATAAAACAATTGAAGAAATCCCCTCTACTACTTCTTAAAGTTGGAATTTTTGAAAATGTTAGGATATATGTCTATTTATTTATAATAAGACATTTGTATCGAGTTTCACGGCCGTAACTTGAGAGGCTCTGAGGTATTTTATTATTGGCATAATTTTTTAATCCTTTATCACCTTTAATATACGCGCGTTAATTAAAGTAAAAAAAATACAGAACATTGTTAAAAATTACCTATCTTAACATTTTTGTTTTATTGGATCAAAAGATTCAATATATTTTAGGCAAAATTTTCTTGTACGCCTTATACCTGGAGAACTACATATAGTGTAGCCAAACTCATACTATCATTCAACTCAGTATCATTTGCTTATTTCGCAAAAAAAAAAAAAAAAAAAAAAAAAAGGAAAGTCGATTTAGGGGCCGCTCATAAATGTTGTGACCCCTGAAAAAAATCTAATATATTTCATTCAATCAAAATTTCTCTTCTACACCTTTATCTGGAGTTCTACATATAGTGTAGCCAAACCCAAACTATCACATAACTCAGTGTAATATGCTTATTCTGTCGAAAATACGAACACTTGATTTAGGGACCATTCAAAAATTTTGTGCCCTTGATTAAGAAACTAATTATTGGCCAAGATCGCAATCTTTTGATTCATTTTTTGGATCATTCCTAAAATTCTTCTTTTATTTTTTTCGTTTCGATTTCGATAGTCAAGATTGATTTCATTTACGCAATATACTAGTTGAAATGCCGGTTCTTGTCACGGGAAGATGACATGTATGGAACATATTTGAAAGGTATATTTGGGGACTCTTCCCCCTTTAGGACGCCCCTATGAATTAAAGTGAGATGATAAAAACTCAGGTAGACGCAAGTCACAAATTCATTTTAAACGATGTAACCTTTTTAAAATTTGGTTATTTTATGAACAGACTATGGGAAACTAGAATAATATGGAAATTGATATCCTCATACTTATAAACCGAAATGTAAAAAGCGCTGGGACTCATACCAGCTTAGATTTAATAAGGAACTTATATACTGAGTTTCATCTGTTAAACTTGAGTGATTTCCAAGATATATTTTTGGCGTACATTTTGAATATCTCTAATCTTTTAGCAAACATATTTTAATGAAAGTAACATGATAACAGCTAGGCATAGTTAGCACTGTCTTCCACTTCAATGTTTTATTCATTTATTTATTTATTTTACTTTAATAAGGACGAACACATATACTAAGGAGGGAAACATGATCCAAAGTATACATAAAAATAGAGTATCTTACGAGATCTTTAAGTTAAGAATATGAAAGTCACCGTATATATTCCTAATTTAAAATATATAGGCACTCGTTCTAGTATTTTGAACAATTCCGTTTTCACGTAAGGAAGGAGCAATTTCTACCATGACTTTTTTCGCATTCGAATAGAATACAGTCTCATCATGATAGGAAAATTTCTTAAGTGTTTAAATTGAAGTTGTAAACAGTTAACTCTACATTGCTTTTGTCATGTCCATTTCATTAAAATGCTCTGGGGGGATAGTCGGTTTAAAAATTATGCAAAATATATATATATATATAGTATATCACGAATATGGACTGATTTGGAATATGGAATCCGGTAAATAAACTCCTTATTAAAACTCGATGGACACAAGATCCAAAGTTTCCGAAAATTTCGCTTTTAGGATGAAGCGCAACTATTCATCTATGTTTTCTCAATAAACAGTATAAAATTGCATCGATATTTTCTGTTTCACCACGAAAAACGACTCAGCCATTTGAAATGAATTTGTGCACATAGCAAGCACTTGAGTCGAGCTTAGTTTTCATCAGTTCACTTCAATTCAAATACGCATTCTGAGAGGAGAAAGAAGGTCCAAACAACCTTCAAAATATTTTTCAAATAAAACTACTCTTCCCGTACAATGAACGGACATCTTTGCTATTAAAGAAATAAATGTAGAAATTTTACGTTTTTCTCTGAAGCAATCAGATGCAGGTTAAAACACAAGCACGAAATGCACCCTTGATATATAGATTACAGCCTACTATTTCCTAGCGATGGCCAAAATTTTTCGCGATCCGGAATCCAGAAAATTTATTTTCCGGAATCGGTAAGTTTACTTTCCAGATTTCGGAAAAATTTCGATATCGGAACAATTCCGGAATCTAGAAATATTCCGGACTTCGGAAAAAATACGAAATTTTTCCGACATCGGAATTTTACTGAAATCCGGATTTTTCCGAATTCCGAATTTTTTCCAAAATCGGAATTTTCCGAAATCTAGAATGTTTCCGATTTTACTTTTCGGATTCCGGGAGGTAAAAATTCTGGAATTGGCCATCGCTATTTCCTATTTCAGTTGTACTTATTTTACCGGTAAATTGTATACATACATTAAATAGGATTTATTGTTACGAAGAAAATTAAAAATGAATGAAATTCGGTCTATATGTGATTTAAAGTGGTTCTGGTATATATAATTTAAAGGAATGTTGCGTTCACTTGCGGCTAAGGTGTATTCTTGTGAAAGGAATGGGGGCACTTTGGATTCGATTCAGGCCAGTAGCCAGCCCAAAAATGTAAAGGGGGTCCGGCTGAAGTTAGGTGAGGCCCGATCCAACCATATTATAGTTCATCACCATATTATAGTTCATTTGCAAGCCTACCGTGAAACTTTTAGGGGGCAGCTAAAATTTAGGGGTGCCGGCCCCCCTAGACCCCCTGGATACGGGCCTGATTCGATTATCGGTGAATGTGCATTTGTTCAAATTAAACGCTAGTCTGTAAGTCTACGTCTTATATAACCTCGGTGCTGGAAGAAGTATTCTAGATGACATTGAATGAAACTGAGGTATATACATATATACTGTTACTAGTTCTGAAGCTAAGTGTGTTGGGTTATTGAAACGCCTGGAGAATACAAGTTACATTATGCACATTCAAAGGTAAAGCTGAAAGAAAACGCCTCTGGCTGTGTTTCGTGTGATACTGTAGGGCTATTAAGTAAGGACTCAATTCACACTACCAAATATCTGATATGACAACCAATCAAAATTCGATAAAAGGGAGTTCGTGTCTAGTAAATGCCACGTAATACATGGGATTTCTTTTAGATAGACATTCCCTTACATTTGAGTGGTAGACGTCATGGAGGAAGCAAGAATTCGTTTCATAACGCTTCTTGACGAAGGTTACAGCGCTAAGCAAGCCGCGGAGCATGTAGGCATTCACCCTAGAACTGGTCAGCGGTGGGCACATAGATATCGTGTTACCGGGGAAACAATTCGTCGTCGTGGTAATGGGAGACGCCGAGTTACCACAAATGAGCAAGACCGTCGTCTGGTTGAACAAGCCAAAGAAACTCCCCATTCAAATTCGCGTCAACTGCGACAAGCCACTGACTTTCCTGGATCACGTCAAACAGCTATTAGGCGACTCAGGGAGGCTAATCTATTCGCTCGGCGTGCAGCCATTAAGGAATTTCTTTCTGCGGAACACATCAGACGACGACGTCAATTTGCAGAGGAAAATATGCATCGGAACTGGACAAATGTCATTTTCAGCGATGAATGTATATTTTCTTCTGCAAATGATGGACCAGTCTGCGTCTTTCGTGAGAGAGGTTCCAGGTTCGATCCTCGATACATATGGCTCAAGCGTTCCAGCGGACGCATATCAGTGGCTGTCTGGGGCTGGATATCTGCAGATGGATTTGGGTATCTTCACAGGATTGATGGGCGTCTTACAGGTGCGCAGTATAAGTTCATCTTGGAGAATATTATGCTGCCATCTGTTCGCGAACGTTATCCTGAGGGAGCAATCCACTTTCAACACGACCGGTCACCTGTCCATATGTCACGAGTTGTCCAAGAGTGGCTGGCAGAGCAAAATGATGTAGAGGTAATCAATTGGCCTCCACGCGGAGCAGATCTTAACCCAATAGAAAATGTCTGGGCAGAGGTAAAGAGATGTTTGAGGGAGAAATGGGCTAATGAAGTTCCTAGAACTTCCAATGAGCTCTGGGATTCGATCGTTAATGCTTGGGAAGATCTTGCTACGAATGGCACGGGCTATGTCCGTCGAATGATAGAAAGAATGCCTCGTCGAATGTTAGCGGTTGTTGAAGCAGGTGGTCACTGGACATCATATTAAGAACGTGTTTAGTTTCAAACAGCCCTTTTAAGGGCTACATTTCATCCATAAAATGTTATGTGAATATGTGATTAAGCATGCAGAAAAAATTGTGATGCAATCATCGAAATATATTTTTAAAAAATAAAATGTGCTTTGAGTGGGATTCGATCTCGCAACCCTCACTACCTAAAGCCGAAACGCTACCTCTACTCTAGCCACTCACTAGCTGTTACGCCTACCAATTCCTTGCACAATTACTGCCAAGCCGCCAAAATTTCATACATAACATTCCTTCGTACTTAAAAATCATATACAAGAGAGATACCTAATTACTACCATTGTTTGGCATTATTAAGAAGACGTCTCTTGCATTGAAACGTAGGGCTTCATTATTCATAACCAAACTTGAAATGAAGTTGGGTTGAGTTGACTTTAAGTTTAACGTCCCGTTCAGCAGCGAGGCTATATTAGACGTGGACCTACTAACTCACGTGGAATCCGAACCACATGAGCTCCCACCGGGAATCGAATCCGAGTCTCTACGCCATTAAAATGAAGTGGACTCATATCTCTAAATTAGGATAAATTTCTTAAAGTACTTTTGAAATTCTTAACTAGATTTTTGCGTATTTCCAAAGCAAATTTGATAAACCTTACTGAATTTTGATTATTATCTTTTTTATACTTCTGAACCATACCTATTATTTGGTATCAAATATACAGAATGTTTCAAAACAACATCGATAACGTTTGGGAGGTGATTCCTGAACCAAAACAAGACAAAAAATATGGACCAACCTGGATTTACAAATGTTTCCTTTCGGAGTTATAGGCTGCCTTAAACATGAAAAAACAAAAATGAATTTTAAAGGTCCATAGGTCCAAAACTATGGGACCTACCGTAGTCGGGTCAAGACTTCACTTAGAAACTAATACGTGAGTTAACCAAAAATGCATGTTTCAGAATCTTAAGGTACTCACGCAACAATTTCTATAGAGGGAGTTTGGCTAAAGGCATATGATTTGAAGTACTCACCTCTCTAAAACTTGTTGCGGAAGTACCGCAGGATTGTGAAAGTTGGATATTTGTAGAGAGCACATATAGTTCCTAAGTGAAGCCTTGACCCGACCACGGTGAGTGCCATAGGTTTGGACCTATGGACCTTTGAAGTTCATTTTTCATATTTTTGGCATACTATAACTCCGAAAGGAAGGATTTGTGCACCCAGACTGGTCTATACTTTTTGTCCTATCTTTGTGTCATTAATCACATCCCAAATATTTTGTCGGTGTTGCTTTGAAACACCCTGTATAAAACCACTAACTAGAAGGATTGCACTTGCTAATATTCAGTCTTACCTGAATAACTGAATCTCTGAAATTAGGGAAATTATTTGATTATCAGTATACATACAATATGGTATTCACATTTATTTTAAACGTTCATTTAGAATAAATAATTTATATTTACTGTCTTCTTTGAACTGTATAATGTTTTGTAAGAGTATGTTTTGACTTCACTCTTGTATTCAGTGTGGGAATAAATTATGGTGATTGCGTTATGTGTTTTATTTATTTAAAAGATTTTAGATAAAGTTGATAAACCAAAAGATCCAGGTGCACTGAAACATTAACAAAAATGAACAGAATATTTATCAATTCAGCCATGGCTATATATTAAAAATATGTATCCCTGCCTCCGCGTAATGGGATGGAGAATCTCTAGCCAAGAAGGCATATATGTAATTGAAACACGGAGACTCCTGATTTTGAAGCGCCAGTGCTAACTGCACACCTACATTCATTAGTTACAATTCATGTGATAAAGTTTTTGAAACAATTGTTTTTGTAAAATATTTATTATTTTCTGCGAGAGTTAATTTAATTATGTTCCCTCTTCAAAATAGTGTTAAATAATAAATAATAATTTAAGAATAGAACAATGCTTAATCCCACATCCCTTAGCAGTTAATACACTCTAGAGCAGCCTAATCATTAGATAGCTAAGGGCTCTCTTCCTATAACTTTTACAGTATAAACTCTCAAGCTGATATAACATCTATAACAAGAGTTATACATCATATTAAATTAGAAATAAGTGTGATTATAATAATTGCTTGTTACGTCAGAAAAAAAGTTTCTTTGATTAATATCATAGGTATTTTCGTGTACAGAAAAGAAATAAAGAATTACTCTAGGAAGCCAATTAACTCGTTAGACAAGAGACTTTGGTATTTTCGTCACTTAGAATATAGATGTCCTCAGATTTCTGAATTAATAATTGCAATTAGGAATCCATCAAAGTATTTTGAATTTGTTTAAAATTGTCTCAATGCTCAACGAATTATATTTCAATTGAAAGTTTTGAATAAAAGTCTAAAGATGACACTGCTTTTTTACTTTCTTGTGCATTCCCCTTACGAACAATTTGTTCGGCATACCTTACATAGTACGGCAAAGTACTAGGTATCCCCTGTAATCCATAATGTGTAGGAAGTATAGATTTGAAGTCATCCTTTGTCTGAACGAAATTCTATTCAGAAATATTTCGCTAAAACGTAAATTATGACTACCACCTCAGCAGATATGTCTACAAGATTAGAAACAAAAATCAGTAATCGGTGAAAGCACTGTTTCTTTCAGAATTAATGTTCCGGGGGGGGGGGGGGGAAGGCACATTCACAAGGAGAAGGCAGACTTTGGTAAGTAAACCTTGGGCTACTTTTTGCGAGTTGTTAGTGCACATTTAAAGAATTAATATTGCAAACTGGGAAAGCGCAATGGCCAAAAATAACGGAGAAAAACCGTCTTCAAGTTTTTTACTCGATGCATGAATTGTACGACACACACATTTACCAAGTGTCGGCGTGGCAAAGTGAAAAAAAATCTTTGACTCATGCGTAAAGGGTTCCGGATTCAATTCCTGTTCGAGTCATACACTTTTTTTTTTTGCTTCAACCAATAAAGTAGCCATTTGTAACTATAAGTAAAATATTAATTCATTATATGTTTATAATGAATAAAACAATAAAAATTTTCAAATCACTTGTAAAATCTTTCAATGTTCCATTTTAACTACGGTAGAAACAAAATTGAATCTATTCCGTAAATATTATTGTTACCGCAGTCGTTGTGTAAAAAATGTTCTTGACGCTTCATGTTTACATCTGTAGACAGTGTGCAAATTACAAGGGAAATGAGGAGGAAATCTCCTTTGGTTATAGCAACATCCAGTATTAGCAAAGGGGATTTCCCTCTCAACTCCTTTGTAATTCGTACATTGTCAACAGATGTAGACACGAAGCGTCAACAACATTTAATACACAACGACTGTCGTAACCAGTGGCGTATTTATTGGGGGCGCTTCCGGGCTTAAGCCCCCCCCCCCGAAATATTATTTACTATATTAAAGTAAATGAAATATCTTCGAGAATTTTCACATTTCCAGGACCAAAGTTGGCAAAGCTCCCCCCCCCCCCGAAATAAAATCGCAAATACACCACTGGTCGTAACCATAATATAACTCATGATATCAGCATGTTTACGGAATAGATTAAATTTTGTTTGCCAGTTAACATGGAACATTGAAAGATTTTACAAGTTATTTGAAAATTTCTATTGTTTTATTCATTATAAACATACGATGAATTAATATTTTACTTATAGTTACAAATGCCTACTTTATTGGTTGAAAAAAAAAAGAGATGTGTGATTCGAACAGGAATCGAACCCGCGATACTTTACACATGAGGTACAGATTTTACTCACTCTGCCACACTGTCAATTCGCGAGTAGTAAACTTTAAGACGGTTTTTCTTCGTTATTTTTGGCCATGGCGCTCTTCAGTTTGTAATATTAACTCTTTAAATGTGCACTACAACCTCCCCCCCCCCCAAAAAAAATGGCTCCGAAGTTCACTTACGGAATAGATTTGAAAATTTCTATTGTTTTATTCATTATAAACATACGATGAATTAAACATCATATGCCTTCTCCTTGTCAGTATTACGGGGGGCACTGTCAGAGCTTGTCCGGAAGAAGCACTGGGTGAAAGATAACGTGTTAAGTATGAAGCGTTTAAGATCAATCCTTCAAACACTACTGAAGGGGGATTTCTAACTTAATTTCATACATATACCTTAAAATAAAAGATTTCGACTGAAATTGCCACTTTAAAAACTTCATTTCAGAGAATGACTATGAGAAACAATAAGGTCACTGTAAAATACATTATAAAACACACACACTCAAGACTCTATCTACCTTCAAAATTACATTTCCAAAAGTTCAGACGCAACTAAATAGGTTTTTTAGACCTGAAAAAGTTAACCATTCTGAAGTTCATGCAAATATTTAATCTTTCTTCCGAAATAAACTCTTTCTAGTCACCTCCGACTGGGATTTCTCCTTGAAGTGAAAACTGTTCCTTCGTGATTATAAGGTTCACGTACGCCTTTTCGACGCAAACGATCCAGTTCGGATTCCAGGTGAGAGCGCATGTGTATCGGAACCCACATTAAGCTGTAGATCTACGTCTCATATAGTCTCAGTGATCAAAGAGACGACAAACTCAAGATCAGCATCAAACCGAAAACTTATTTACGTCGCCTTTTCACCCTCATCAAGGAGTATTAAGCGCTTTTTTTAAAAAAAATATTACAGTTACAATCAAACAAATTAACTTGGAGTGCTGTCTTTAAAAAAATATTTAATTTTAATTTCACATATATATTAGACAACTTCGCATAAAATCATACTTGCAGATCTTCATATTGACCAACACTTTTTTTAATCGCCAATTGATATATATATTTTTTATATTATATTAATTATTACAACTACATTTACGTATAACTTGCAGTGCATATGTAGAGTAAACAAAAAAAGCAATCCTATTATGGTCACTTTTATGCAACAAAACATTGAATGATGATTTTAAAATATTCTGCATTCAATTAGAAGAAATTTTCGATAGAATAATTTTGATACTTTCATACTTGTTTATGTAGTAATGTAACGATTTATCACAGTATTGTGTACAAAAGGAATTAACAAATGTAGTTACTTTTTCTAGAATATTTAAATTAATTTGTTTTGCAAAATTATACAACAAATATAGTTAGCACTAAATGATGCATAATAAATAGGAAAGTAATGTTTTATTAAAGTTGCGGGCATGTTGACTAAACTTTTATTAAAGTTTCATTTTCAAGTTGTGACAATTAAGTTCCTTCTTTTTATTGAAATCTTGCTAATTGTAATATTTGATAAATATAAAAGTTTGAATTATACTTTATGCACACATTCAAATTGAATAGCATTAAATTAGTAATATTGAGAAATATTTTTTAGATTAAAAGAGATTGTTGAGTTGAGTTTAACGTCCCGTTCAGCAGCGAGACTATATAAGACGTGGACCTACTGATTAACGTGAAATCCGAACTACATGAGCTCCCAAAGGGAATCGAACCCGGGCCTCCCACGCTGGATTAAAAGAGAGTTGTTTAAAAAATATCACTAACAAAATGTGAACATAATAATAAATTAAAAAAAAATAGGATGCAGGATTTGAACTGCTGATCATCACCAAACGTGAATATTTAGTGAGTGCACACTAATTGATTGCTCCACGATTGCTAGTTTATTAAATACATCTTGATAACACATGTAAACAGAAGGGGTGGTTGCTTCATTTTTTAGTCTAGTTAAATGGTTTTCTGAACATAATTAGCACTGTCGTCTTGTCAATGTTTTGCTAAATTTGCATCCTAAGGGGGAAATGGAATTTTAAAATTTAACCTATAAATAAAGGATCTCAAAAGTCCCTCATGTTATATAGATGAAGTTTGATATATAAACTCCTCACTAAAATAAATGGTTCGGTGTAATCGAGTTTTCGAATATTCAGCATCTACAGGAAAAGGTATAAAGGTAATTTATATAATACTTTCTCAACATATGAATCGAAGTTTTCTGTCTCCTCATCACAGGTAAACGCTGAACTATGTAAAACGAATTTTTGAAAATCAGAATCACTTGGCTAGAGTTGAGTTGATTTTGAGTTTAAAGTCCCTTTCAACAGCGAGGCTACATGAGACGCGACCTACTGATTAATGTGAAATCCGAACCACATGAGCTCCCTCCGGGAATCGAACCCAGGTCTACCACGCCAAATCATTTGGCTAGGGTCGTGATTTCACCACCTCACTGTCGCCAAAATATATATCCTAAAGCAGAAGGAGATTCAAAATACATGATAAAATAGTGTATCCTGCAAGTCCGTCATTGGGGACTTGAAACTCCTTATATAAATTCGTCAATGAAGTAAGTGAAGACTTATTCCAGCGTTTAGGATAGCTTGGCTTCTAAAAAGAGAAAGGGCAATTTGTAAAAATTAAGTTGATGTTGATTACCTCATCACCACGTACTGATGATTTCAGGGGGTAGCAGAGGGGCACATTTTCTCCTGGGACCAATGAAATTCTTACTACTCCCGTCCAAACTTCCGAAGAAACCAGTACTTTTGCAATGCTACTTTAACCCTGTATATTAAATTCTCCCCCGGGAGAAATAGTTTGTACTCATCACTTTCATCACAGATAATGACTGAATCATTTGGAATTAAACTTCGAAGATAGTCGAATCAGTTTTCTTTTTTTATCATATTGCTTTCATTAGAATCGGTATCCTAAGGAAGAAATCGGCTTCAAATTTGTGATAAAAATATAGTATCTTCCGAAACTCTTAAAATAGGCAGATTAAATTTTGTTTATAAACTCCTTTTGGAAAGTAAGATGACACTTGTCCCAATAAAGAGTATGACTCACATGCGAAATTCTTGGCGATCCTTTGTATAGCCATGGTTTAGCCCCTTCGTGATAAAAACGGAAGTATTGTTTTATTAAAATTAATGATATGTTGGTTAAGTTTTATTAAAGTTTCATTTTCGCAATGAAACTTTATGACAATGAAGCTGCTACTTTTGATAAAACTCTTGATAATTTTAACACGTCTAAAAGCAAAAATTTGAATTGTTTGCCCATATTTAAATTACTAACATAAAAAGAATAATATCAAATACCTTTTATTAATAGAAGAGAGGTGTATAACAAAATCTCGCGAACAAACTTTTAAAAATACTGTAGGCACGGAGCTGGAACTAATGATCATCGAAAAAAAAAGAGGGCACTAAATCATGCTTTAACAAATCACCCTACTACTTGTTGAAAAACACTATAACGAATAGAGAGAACAAGCGTTTCTTAAAAAAAAGAAAAAAAAAAAACAACCGGGTATGTGATTTGTACTGATGGTTATGGAAAAATAAAGAATAAAGAGCAAGTGCTAAGTAACTACTCTACAAAGGTAAGTTAAGAGCGAACTACTTGCAGACGCATATAAGGAAACCACTAACACAAAATGCATGATCGTTTAACATATTTTCTAGCTTATTTCTATTTATTTCTTTGTTTACGTGTAAAATGCTTAATATCATTATTAGAGTTATTCCATATGTATAGTAACTAACATTATGACAGATATACTTTGCATTTTTAACAATTTCTGAACATGAATCTTTGAACCTTATGCGCTCTGAAAGGAGATTCAAGTAGAGATCTTAAAGATAAAACATGTCTAAAATTTCAAAAGTGAACTTGACTCCCTCGTGTACTGAATGTGCCAGTTTTCAGTTAAATATCAATTCACACATAGTGTATCATGCCCATGTCATTCCCCTGCCATGATCCGTCCGTGGCACTGCTGTGGCCATTGTCACATATCATGCCGTTCTGTGGCGTGACACTATTTCTTTCTACACCCTTTCCCTTGGTTCGGATCAACTTCGTGTCCCATCGTGTGCTACGAAGAAAACCGATGGATCCCGGCCGAACAGTTTCTCTTCAAGCTATCGAGTAAGAGTGATTGAATTGTGTAATTGTATTTTATTTATTTATTTATTTACTAAACAAATTTCCGATATAGCAAAAATACCATTATTTTTGGAAAATGTTCATTATTTTCATGAAGCAGAGATAATTTTCTACTTGGCTTTAGAACTATCCCTACTAATTCTTAATCGACATCTAACAGTTTACGTTAATTTTTCTGCCTATTATCTGCATATTACTTGCAGAAACTATGCGGAGTAAATGTTTTTTTTTTTTATTAGTTACTGTTTTATGAAAGCTTAGCCATATGTTAATTAAAATTCCACTATTTGTAAGTTTCTCATTTCGGTTATGAAAATGATTATAAATGAAGATTCCGCTTTTTATAAAATTCTTGAGTTTTAATGTTTTTAAAGACATAATTCTAAATTATTTGGAAATATTCAAATAAACTAGAATGAAGAGAATAATACTAAGGAACATTATTAGAACAAAACATTGTTCCTTAAGGAATTCACAGAATCAATCTTTTCTAAAAAAAAAAAAAAAAAAAAAAAAAAAAAAAGTTACTATAGGGTATGGGATTCGAAGTGATGATCGTGGAAAAATAAAGTATGTAAAGAAGAAGCTTTAACCGACTACTCTACAAAGGCACGGTACGGACGGCACCTTGGTAGACGTATGTACCGAAACCACTAACACAAAATGCCTGATCGCTTCGCACATTTTGTAGCTTATTTCTATTTAGTCGTTTGTTTAAATGTAAAATGCTTAATAGCAATGATTGTTAGAGCTGTGCCACATGTATAGTAACTAACCTTATGACAGATTTACGTTGTATTTCTAACAAAGCATAAAATTCCCTCCCTCTTTGTAAATTTCGCTGCGCGTTTGCCACGTTTACGAAAATGGAACTTAGAATTTTTCGATGAAAGTTTCGGAGATTTCTTTTTTTAATTATAACTTGCTTATTTCTTAATTTTTTATTGAAATATTTTTTGGAAATATGTGTTTTGTTTTTCTGCTTATTTCAAAGAAGAAATGTGACATTTTCTATCACAAGAAAGAGAGTTATTTCTATTTATGTAATTTCTAAAGACATGCGACAACAATTTTGGACACAAGTGTACGTTACAGTTCGAATGAGATATTGGATATTTGAAGCGAAATTGAAGAATACAAATTAAGTGTTAGTGAGAATACAAATTAAGTGTTAGTGAAATGAAATGAAATCTTTAAGTTGTATGTCCAACAACATCCGCCAGCGGTGTCCGATGCTTCCCTGCCTTACTCAGAAGAGATCCTGTTTCCTGCAATTTATTCACTAGCGACCATATTATGTTCCTGTTTGGGGCAGAACGTGAGGCAAAGTTGCGTGTAAATGCCCTTTGCGTAGCAACAACAGATCCCGGCCTCTAAAATCTTTTTAACGATAAAATCACGTTGCTCCAAAGAGTACATTATTGTAACTGCGTCCTGATCATATTGGTACAGTAGCACAGCATAATTCTCAATACGAAGGCCCAGTTTCCTGTTTCTTATTGACCGTCGCGAGGTTACCATCTAACGAAGAAACTCAAATCTCCATACCGCACCTCACCTAATTCCAATTTGGTACAGTGGCGAATATTTGCTGCTTTTCTAGAGGCGCGGCCTATATTACCCCAAATGAATGTAAACCAGTAAGCATAGTTCCATAAATCTTCCAACGTTCCTTGATCATTTGCCACAAACCGCATGAAAATCGGACTTCAGTTAGAAAATCTAGACCCCCAAATGAAATCCGTGAGTTTTAAAAGAATCACCTTGTATATGTTCTATGATGTACTATATAGGAAAGGTGTTTTTAGTTGTTCCTATAACTATTCTCTGAACTTATAGTTGTAATTGTTTTATTTCTGACAAAAAGTGTCAGCTTCATTGTGTGATGAAAAGTAGTTTATAGTAATACCCCGCAAAAGATATGCAAGAGGTATTGGACTCAAGGCAGAAAAATAAATTTGCTTTTCTTGAAATAGGTAATAACATTTTATTCGTTACATTATATGGTTTTCGTTTTCACAATATGAAATGTCGTAAGTTATTGTAAGTAGTAATATTCAATATGTATTACACCGAATCTACCGTACACCAAAATTTCCCCACACCGAGTTTTCCGTACACCGAATTTTCTTACACCGAATTTTCCTACACCGAATTTTCCTAGACCCCTTTATTTCAAATTTAAAAATGTTTACTAATGGAAATATTCTTCAATCTTAGTTCAGCTGGTATCGTTTAGAAGATATAGGACTGCTTTTCCCTGCATGAAATAAATATATAAAACAGTACATTTCGTCTTAAATTGCTTTTAGTGTTTAAATTTGTATATTGCGAATAATTCATTTCAAGATTGGACCGTGGTGACGGATGCGCATTTAGTGTAAAAGGTTCTGGATTTGAAACGGGACCACACCACATCACATGAGATTTCTGACGTACAAATGCCGTATGCATTGCTTTTCTCGGGGCTTTCCTGTTTCTCTCTAGCCGATTCACATCTTCATTCGCGTCGGATTTTTATTATCCTGCAATCAGTCACGTCAGTGACGTAAGGCTGCCTCAGCTGTTCAAGCATTTCACTTCATTGGGAGACTTGCATTAAGCAGGACAAAGTGTAGTACATTTTCCTTTTTATTTTCATAATTCGTTTAAATATTGCATACTCATACGCGTGCTAATATTACGATTTCATAAATATGTAACATATGTAATATTACATATTCTTATATAATACATATTTCTTACATTTTTAACCGATTTTTTGTTACATATTTATGTACATATCTAGGGGGTTGATATTACATAAATATCCGGACTCTAAAAATCGTGTATTTGCCGCAAACCTGTTTTCCTCGTGCTAAGAGCAGGAAGTTGTTAATATGTAAACAAGAAGAAAAATGAAAAATATGTGTGAAATGAAGCCATTCTTGATTAGAAACCCCTTACTCCTAATACCGATAATCACTATGAGAATATGATATGATAAAACAAGTAAGAAAAAGTATTCAATGTAACTTTATATATACATTTTGCAGTTTGTAAAATTGTACTATATTCTACACATACGTATTTTACTTTTATACTTTTCTGATGGAGATACTTAAATAGAAACACGTACTAAAATTACTGTAATTATCTTTCTTTCCTCCAGTTATTGTGAAATGAATTCTGAGAATCACTGTGAGCGCTCAGTCTTATACATTGGAAGAACAATAATGTAACTATCACGTGTGGGAAACAATTTGGAAAAGACATAACGTAAATAGCAGGAAATCCCAGATTTCGTTTTTATGCTGGCATCACATAATAAAAGAAACCTGAAACTCCCATAGATTACCGGTTAAGAGAAGGAATATAGTTTAAGTTTTATTTCTTCTTAAAAATCAACAAAGAATATTTTTTAAAATCGTTATTTTTACAACCTTGTTCTAAATAAATGTTTATATGTATATATA